>NW_027475182.1:0-374403 GCF_051020985.1 Nomia melanderi
CAGTTTTATATAGTTTTATATAGTTTTGTTAGATTTATATAGTTTTATGTCGTTTTATATAGTTTTATATAGTTGTGTAGTTTTGTTAGTTTTATATAGTTTTATATAGTTTTATTAGTTTTATATAGTTCTATATAGTTTTATATAGTTTTATATAGTTTTATATAGTTTTGTTAGTTTTGTTATTTTTATATACATTTATATAATTTTATATAGTTTTATAGAGTTTTATAGAGGTTTATATAGTTTATATAGTTTTGTTAGTTTTATATAGTTTTATATAGTTTTATATAGTTTTATACAGCTCTATATAGTTTTATATAGGTTTATATAGTTTTGTTAGTTTTATATAGTTTTATATAGTTTTATATAGTTCTATAGAGTTTTATATAGTTTTATATAGTTTTATATAGTTTTATGTAGTTTTATATAGTTTTGTTAGTTTTATATAGTTTTATATAGTTTTATATAGTTTTATATAGTTTTGTTAGTTTTATATAGTTTTATATAGTTTTATATAGTTTTATATAGTTTTATATAGTTTTGTATAGTTTTATATAGTTTTGTTAGTTTTATATAGTTTTATACAGTTTTATATAGTTTTACATAGTTTTATATAGTTTTATGTAGTTTTATATAGTTTTATATAGTTTTATATAGTTCTATAGAGTTTTATATAGGTTTACATAGTTCTTATAGTTTTATATAGTTTTATATAGTTTTATATAGTTTTATATAGTTTTATATAGTTTTATATAATTCTGTATAGTTTTATATAGTTTTTTATAGTTTTATATAGTTTTTTATAGTTTCATATAGTTTTATATAGTTTTATATAGTTTCATATGGTTTTATATAGTTGTACATAGTTTTATATAGGTTTACATAGTCTTATATAGTTCTATAGAGTTTTATATAGTTTTATATAGTACTATATTGTTTTATATAGTTTTGTTAGTTTTATATAGTTTTATATAGTTTTATATAGTTTTATATAGTTTTATATAGTTTTATATAATTCTGTATAGTTTTATATAGTTTTTTATAGTTTTATATAGTTTTTTATAGTTTCATATAGTTTTATATAGTTTTATATAGTTTCATATAGTTTTATATAGTTGTACATAGTTTTATATAGGTTTACATAGTTTTATATAGTTCTATAGAGTTTTATATAGGTTTATATAGTTTTATATTGTTTTATACAGTTTTATATAGTTCTATAGAGTTTTGTATAGGTTAATATAGTTTTGTTAGTTTTATATAGTTTTATATAGCTCTATATAGTTTTATATAGGTTTATATAGTTTTGTTAGTTTTATATAGTTTTATATAGTTTTATATCGTTTTATATAGTTTTATATAGTTTTGTTTGTTTTATATAGTTTTGTATAGTTCTATATAGTTTTATATAGTTTTACATAGTTTTATATAGTTTTGTTAGTTTTATATAGTTTTATATAGTTTTATATAGTTTTATAGAGTTTTATAGAGTTTTGTATAGTTTTATATAGTTTTATATAGAATTATATAGTTTTATATAGTTTTATATAGTTTTGTTAGTTTTATGTAGTTTCATATCGTTTTATATAGTTTTATATAGTTTTATATAGTTTTGTTAGCTTTATATAGTTTTATATAGTTTTATATAGTGTTATATAGTTTTATATAGTTTTATATAGTTTTATACAGTTTTATATAGTTTTGATAGCTTTATATTGTTTTATATAGTTTCCTATAGTTTTATATAGATTTATATAGTTTTATATAGTTCTATAGAGTTTTATATAGTTTTCCATAGTTTTATATAGTTTTGTTAGTTTTATATAGTATTATATAGTTTTTCGTAGTACTATATAGTTTTATATAGTTTTATTAGTTTTATATAGTTCTATATAGTTTTATATAGTTTTATATAGTTTTATATAGTTTTGTTAGTTTTATATAGTTTTATATAGTTTTATAGAGTTTTATATAGTTTTATAGAGTTTTATATAGGTTTATATAGTTTATATAGTTTTGTTAGTTTTATATAGTTTTATATAGTTTTATATAGTTTTATATAGTTTTATATAGTTTTGTTAGTTTTATATAGTTTTATATAGTTTTACATAGTTTTATATAGTTTTATATAGTTTTATATAGTTCTATAGAGTTTTATATAGGTTTACATAGTTCTTATAGTTTTATATAGTTTTATATAGTTTTATATAGTTTTATATAGTTTTATATAGTTTTATATAATTCTGTATAGTTTTATATAGTTTTTTATAGTTTTATATAGTTTTTTATAGTTTCGTATAGTTTTATATAGTTTTATATAGTTTCATATAGTTTTATATAGTTGTACATAGTTTTATATAGGTTTACATAGTTTTATATAGTTCTATAGAGTTTTATATAGTTTTATATAGTACTATATTGTTTTATATAGTTTTATTAGTTTTATATAGTTTTATATAGTTTTATAATTTCTATAGAGTTATATATAGGTTTATATAGTTTTGTTAGTTTTATATAGTTTTATATAGTTTTATATAGTTTTATATAGTTTTATGTAGTTTTATATAGTTCTATAGAGTTTTATATAGGTTTATATAGTTTTATATTGTTTTATACAGTTTTATATAGTTCTATAGAGATTTGTATAGGTTAATATAGTTTTGTTAGTTGTATATAGTTTTATTTATTTTTATATAGTTTTATATAGTTTTATACAGTTTTATATAGTTTTATATAGTTTTATATAGTTTTATATAGTTTTGTTAGATTTATATAGTTTTATGTCGTTTTACATACTTTTATATAGTTATGTAGTTTTGTTAGTTTTATATAGTTTTATATAGTTTTATTAGTTTTATATAGTTCTATATAGTTTTATATAGTTTTATATAGTTTTATATAGTTTTATATAGTTTTATATAGCTCTATATAGTTTTATATAGGTTTATATAGTTTTGTTAGTTTTATATAGTTTTATATAGTTTTATATAGTTTTATATAGTTTTATATAGTTTTATATAGTTTTATATAGTTCTATACAGTTTTGTATAGGCTTATATAGTTTTGTTAGTTTTATATAGTTTTATATAGTTTTATATAGTTTTATATAGCTTTATATAGTTTTATATCGTTTTATATAGTTTTATATAGTTTTATATAGTTTTGTTAGTTTTATATAGATTTATATAGTTTTTCGTAGTACTATATAGTTTTATATACTTTTATTAGTTTTATATAGTTCTATATAGTTTTATATAGTTTTATATAGTTTTATATAGTTTTGTTAGTTTTATATAGTTTTATATAGTTTTATAGAGTTTTATATAGTTTTATAGAGTTTTATATAGGTTTATATAGTTTATATAGTTTTGTTAGTTTTATATAGTTTTATATAGTTTTATATAGTTTTATATAGTTTTATATAGTTTTGTTAGTTTTATATAGTTTTATATAGTTTTATATAGTTTTATATAGTTTTATATAGTTTTATATAGTTCTATACTGTTTTATATAGGTTTACATAGTTCTTATAGTTTTATATAGTTTTATATAGTTTTATATAGTTTTATATCGTTTTATATAATTCTGTATAGTTTTATATAGTTTTTTATAGTTTTATATAGTTTTTTATAGTTTCGTATAGTTTTATATAGTTTTATATAGTTTCATATAGTTTTATATTGTTGTACATAGTTTTATATAGGTTTACATAGTTTTATATAGTTCTATAGAGTTTTATATAGTTTTATATAGTACTATATTGTTTTATATAGTTTTATTAGTTTTATATAGTTTTATATAGTTTTATAATTTCTATAGAGTTATATATAGGTTTATATAGTTTTGTTAGTTTTATATAGTTTTATATAGTTTTATATAGTTTTATATAGTTTTATATAGGTTTATATAGTTTTGTTAGTTTTATATAGTTTTATATAGTTTTATATAGTTTTATATAGTTTTATATAGTTTTATATAGTTTTATATAGTTCTATACAGTTTTGTATAGGCTTATATAGTTTTGTTAGTTTTATATAGTTTTATATAGTTTTATATAGTTGTGTATAGCTTTATATAGTTTTATATAGTTTTATATAGTTTTATATAGCTCTATATAGTTTTATATAGGTTTATATAGTTTTGTTAGTTTTATATAGTTTTATATAGTTTTATATCGTTTTATATAGTTTTATATAGTTTTGTTTGTTTTATATAGTTTTGTATAGTTCTATATAGTTTTATATAGTTTTACATAGTTTTATATAGTTTTGTTAGTTTTATATAGTTTTATATAGTTTTATATAGTTTTATAGAGTTTTATAGAGTTTTGTATAGTTTTATATAGTTTTATATAGAATTATATAGTTTTATATAGTTTTATATAGTTTTGTTAGTTTTATGTAGTTTCATATCGTTTTATATAGTTTTATATAGTTTTATATAGTTTTGTTAGCTTTATATAGTTTTATATAGTTTTATATAGTGTTATATAGTTTTATATAGTTTTATATAGTTTTATACAGTTTTATATAGTTTTGATAGCTTTATATTGTTTTATATAGTTTCCTATAGTTTTATATAGATTTATATAGTTTTATATAGTTCTATAGAGTTTTATATAGTTTTCCATAGTTTTATATAGTTTAATATAGGTTTATATAGTTTTGATAGTTTTATATAGTGTTATATAGTTTTATATAGTTTTATATTGTTTTATATAGAATAATATAGTTTTATATAGTTTTATATAGTTTTATATAGTTTTATAGAGTTTTATATAGTTTTATATAGTTTTGTTAGTTTTATATAGTTTTATATAGTTTTATATAGTTTTATATAGTTTTGTTAGTTTTGTTATTTTTATATACATTTATATAATTTTATATAGTTTTATAGAGTTTTATAGAGGTTTATATAGTTTATATAGTTTTGTTAGTTTTATATAGTTTTATATAGTTTTATATAGTTTTATACAGCTCTATATAGTTTTATATAGGTTTATATAGTTTTGTTAGTTTTATATAGTTTTATATAGTTTTATATAGTTCTATAGAGTTTTATATAGTTTTATATAGTTTTATATAGTTTTATGTAGTTTTATATAGTTTTGTTAGTTTTATATAGTTTTATATAGTTTTATATAGTTTTATATAGTTTTGTTAGTTTTATATAGTTTTATATAGTTTTATATAGTTTTGTATAGTTTTATATAGTTTTGTTAGTTTTATATAGTTTTATACAGTTTTATATAGTTTTACATAGTTTTATATAGTTTTATGTAGTTTTATATAGTTTTACATAGTTTTATATAGTTTTGTTGGTTCTATATAGTTTTATATAGTTTTACGTTGTACTATATAGTTTTATATAGTATTATTAGTTTTATATAGTTCTATATAGTTTTATATAGTTTTGTATAGTTTTATATAGTTTTATATAGTTTTGTTAGTTTTATGTAGTTTTATATAGTTTTATATAGTTTTATATAGTTTTATATAGTTCTATAGAGTTTTATATAGGTTTATATAGTTTTACATTGTTTTATACAGTTTTATATAGTTCTATACAGTTTTGTATTGGCTTATATAGTTTTGTTAGTTTTATATAGTTTTATATAGTTTTATATAGTTTTATATAGCTTTATATAGTTTTATATCGTTTTATATAGTTTTATATAGTTTTGTTAGTTTTATATAGTATTATATAGTTTTTCGTAGTACTATATAGTTTTATATACTTTTATTAGTTTTATATAGTTCTATATAGTTTTATGTAGTTTTATATAGTTTTATATAGTTTTGTTAGTTTTATATAGTTTTATATAGTTTTATAGAGTTTTATATAGTTTTATAGAGTTTTATATAGGTTTATATAGTTTATATAGTTTTGTTAGTTTTATATAGTTTTATATAGTTTTATATAATTTTATATACTTTTATATAGTTTTATATAGTTTTGTAAGTTTTATATAGTTTTATATAGGTTTATACAGTTTTATATTGTTCTATAGAGTTTTATATAGTTTTATATAGTTTTATGTCGTTTTACATTGTTTTATATAGTTAATGTTAGTTTTATATAGTTTTATATAGTTTTATATAATTCTGTATAGTTTTATATAGTTTTTTATAGTTTTTTATAGTTTTATATAGTTTTATATAGTTTCATATAGTTTTATATAGTTTTATATAGTTTCATATAGTTTTATACAGTTGTACATAGTTTTATATAGGTTTACATAGTTTTATATAGTTTCTATAGAGTTTTATATAGTTTTATATAGTACGATATTGTTTTATATAGTTTTATTAGTTTTATATAGTTTTATATAGTTTTATATATTTCTATAGAGTTATATATAGGTTTATATAGTTTTGTTAGTTTTATATAGTTTTATATAGTTTTATATAGTTTTATATAGTTCTATAGAGTTTTATATAGGTTTATATAGTTTTATATTGTTTTATACAGTTTTATATAGTTTTATATAGTTTTGTTAGATTTATATAGTTTTATGTCGTTTTATATAGTTTTATATAGTTGTGTAGTTTTGTTAGTTTTATATAGTTTTATATAGTTTTATTAGTTTTATATAGTTCTATATAGTTTTATATAGTTTTATATAGTTTTATATAGTTTTGTTAGTTTTGTTATTTTTATATACATTTATATAATTTTATATAGTTTTATAGAGTTTTATAGAGGTTTATATAGTTTATATAGTTTTGTTAGTTTTATATAGTTTTATATAGTTTTATATAGTTTTATACAGCTCTATATAGTTTTATATAGGTTTATATAGTTTTGTTAGTTTTATATAGTTTTATATAGTTTTATATAGTTCTATAGAGTTTTATATAGTTTTATATAGTTTTATATAGTTTTATGTAGTTTTATATAGTTTTGTTAGTTTTATATAGTTTTATATAGTTTTATATAGTTTTATATAGTTTTGTTAGTTTTATATAGTTTTATATAGTTTTATATAGTTTTATATAGTTTTATATAGTTTTGTATAGTTTTATATAGTTTTGTTAGTTTTATATAGTTTTATACAGTTTTATATAGTTTTACATAGTTTTATATAGTTTTATGTAGTTTTATATAGTTTTACATAGTTTTATATAGTTTTGTTGGTTCTATATAGTTTTATATAGTTTTACGTTGTACTATATAGTTTTATATAGTATTATTAGTTTTATATAGTTCTATATAGTTTTATATAGTTTTGTATAGTTTTATATAGTTTTATATAGTTTTATACAGTTTTATATAGTTTTATGTGGTTTTATGTAGTTTTATATAGTTTTACATAGTTTTATATAGTTTTGTTTGTTTTATATAGTTTTATGTGGTTTTATATAGTTTTATATAGTTTTACATAGTTTCATAGAGTTATGTTAGTTTTATATAGTATTATATAGTTTTTCGTAGTACTATATAGTTTTATATACTTTTATTAGTTTTATATAGTTCTATATAGTTTTATATAGTTTTATATAGTTTTATATAGTTTTGTTAGTTTTATATAGTTTTATATAGTTTTATAGAGTTTTATATAGTTTTATAGAGTTTTATATAGGTTTATATAGTTTATATAGTTTTGTTAGTTTTATATAGTTTTATATAGTTTTATATAGTTATATATAGTTTTATATAGTTTTGTTAGTTTTATATAGTTTTATATAGTTTTATATAGTTTTATATAGTTTTATATAGTTTTATATAGTTCTATAGAGTTTTATATAGGTTTACATAGTTCTTATAGTTTTATATAGTTTTATATAGTTTTATATAGTTTTATATAGTTTTATATAGTTTTATATAATTCTGTATAGTTTTATATAGTTTTTTATAGTTTTATATAGTTTTTTATAGTTTCATATAGTTTTATATAGTTTTATATAGTTTCATATAGTTTTATATAGTTGTACATAGTTTTATATAGGTTTACATAGTTTTATATAGTTCTATAGAGTTTTATATAGTTTTATATAGTACTATATTGTTTTATATAGTTTTATATAGTTTTATATAGTTTTGTTAGTTTTGTTATTTTTATATACTTTTATATAATTTTATATAGTTTTATAGAGTTTTATAGAGGTTTATATAGTTTATATAGTTTTGTTAGTTTTATATAGTTTTATATAGTTTTATATAGTTTTATATAGCTCTATATAGTTTTATATAGGTTTATATAGTTTTGTTAGTTTTATATAGTTTTATATAGTTTTATATCGTTTTATATAGTTTTATATAGTTTTGTTTGTTTTATATAGTTTTGTATAGTTCTATATAGTTTTATATAGTTTTACATAGTTTTATATAGTTTTGTTAGTTTTATATAGTTTTATATAGTTTTATATAGTATTATAGAGTTTTATAGAGTTTTGTATAGTTTTATATAGTTTTATATAGAATTATATAGTTTTATATAGTTTTATATAGTTTTGTTAGTTTTATGTAGTTTCATATCGTTTTATATAGTTTTATATAGTTTTATATAGTTTTGTTAGCTTTATATAGTTTTATATAGTTTTATATAGTGTTATATAGTTTTATATAGTTTTATATAGTTTTATACAGTTTTATATAGTTTTGATAGCTTTATATTGTTTTATATAGTTTCCTATAGTTTTATATAGATTTATATAGTTTTATATAGTTCTATAGAGTTTTATATAGTTTTCCATAGTTTTATACAGTTTAATATAGGTTTATATAGTTTTGATAGTTTTATATAGTGTTATATAGTTTTATATAGTTTTATATTGTTTTATATAGAATAATATAGTTTTATATAGTTTTATATAGTTTTATATAGTTTTATAGAGTTTTATATAGTTTTATATAGTTTTGTTAGTTTTATATAGTTTTATATAGTTTTATATAGTTTTATATAGCTCTATAAATTTTTATATAGGTTTATATAGTTTTATATAGTTTTGAATAGTTTTATACAGTTTTATATAGTTCTATAGAGTTTTGTATAGGTTAATATAGTTTTGTTAGTTTTATATAGTTTTATATAGTTTTATATAGTTTTATATAGTTTTATATAGTTTTATATAGTTTTATATAGTTTTATATAGTTTTGTTAGATTTATATAGTTTTATGTCGTTTCATATAGTTTTATATAGTTATGTAGTTTTGTTTGTTTTATATAGTTTTATATAGTTTTATTAGTTTTATATAGTTCTATATAGTTTTATATAGTTTTATATAGTTTTATATAGTTTTGTTAGTTTTGTTATTTTTATATACTTTTATATAATTTTATATAGTTTTATAGAGTTTTATAGAGGTTTATATAGTTTATATAGTTTTGTTAGTTTTATATAGTTTTATATAGTTTTATATAGTTTTATATAGCTCTATATAGTTTTATATAGGTTTATATAGTTTTGTAAGTTTTATATAGTTTTATATAGTTTTATATCGTTTTATATAGTTTTATATAGTTTTATATAGTTCTATAGAGTTTTATACAGTTTTATATAGGTTTATATAGTTTTGTTAGTTTTATATAGTTTTGTTAGTTTTATATAGTTTTATATAGTTTTATATAGTATTATATAGTTTTATTTGAGTTTTATATAGTTATATATAGTTTTGTTAGTTTTATATAGTTTTATATACTTTTATATAATTTTATATAGTTTTATATAGTTTTGTTTGTTTTATATAGTTTTGTATAGTTCTATATAGTTTTATATAGTTTTACATAGTTTTATATAGTTTTGTTAGTTTTATATAGTTTCATATAGTTTTATATAGTTTTATATAGTTTCATATAGTTTTATACAGTTGTACATAGTTTTATATAGGTTTACATAGTTTTATATAGTTCTATAGAGTTTTATATAGTTTTATATAGTACGATATTGTTTTATATAGTTTTATATAGTTTTATATAGTTTTATATAGTTTTATATAGTTCTATAGAGTTTTATATAGGTTTATATAGTTTTATATTGTTTTATACAGTTTTATATAGTCTTATATAGTTTTGTTAGATTTATATAGTTTTATATGCTTCTATATAGTTTTATATAGTTTTATATAGTTTTATATAGTTTTATAGAGTTTTATATAGTTTTATATAATTTCGTTAGTTTTATATAGTTTTATATAGTTCTATATAGTTTTATATAGTTTTATATAGTTTTGTTAGTTTTATATAGTATTATATAGTTTTTCGTAGTACTATATAGTTTTATATAGTTTTATTAGTTTTATATAGTTCTATATAGTTTTATATAGTTTTATATAGTTTTATATAGTTTTGTTAGTTCTATATAGTATTATATAGTTTTATATAGTTTTATATAGTTTTATATAGTTTTATAGAGTTTTATATAGGTTTATATAGTTTATATAATTTTGTTAGTTTTATATAGTTTTATATAGTTTTATATAGTTTTATATAGTTTTATATAGTTTTATATAGTTTTATATAGTTTTGTTAGTTTTATATAGTTTTATATAGTTTTATATAGTTTTATATAGTTTTATATAGTTTTATATTGTTCTATAGAGTGTTATATAGCTTTACATAGTTCTTATAGTTTTATATAGTTTTATATAGTTTTATATAGATTTATATAATTCTGTATAGTTTTATACAGTTTTTTATAGTTTTATATACTTTTATATAGTTTCATATAGTTTTATATAGTTTTATATAGTTTCATATAGTTTTATATAGTTGTACATAGTTTTATATAGGTTTACATAGTTTTATAGAGTTTTATATAGGTTTATATAGTTTATATAATTTTGTTAGTTTTATATAGTTTTATATAGTTTTATATAGTTTTATATAGTTTTATATAGTTTTGTTAGTTTTATATAGTTTTATATAGTTTTATATAGTTTTATATAGTTTTATATAGTTTTATATTGTTCTATAGAGTGTTATATAGCTTTACATAGTTCTTATAGTTTTATATAGTTTTATATAGTTTTATATAGATTTATATAATTCTGTATAGTTTTATACAGTTTTTTATAGTTTTATATACTTTTATATAGTTTCATATAGTTTTATATAGTTTTATATAGTTTCATATAGTTTTATATAGTTGTACATAGTTTTATATAGGTTTACATAGTTTTATCTAGTTCTATAGAGTTTTATATAGTTTTATATAGTACTATATTGTTTTATATAGTTTTATTAGTTTTATATAGTTTTATATAGTTTTATAATTTCTATAGAGTTATATATAGGTTTATATAGTTTTGTTAGTTTTATATAGTTTTATATAGTTTTATATAGTTTTATATAGTTTTATATAGTTTTATATAGTTCTATAGAGTTTTATATAGGTTTATATAGTTTTATATTGTTTTATACAGTTTTATATAGTTCTATAGAGATTTGTATAGGTTAATATAGTTTTGTTAGTTTTATATAGTTTTATTTATTTTTATATAGTTTTATATAGTTTTATACAGTTTTATATAGTTTTATATACTTTTATATAGTTTCATATAGTTTTATATAGTTTTATATAGTTTCATATAGTTTTATATAGTTGTACATAGTTTTATATAGGTTTACATAGTTTTATATAGTTCTATAGAGTTTTATATAGTTTTATATAGTACTATATTGTTTTATATAGTTTTATTAGTTTTATATAGTTTTATATAGTTTTATAATTTCTATAGAGTTATATATAGGTTTATATAGTTTTGTTAGTTTTATATAGTTTTATATAGTTTTATATAGTTTTATATAGTTTTATATAGTTTTATACAGTTTTATATAGTTCTATAGAGTTTTATATAGGTTTATATAGTTTTATTGTTTTATACAGTTTTATATAGTTCTATAGAGATTTGTATAGGTTAATATAGTTTTGTTAGTTTTATATAGTTTTATTTATTTTTATATAGTTTTATACAGTTTTATACAGTTTTATATAGTTTTATATAGTTTTATATAGTTTTGTTAGATTTATATAGTTTTATGTCGTTTTACATACTTTTATATAGTTATGTAGTTTTGTTAGTTTTATATAGTTTTATATAGTTTTATTAGTTATATATAGTTCTATATAGTTTTATATAGTTTTATATCGTTTTATATAGTTTTATACAGTTTTATATAGTTTTGTTAGTTTTATATAGTATTATATAGTTTTTCGTAGTACTATATAGTTTTATATACTTTTATTAGTTTTATATAATTCTATATAGTTTTATATAGTTTTATATAGTTTTATATAGTTTTGTTAGTTTTATATAGTTTTATATAGTTTTATAGAGTTTTATATAGCTCTATATAGTTTTATATAGGTTTATATAGTTTTGTTAGTTTTATATAGTTTTATATAGTTTTATATCGTTTTATATAGTTTTATATAGTTTTATCTAGTTCTATAGAGTTTTATACAGTTTTATATAGGTTTATATAGTTTTGTTAGTTTTATATAGTTTTGTTAGTTTTATATAGTTTTATATACTTTTATATAGTATTATATAGTTTTATTTGAGTTTTATATAGTTATATATAGTTTTGTTAGTTTTATATAGTTTTATATACTTTTATATAATTTTATATAGTTTTATATAGTTTTGTTTGTTTTATATAGTTTTGTATAGTTCTATATAGTTTTATATAGTTTTACATAGTTTTATATAGTTTTGTTAGTTTTATATAGTTTCATATCGTTTTATATAGTTTTAAATAGTTTTATATAGTTTTGTTAGCTTTATATAGTTTTATATAGTTTTATATAGTTTTAATACAATTTTATAGTTTTACATAGTTTTACTTGGCCCAATGTAGTTTGACATAGTTTTATATGGTTCTATATAGTTTTATATAGTTTTATATAGTTTTATATAGTTTTATAGAGTTTTATATAGTTTTATATAATTTCGTTAGTTTTATATAGTTTTATATAGTTCTATAGAGTTTTATATAGTTTTATATAGTTTTATATAGTTTTGTTAGTTTTATATAGTATTATATAGTTTTTCGTAGTACTATATAGTTTTATATAGTTTTATATAGTTTTATATAGTTTTATATAGTTTTATATAGTTTTGTTAGTTTTATATAGTTTTATATAGTTTTATATTGTTCTATAGAGTGTTATATAGCTTTACATAGTTCTTATAGTTTTATATAGTTTTATATAGTTTTATATAGTTCTATATAGATTTATATAATTCTGTATAGTTTTATACAGTTTTTTATAGTTTTATATACTTTTATATTGTTTCATATAGTTTTATATAGTTTTATATATTTTCATATAGTTTTATATAGTTGTACATAGTTTTATATAGGTTTACATAGTTTTATATAGTTCTATAGAGTTTTATATAGTTTTATATAGTACTATATTGTTTTATATAGTTTTATATAGTTTTATATAGTTTTATATAGTTTTGTTAGTTTTGTTATTTTTATATACTTTTATATAATTTTATATAGTTTTATAGAGTTTTATAGAGGTTTATATAGTTTATATAGTTTTGTTAGTTTTATATAGTTTTATATAGTTTTATATAGTTTTATATAGTTTTATATAGCTCTATATAGTTTTATATAGGTTTATATAGTTTTGTTAGTTTTATATAGTTTTATATAGTTTTATATCGTTTTATATAGTTTTATATAGTTTTATATAGTTCTATAGAGTTTTATACAGTTTTATATAGGTTTATATAGTTTTGTTAGTTTTATATAGTTTTGTTAGTTTTATATAGTTTTATATAGTTTTATATAGTATTATATAGTTTTATTTGAGTTTTAAATAGTTATATATAGTTTTGTTAGTTTCATATAGTTTTATATACTTTTATATAATTTTATATAGTTTTATATAGTTTTGTTTGTTTTATATAGTTTTGTATAGTTCTATATAGTTTTATATAGTTTTACATAGTTTTATATAGTTTTGTTAGTTTTATATAGTTTTATATAGTTTTATATAGTTTTATAGAGTTTTATAGAGTTTTATATAGTTTTATATAGTTTTATATAGAATTATATAGTTTTATATAGTTTTATATAGTTTTGTTAGTTTTATGTAGTTTCATATCGTTTTATATTGTTTTATATAGTTTTATATAGTTTTGTTAGTTTTATATAGTTTTATATAGTTTTATATAGTTTTATATAGTTTTATATAGTGTTATATAGTTTTATATAGTTTTATATAGTTTTATATAGTTTTGATAGCTTTATATTGTTTTATATAGTTTCCTATACTTTTATATAGTTTCATATAGATTTATATAGTTTTATATATTTTCATATAGTTTTATATAGTTGTACATAGTTTTATATAGGTTTACATAGTTTTATATAGTTCTATAGAGTTTTATATAGTTTTATATAGTACTATATTGTTTTATATAGTTTTATATAGTTTTATATAGTTTTATATAGTTTTGTTAGTTTTGTTATTTTTATATACTTTTATATAATTTTATATAGTTTTATAGAGTTTTATAGAGGTTTATATAGTTTATATAGTTTTGTTAGTTTTATATAGTTTTATATAGTTTTATATAGTTTTATATAGTTTTATATAGCTCTATATAGTTTTATATAGGTTTATATAGTTTTGTTAGTTTTATATAGTTTTATATAGTTTTATATCGTTTTATATAGTTTTATATAGTTTTATATAGTTCTATAGAGTTTTATACAGTTTTATATAGGTTTATATAGTTTTGTTAGTTTTATATAGTTTTGTTAGTTTTATATAGTTTTATATAGTTTTATATAGTTTTATATAGTATTATATAGTTTTATTTGAGTTTTATATAGTTATATATAGTTTTGTTAGTTTCATATAGTTTTATATACTTTTATATAATTTTATATAGTTTTATATAGTTTTGTTTGTTTTATATAGTTTTGTATAGTTCTATATAGTTTTATATAGTTTTACATAGTTTTATATAGTTTTGTTAGTTTTATATAGTTTTATATAGTTTTATATAGTTTTATAGAGTTTTATAGAGTTTTATATAGTTTTATATAGTTTTATATAGAATTATATAGTTTTATATAGTTTTATATAGTTTTGTTAGTTTTATGTAGTTTCATATCGTTTTATATAGTTTTATATAGTTTTATATAGTTTTGTTAGTTTTATATAGTTTTATATAGTTTTATATAGTTTTATATAGTTTTATATAGTGTTATATAGTTTTATATAGTTTTATATAGTTTTATATAGTTTTGATAGCTTTATATTGTTTTATATAGTTTCCTATAGTTTTATATAGTTTTATATAGTTTTATATAGTTCTATAGAGATTTAAATAGTTTTCCATAGTTTTATATAGTTTAATATAAGTTTATATAGTTTTGATAGTTTTATATAGGGTTATATAGTTTTATATAGTTTTATATTGTTTTATATAGAATAATATAGTTTTATATAGTTTTATATAGTTTTATATAGTTTTATAGAGTTTTATATAGTTTTATATAGTTTTGTTAGTTTTATATAGTTTTATATAGTTTTATATAGTTTTATATAGCTCTATAAATTTTTATATAGGTTTATATAGTTTTATATAGTTTTGAATAGTTTTATATAGTTTTGTATAGTTTTATATATTTTTATATAGTTTTAATAGAATTTTACAGTTTTATATCGTTTTATATAGTTGCACATTGTTTTATATAGTTTTGTTAGTTTTATATGGTTTTATATAGTTTTATATAGTTTTATATAGTTCTATATAGTTTTATATAGGTTTATATAGTTTTGTTAGTTTTATACAGTTTTATATAGTTTTATATTGTTTTATATAGTTTCGTTAGTTTTATATAGTTTTATATAATTTTATATACTTTTATATAGTTTTATATAGTTTTGTAAGTTTTATATAGTTTTATATAGGTTTATACAGTTTTATATAGTTCTATAGAGTTTTATATAGTTTTATATAGTTTTATGTCGTTTTACATAGTTTTATATAGTTAATGTTAGTTTTATATAGTTTTATATAGTTTTATATAATTCTGTATAGTTTTATATAGTTTTTTATAGTTTTATATAGTTTTATATAGTTTCATATAGTTTTATATAGTTTTATATAGTTTCATATAGTTTTATATAGTTGTACATAGTTTTATATAGGTTTACATAGTTTTATATAGTTCTATAGAGTTTTATATAGTTTTATATAGAACGATATTGTTTTATATAGTTTTATTAGTTTTATATAGTTTTATATAGTTTTATATATTTCTATAGAGTTATATATAGGTTTATATAGTTTTGTTAGTTTTATATAGTTTTATATAGTTTTATATAGTTTTATATAGTTCTATAGAGTTTTATATAGGTTTATATAGTTTTATATTGTTTTATACAGTTTTATATAGTTTTATATAGTTTTGTTAGATTTATATAGTTTTATGTCGTTTTATATAGTTTCATATAGTTATGTAGTTTTGTTAGTTTTATATAGTTTTATATAGTTTTATTAGTTTTATATAGTTCTATATAGTTTTATATAGTATTATATAGTTTTATTTGAGTTTTATATAGTTATATATAGTTTTGTTAGTTTCATATAGTTTTATATACTTTTATATAATTTTATATAGTTTTATATAGTTTTGTTTGTTTTATATAGTTTTGTATAGTTCTATATAGTTTTATATAGTTTTACATAGTTTTATATAGTTTTGTTAGTTTTATATAGTTTTATATAGTTTTATATAGTTTTATAGAGTTTTATAGAGTTTTATATAGTTTTATATAGTTTTATATAGAATTATATAGTTTTATATAGTTTTATATAGTTTTGTTAGTTTTATGTAGTTTCATATCGTTTTATATAGTTTTATATAGTTTTATATAGTTTTGTTAGTTTTATATAGTTTTATATAGTTTTATATAGTTTTATATAGTTTTATATAGTGTTATATAGTTTTATATAGTTTTATATAGTTTTATATAGTTTTGATAGCTTTATATTGTTTTATATAGTTTCCTATAGTTTTATATAGTTTTATATAGTTTTATATAGTTCTATAGAGTTTTAAATAGTTTTCCATAGTTTTATATAGTTTAATATAAGTTTATATAGTTTTGATAGTTTTATATAGTGTTATATAGTTTTATATAGTTTTATATTGTTTTATATAGAATAATATAGTTTTATATAGTTTTATATAGTTTTATATAGTTTTATAGAATTTTATATAGTTTTATATAGTTTTGTTAGTTTTATATAGTTTTATATAGTTTTATATAGTTTTATATAGCTCTATAAATTTTTATATAGGTTTATATAGTTTTATATAGTTTTGAATAGTTTTATATAGTTTTGTATAGTTTTATATATTTTTATATAGTTTTAATAGAATTTTACAGTTTTATATCGTTTTATATAGTTGCACATTGTTTTATATAGTTTTGTTAGTTTTATATGGTTTTATATAGTTTTATATAGTTTTATATAGTTCTATATAGTTTTATATAGGTTTATATAGTTTTGTTAGTTTTATACAGTTTTATATAGTTTTATATTGTTTTATATAGTTTCGTTAGTTTTATATAGTTTTATATAATTTTATATACTTTTATATAGTTTTATATAGTTTTGTAAGTTTTATATAGTTTTATATAGGTTTATACAGTTTTATATAGTTCTATAGAGTTTTATATAGTTTTATATAGTTTTATGTCGTTTTACATAGTTTTATATAGTTAATGTTAGTTTTATATAGTTTTATATAGTTTTATATAATTCTGTATAGTTTTATATAGTTTTTTATAGTTTTATATAGTTTTATATAGTTTCATATAGTTTTATATAGTTTTATATAGTTTCATATAGTTTTATATAGTTGTACATAGTTTTATATAGGTTTACATAGTTTTATATAGTTCTATAGAGTTTTATATAGTTTTATATAGAACGATATTGTTTTATATAGTTTTATTAGTTTTATATAGTTTTATATAGTTTTATATATTTCTATAGAGTTATATATAGGTTTATATAGTTTTGTTAGTTTTATATAGTTTTATATAGTTTTATATAGTTTTATATAGTTCTATAGAGTTTTATATAGGTTTATATAGTTTTATATTGTTTTATACAGTTTTATATAGTTTTATATAGTTTTGTTAGATTTATATAGTTTTATGTCGTTTTATATAGTTTCATATAGTTATGTAGTTTTGTTAGTTTTATATAGTTTTATATAGTTTTATTAGTTTTATATAGTTCTATATAGTTTTATATAGTATTATATAGTTTTATTTGAGTTTTATATAGTTATATATAGTTTTGTTAGTTTCATATAGTTTTATATACTTTTATATAATTTTATATAGTTTTATATAGTTTTGTTTGTTTTATATAGTTTTGTATAGTTCTATATAGTTTTATATAGTTTTACATAGTTTTATATAGTTTTGTTAGTTTTATATAGTTTTATATAGTTTTATATAGTTTTATAGAGTTTTATAGAGTTTTATATAGTTTTATATAGTTTTATATAGAATTATATAGTTTTATATAGTTTTATATAGTTTTGTTAGTTTTATGTAGTTTCATATCGTTTTATATAGTTTTATATAGTTTTATATAGTTTTGTTAGTTTTATATAGTTTTATATAGTTTTATATAGTTTTATATAGTTTTATATAGTGTTATATAGTTTTATATAGTTTTATATAGTTTTATATAGTTTTGATAGCTTTATATTGTTTTATATAGTTTCCTATAGTTTTATATAGTTTTATATAGTTTTATATAGTTCTATAGAGTTTTAAATAGTTTTCCATAGTTTTATATAGTTTAATATAAGTTTATATAGTTTTGATAGTTTTATATAGTGTTATATAGTTTTATATAGTTTTATATTGTTTTATATAGAATAATATAGTTTTATATAGTTTTATATAGTTTTATATAGTTTTATAGAATTTTATATAGTTTTATATAGTTTTGTTAGTTTTATATAGTTTTATATAGTTTTATATAGTTTTATATAGCTCTATAAATTTTTATATAGGTTTATATAGTTTTATATAGTTTTGAATAGTTTTATATAGTTTTGTATAGTTTTATATATTTTTATATAGTTTTAATAGAATTTTACAGTTTTATATCGTTTTATATAGTTGCACATTGTTTTATATAGTTTTGTTAGTTTTATATGGTTTTATATAGTTTTATATAGTTTTATATAGTTCTATATAGTTTTATATAGGTTTATATAGTTTTGTTAGTTTTATACAGTTTTATATAGTTTTATATTGTTTTATATAGTTTCGTTAGTTTTATATAGTTTTATATAATTTTATATACTTTTATATAGTTTTATATAGTTTTGTAAGTTTTATATAGTTTTATATAGGTTTATACAGTTTTATATAGTTCTATAGAGTTTTATATAGTTTTATATAGTTTTATGTCGTTTTACATAGTTTTATATAGTTAATGTTAGTTTTATATAGTTTTATATAGTTTTATATAATTCTGTATAGTTTTATATAGTTTTTTATAGTTTTATATAGTTTTATATAGTTTCATATAGTTTTATATAGTTTTATATAGTTTCATATAGTTTTATATAGTTGTACATAGTTTTATATAGGTTTACATAGTTTTATATAGTTCTATAGAGTTTTATATAGTTTTATATAGAACGATATTGTTTTATATAGTTTTATTAGTTTTATATAGTTTTATATAGTTTTATATATTTCTATAGAGTTATATATAGGTTTATATAGTTTTGTTAGTTTTATATAGTTTTATATAGTTTTATATAGTTTTATATAGTTCTATAGAGTTTTATATAGGTTTATATAGTTTTATATTGTTTTATACAGTTTTATATAGTTTTATATAGTTTTGTTAGATTTATATAGTTTTATGTCGTTTTATATAGTTTCATATAGTTATGTAGTTTTGTTAGTTTTATATAGTTTTATATAGTTTTATTAGTTTTATATAGTTCTATATAGTTTTATATAGTTTTATATAGTTTTATATAGTTTTGTTAGTTTTGTTATTTTTATATACATTTATATAATTTTATATAGTTTTATAGAGTTTTATAGCGGTTTATATAGTTTATATAGTTTTGTTAGTTTTATATAGTTTTATATAGTTTTATATAGTTTTATATAGCTCTATATAGTTTTATATAGTTTTACGTTGTACTATATAGTTTTATATAGTATTATTAGTTTTATATAGTTCTATATAGTTTTATATAGTTTTGTATAGTTTTATATAGTTTTATATAGTTTTGTTAGTTTTATGTAGTTTTATATAGTTTTATATAGTTTTATATAGTTTTATATAGTTCTATAGAGTTTTATATAGGTTTATATAGTTTTACATTGTTTTATACAGTTTTATATAGTTCTATAGAGTTTTGTATAGGTTAATATAGTTTTGTTAGTTTTATATAGTTTTATATAGTTTTATATATTTTTATATAGCTTTATATAGTTTTATATAGTTTTATATAGTTTTATATAGTTTTGTTAGATTTATATAGTTTTATGTCGTTTCATATAGTTTTATATAGTTATGTAGTTTTGTTAGTTTTATATAGTTTTATATAGTTTTATTAGTTTTATATAGTTCTATATAGTTTTATATAGTTTTATATAGTTTTATATAGTTTTGTTAGTTTTGTTATTTTTATATACTTTTATATAATTTTATATAGTTTTATACAGTTTTATAGAGGTTTATATAGTTTATATAGTTTTGTTAGTTTTATATAGTTTTATATAGTTTTATATAGTTTTATATAGCTCTATATAGTTTTATATAGTTTTATATAGTTTTGTTAGTTTTATATAGTTTTATATAGTTTTATATCGTTTTATATAGTTTTATATAGTTTTATATAGTTCTATAGAGTTTTATACAGTTTTATATAGGTTTATATAGTTTTGTTAGTTTTATATAGTTTTGTTAGTTTTATATAGTTTTATATAGTTTTATATAGTATTATATAGTTTTATTTGAGTTTTATATAGTTATATATAGTTTTGTTAGTTTTATATAGTTTTATATACTTTTATATAATTTTATATAGTTTTATATAGTTTTGTTTGTTTTATATAGTTTTGTATAGTTCTATATAGTTTTATATAGTTTTACATAGTTTTATATAGTTTTGTTAGTTTTATATAGTTTCATATCGTTTTATATAGTTTTATATAGTTTTATATAGTTTTGTTAGCTTTATATAGTTTTATATAGTTTTATATAGTTTTATATAGTTTTATATAGTTTTGTTAGTTTTATATAGTATTATATAGTTATTCGTAGTACTATATAGTATTATATAGTTTTATTAGTTTTATATAGTTCTATATAGTTTTATATAGTTTTATATAGTTTTATATAGTTTTGTTAGTTTTATATAGTTTTATATAGTTTTATAGAGTTTTATATAGGTTTATATAGTTTATATAATTTTGTTAGTTTTATATAGTTTTATATAGTTTTATATAGTTTTGTTAGTTTTATATAGTTTTATATAGTTTTATATAGTTTTATATAGTTTTATATAGTTTTATATAGTTCTATAGAGTTTTATATAGCTTTACATAGTTCTTATAGTTTTATATAGTTTTATATAGTTGTATATAGTTTTATATAGTTTTATTTAGTTTTGAATAGTTTAATATAGTTCTATATAATTTTATATAATTTTATATAGTTTTGTATAGTTTTATATAGTTTTATATAATTTTATATAGTTTTATATAGTTTTATTAGTTTTAGATAGTTCTATATAGTTATACCCAGTTTTATACAGATTTATACAGTTTTGTTAGTTTTATGTAGTTTTATATAGTTTTATATAGTCTTATATAGTTTTATATCTTTCTACAGAGTTTTATATAGGTTTATATAGTTTTGTTTGTTTTATATAGTTTTATATAGTTTTATATAGTTTTGTTAGTTTTATATAGTTTTTTATAGTTTTATATAGTTTTATATAGTACTATATAGTTTTATATAGTTTTATATAGTTTTATATAGTTTTGTTAGTTTTATATAGTTTTATATAGTTTTATATAGTTTTATATAGTTTTATATAGTTTTATATACTTTTATATAGTTATATAGTTTTATATAGTTTTATATAGTTTTATATAGATTTATAAAGTTTTATAGAGTTTTATATAGTTTTATTAGTTTTATATAGTTTTATATAGTGTTATATAGTTTTATATAGTTCTATGGAGTATTATATAGTTTTACATAGTTTTGTATAGTTTTATATAGTTTTATATAGTTTTATATAATTTTATATAGTTTTATATAGTTTTATTAGTTTTATATTGTTTTATACAGTTTTATTAGTTTTATATAGTTTTGCATAGTTTTACATAGTTTTGTACAGTTTTATATACTTTTATATAATTTTATATAGTTTTATATAGTTTTATATAGTTTTATATAGTTTTATATAGTATTATATAGTTCTACAGAGTTTTGTATAGGTTTATATAGTTTTGTTAGTTTTATATAGTTTTATATAGTTTACGTAGTACTATATAGTTTTATATAGTTTTATTAGTTTTATATAGTTCTATATAGTTTTATATAGTTTTATATAGTTTTATATAGTTCTATAGTGCTTTATATAGGTTTATATAGTTTTGTTAGTTTTATATAGTTTCATATAGTTTTATATAGTTTTATATAGTTTTATATAGTTCTATAGAGTTTTATATAGGTTTATATCGTTTTGATAGTTTGATATAGTTTTATATAGTTTTATAGAGTTTTATATAGTTTTACATGGTTTTATTATCTTTATATAGTTTTATACAGTTTTATATGGTTCTATATAGTTTTATATAGTTTTCTATATTATTATATAGTTTTACATAGTTTTATTAGCTTTATATAGTTTTATATAGGTTTATATAGTTTTATATAGTTTTGTATAGTTATATATAGTTTTATATAGTTTTGTATAGTTTTATATAGTTTTATATAGTTTTATATAGTCTTATATAGTTTTATAGAGTTTTATATAGTTTTATATAGATTTGTTAGTTTTATATAGTTTTATATCGTTTTATATAGTTTTGTTAGTTTTGTATAGATGTATATAGTTTTATATAGTTTTATATAGTTTTGTTAGTTTTGTATAGTTTTATATAGTTTTATATAGTTTTATATAGTTTTATATAGTTTTATATAGTTTTATATAATTTTATATAGTTTAATATAGTTTTATATAGTTTTATATAGTTTTATATTGTTTTATATAGTTGTATATAGTTTTATATAGTTTTATACAGTTATATATAGTTTTGTTAGTTTTATATTGTTTTATATAGTTTTATATAGTTTTACATAGTTTTACATAGTTTTATACAGTTTTATATAGTTTTGTTAGTTTTACATAGTTTTATATAGTTCTATATAGTTTTATATAGTTTTATGTAGTTTTATTACTTTTACCTAATTTTATATGGTTTAATATTGTTTTATATAGTTTTTTATAGTATTACATAGCTTTATATAGTTTTATATAGTTTTATATAGTTGACTTAGTTTTATATAGTTTTATATAGTTTTATATCGTTTTATATAGTTTTATATAGTTTTATATAGTTTTCCTTAGTTTTATATAGTTTTCCTTAGTTTTATGTAGATTTACATAGTTTTATATAGTTTTATATAGTTTTATACAGTTTTATATAGTTTTCCTTAGTTTTATATAGTTTTCCTTAGTTTTATGTAGATTTACATAGTTTTATATAGTTTTATATAGTTTTATATTGTTTTATATAGTTTTTTTAGTTTTATATAATTTTACATAGTTTTATATACTTTTATATAGTTTTATATCGTTTTAAATAGTTTTATATAGATTTACATAGTTTCATATAATTTTATATTGTTTTATATAGTTTTATATAGTTTTATATAGTTTTATATAGTTTTATATATCTTTATACATGTTTATATAGTTTTATTAGTTTTGTATAGATTTATATAGTTTTACATAGTTTTATATAATTTTATATTGTATTATATAGTTTCATTAGTTTTACATAGTTTTGTATAGTTTTATATAGTTTCATACAGTTTTATATTGTTTCATTCAGTTTTATATACTTTCATATAGTTTTATATTGATTTGTGTTGTTTTACACAGTTTTATATAGTTTAACTAGGTTTATATAGTTTTATATAATTTTATAGTATACCTTCTCGGACTTAAGGCTAAGATCAAAGTGTACTAGCATAACAGACATGCAGATCTCTTCTCGGATATATGGGTAAGATCAAAGTGTACTCAAATAACCCAAATCCTGATCGCTTCTCGTCCTTACGGCTACGATCAAAGTGTACTCACATAACCCACATCCTGATCGCTTCTTGGCCTTATGGCTGTGATCAAAGTGTACTCGCATGTGTTATGCGGGTACACTTTGAACTTAGCCATAAAGGCGAGTTGCGATCTGAATGTGTGTTATGCAATTTGATCTTAGCCATAAGGCCGGGAATCGATCTGTATGTGTGTTATTCGAGTACACTTTGACCTTAGCCGTAAGGCCGAGAAGCGATCTGAATGTGTGTTATACAAATACACTTTGATCTTAGCCATAAGGGCGAGAAGCGACCTGAACGCGTGTTATGTGAGTACAGTTTGATCTTTAGGCCGGGATGCGGTCTGTATGTGCGTTATGGGAGTACACTTTGACCGCAGCCATATGGCCGAGATGCGATCTGGATTTGGGTTATTCGAGTATACTTTGATATTAGCCATAAAGCGGAGATGCGATCTGGATGTGTGTTATGCGAGTACACTTTGATCTTAGCCATACGGACGAGCAGCGATCTCGATTTGGGTTATTCGAGTACACTTTGATCTTAGCCATAAGGCCGAGAAACAAACTTGATGTGTGTTATGCGAGTACACTTTCATCTTATCCATAAGGCCGAGAAGGGATGTGGATGTGTGTTATGCGACGACACTTTGAGCTTAGCCGTAAGGCCTTGAGGCAACCTGAATTTGGGTTATTCGAACACACTTTGATCTTAGTCATGAGACCGAGAAGCGATCTGGATGTGTGTTATGCGAGTACACTCTGCTCTCAGCCATAAGGCCGAAAAGCGATCTGGATTTGGATTAATCGAGTACACTTTGATCTTAGCCATTAGTTCGAGAAGCGATGTGGATTTGGGTTATTCGAGTACACTTTGATATTACCCATAAGGCCGAGGAGGGATCTGAATTTTGTTTATTCGAGTACACTTTGATCCTAGCCATAAGGCCGCGAAGCGATCTGGATGCGTGTTATCCGAGAACACTTTGATCTTAGCCATAACGCCGAGAAGCGACCTGGATGTGTGTTACGCGAGTAGACTTTGATCTTTGCCATAAGGCCGAGACGCGATCTGGATGTGTTTTATGCGAGTAAACTTTGATCTTACCCATAAGGTAGAGAAACGACCTGGATTTGGGTTATGCGAGTACACTTTGATCTTAGCCATAAGACCGAGAAGCTATCTGCATGTGCGTTATGCGAGTACACTTTGATGTTAGCCATAAGGCCCAGAAGCGATCTGGATTTGGGTTATTCGGGTGCAGTTTCATCTTAGTCAGAAGTACAAGAAGCGATCTGGAATTGTGTTATGCGAGTACACCTTGATCTTAGCCATAGGACCGGGAAAAGATCTGGCTGTATGTTATGCGAGTACACATTGATCTTAGTCATAGGGCCGAGAAGCGTTCTGAATTTGGGTTATGCGCGTACAATTTGATCTTAGCCATAAGGATGAGAAGCGAACTGGTTGTGTGTTATGTGAGTACACTTTGATCTTAGGCATAAGGCCGAGAAGCGATCGGGATGTTTGTTATGCGAGTACACTTTCATCTTAGCCATAAGACCGAGAAGCTATCTGCATGTGCGTTATGCGAGTACACTTTGATGTTAGCCATAAGGCCCAGAAGCGATCTGGATTTGGGTTATTCGGGTGCAGTTTCATCTTAGTCAGAAGTACAAGAAGCGATCTGGAATTGTGTTATGCGAGTACACCTTGATCTTAGCCATAGGACCGGGAAAAGATCTGGCTGTATGTTATGCGAGTACACATTGATCTTAGTCATAGGGCCGAGAAGCGTTCTGAATTTGGGTTATGCGCGTACAATTTGATCTTAGCCATAAGGATGAGAAGCGAACTGGTTGTGTGTTATGTGAGTACAATTTAATCTTAGTTATAAGGCCGAGATACGATCTGGGTGTGTGTTATGTGAGTACACTTTGAGCTTAGCCATAAGGCCGAGAAGCGGTCTGGATGTCTGCTATACGAGTACACTTTGATCTTTTCCATAAGGTAGAGAAACGACCTGGATGTGTGTTATGCGAAAACACTTTGATCGTAGCCTTAAGGCCGATGAGCGATCTGGATTTGGTTTATGCCAGTACACTTCGATCTTGGCCATAAGGCCGAGAAGCGTTCTGGATGAGTGTTATGCGAGTACACTTTGATCATACCCATACGGCCGAGCAGCGATCTGGATCTGGGTTATGCGAGTACACTTTGATCGTAGCCATAAGGACGAGAAGCGATCAAGATTTGGGTTATTTGAGTACACTTTGATCTTACCCATAAATCCGAGAAGAGATCTGGATGTCTGTTATGCTAGTACACTTTGATGTTAGCCTTAAGTCCGAGAAGCTATACTATAAAACTATATAAAACTATATAAAGCTGTATAATACTATATAAAACTATATAAAACTATATGAAACTGTATAAAGCTATGTATAACTATTTAAAACTATACAAAACGATAAGGCCGAGAAGCGAACTGGATTTGGGTTACTCGAGTACATTTTGATCTTAGCCATAAGGCCGAGAAGTGACCTCCATTTGGGTGATCCGCGTGCACTTTGATCATAGCCATAAGGGCGAGAAGCGATCTGGATGTGTGTTATGCGAGTGCACTTTGATCTTAGCCATAAGGACGAGAAGCGATCTATATGTGTGATATGATAAATGCGTTTATTTTTCAATAAATGTTCCCCCGGCCTTACAATGTTCGGCCGGGGGTAGGTACAGTATTACGCCTTATTGGCGAAGGTAGATAAATGTATAAATTGTTTCACTTAATTAAGTGGATCGTACCCTTGTATATAGGCGTGGCTAATCAGGTACATACGTAGACATATAAATTAAAATACATAAATTACCTAAATAAACAAGTAGATAAATGACTAAATTATAGGACAAACAATTAAATAAGTAAATAAATAGACAATTAATTAAATAAACATAAAAACGTAACTAAATAAATAACTAAATAAATAGTATAAAATAATAATTAGTATAGAATCAAAGAAAGGCCAGAATAATTATGAATACACAGATAGGGGCGTTCGTTAGTGGATGTACATAATAATTAGGATAGCCAGTGTCGGGACATTAAGTACCCAGTCCTTCGCCATATAAATTAAACGACTAGATAAATAGAGCATAATAAATAGTAAACAGATACAAAATAATAAGTAAGAACGAAATAAAAAATAAATGTAAAATAATACATAAGTATAAAATAATAAATAGATGCAAAATAATAAATAAGTATAAAATAATAAAATAATAAATAAGTACAAAATAATGTGTAGTTAAATAAATAAATAGGTAGACATGAAGATAGTAGATAGCATACTTGTACATAGGTTAATAGCATTAATAGTGAATATTGTTAGGGCGTATATGTGCGCGGGTGCATGAAGCGGCAGGCGTAGGGCTAGAGCGGACGGCGTCAAGATGTTAAAAGCATATTGTTAGTATATAGTAGCGTAGCAGTTAAGAAGCGTAGTTAAAATAGTGATAGACATATTGAGAGGCGTATAAGAAATAAAAAGAAACAAAAGATGGAAAGAAAATGTCAATGAATTAAAACCAGTGTCCCGTTATTATAGATGTTAGTTAAAATTCTAGTCGATGATAAAACATAAATAGTCAGGTCGATAAGAAAAAAAGAAGTAAATTAGTTAAGTAGACCAGTACAATAGCATAATTATGTCAGTAAATAAAATAGGTGTATGAAATAGTTAAGAGATTTAAAATAGCGTAGTGAGTTAAAGTATATAAAATAGATAGACAAATACGTGTGGTGAGTAAAGCAAGTAGGAAATATAGAATATCAAAGTAAAAGAATAATAATTAAATAGTTAAATTGTAAAAGAAATAGATAAACTGATAAATAAATAGATAAATAACTAACTAAGTAATTAATTAAATGAATAAATAGATAAATAAATAAGTAATTAAATAAATAAATAAATAAATAGATAGATAAATAAATAAATGACTATATAAATACATAAATAAATCAATAATAATAGACTCACAGACAAATATCACATAATTAGCTATTCTGGATTGCTTAGAGGACTAGAATAAAGTAAAATAGGGTCACTTGGTTAAAATATGTGTACTTACTTGGCCGTCGCACTTCCCCATCCGTTCCGCCGCTTAAGTCGGGGGAGCTAACCCCCGCAGGTTTTCAATAGGTCGGCCTGGATCAGGGACCGGGACATACTCGGTGAGTGCCTCGCGATATTGGCGAACTTCCGATACGTGCTCCACGTAGATATCCCGGCTCCACCGGACAGTCTCCGACACAATGAGCCGGCGCATCAGAGAAGAGTATCGATTACCGATACGCAAAATCTTCAGCACCGATTCATTGGCCGGATCCCACGAGCCGAGAGCACCGACGACGATCGCGGAGACCGCCACTCGATAACCGCGCCCTCCGAGAACGTGGGCCAGGGGCTTATACTTTTGTATCTTTCGCGCCCTGGCCTCCTCGAACGAAATATATTCGTTCTCGAAGGGCACGGTAACATCGACGATGACGATGCACCTTGAGGGCTCGTGCCTGACGACGATATCAGGCCTCAGAGCCCCCAGATCCCCGTCGACGCCCTCGACCGTCCGGTTAACCCTTAATTCCCCTGGGAGCCGGCAGGCCTTAGCGATGCGGGAAACCACCGCATCGTGGCGGAGTTGCCAGGCCGCCGAGTGCGGGCGGCAGTGGCAAAGGACGTGGGGAAGGGATTCGAGCTCCGCCCCGCATCTCCGGCAACGCTTGTCACCCTCACCCCAGCGTCTTGTCCCGTTAAGAGGCAAGACGTCGAGGCGAGCTCGGTGAATGAAGCGCCAATCGGCGAAGCGGGTGAAGTTGCCGCCGCGGAGGAAGTGGTTTGAAGCACCACTCCGCGACGACACCCCGAATACCTTCCCCTTGTCCTTCTTGCGCTGAAGGCGCTGGTGATAGTATTCTATCACTGCCATCCGCAATCGGCGGATAATCTGGCCCCTCGCCACGGGCGGAACTATGGTCTCCCGATCGCGAGAACCCCTGAGCGTAATCGCGAGCTCAGATCTCGCCTCGCTCCACTGCCAACGCAATCCGAGCAGGTCCCGACTCCTGCGTGCCGCGTTCCGTGGCCTCGACCACAGCGAAGAAATGTCCCCCCCGTCCCTGGCAAAGTACCCCTCCAGCGAACCAGAGAGGTACTCGGCCAGGTCATTGTTCGACGGGTTGGTATGGCCGATCTTCCTGGCTACAGCCTCGCGCAGCGAGTTCCAGGCCAACTCCCTGACCACCGCATCATCCGCCGTCAAGAGACGGAACGCATGAGCGATGGTCAGGACGTCGGCCATGTCAGCAAGCGGAAGCAGTCCACATCCCCCCCTACTGGGTGGGAGGTAGACTACTTCCGCGCTGGCCCGCTGCGGGAGGTTGAGCCAGGATTTGGCCATACGTCGCACTTGTTTGTCGACTTCAACTAAGGGACGTTTCTCCACGTGGGCTCCCCGCAGGTAGAAGTCGAGGCGTGGCAGTATAAAAGATGCCACGGTTTCGGCCTTCTGCCACGGGGCCAAGAGGGAACGGTCGACGGCCTGCAGGTCCTGGACAAGCTCGTCGATCGTCAGCAGTGGGGTTTGACGGACCTGAAACCCGGTGGGAACGCCCAGGTGTTCATAGGGCTCACCGGCTGCCAGGGCGCGCATTTGCTGACCCAGGATGGTGAAGCGAGTGGCACGGATCCCGCGCGGCCCCCTACCACGATGGTGGAGGGTCGCGCATTTTGCGGGATTAAACCACAATCCGATGCCACTCGCCGCAGCATCCACTGTCTTTAGCAGCGTTTCCATACCCTCCGGGGTGTCGGCGATCAACGCGAGATCGTCCGCGTACGCCAGGACACTGTGCCGATGGCCGTGCAACGTGTAACCCGCCGAGGTTCCGGTAGCTGCGCGCAGCACCGGTTCCAGGGCGAGGTTAAACGCCACAGGGCTCATCGGACAGGCCTGGCGCACCCCGGAGAGGATGGGAACGGGGTCGGTAAACCCATCGGCTGTCCGCACCCGTGTGGTGCAACCGTGGTACATACTCTTCAGAATATTCTGAATAGTATGAGGGGCGGGGCACATACGTGGTGGTTGGCGGGATCCTGACGGGCGGGGTTCTTGCGGGAGGGGTGCCATTCAACCCCCTGGTAGCGGGGGCCGCTTTTCTGCCCGGTGGGGTGGGCCTCGATGTGGTAGCGGCTAAGGGACCGGAGCCTCTCCTGGTAGCAGGCGCCCTTGCAGCCGACGGCGATGTCCTAGGGGCAGCCGACCCCGATCGCCGCGGCGGGCTGCCGCTCTTCTGGACCGGTGGCGTCCCCTTAGGTCTGTGGTAGGTTGGTTGGGTGGGGGGCGGGGGCGCGGGCCGGGCGCTGGTGGTGGGCCCGATCGTGATCGTTAGCGTGGGAGTGCCGGACGGCGGCGTGCGATACGACGTCGTCATAGCCGTCGCAGCCGCTGTTACAGCACCCGACACAACGATGTTTGTTTCGTGGCCCGCGCCTTGCCCCCCGGCGCCTCCGGTCACGTTGTCGCCGTCTTCGTCGTCGTCCTCGTTGTCGTCCTTATTGTTGTTGTCCCCGTTGTAGTTGTTACTGTTGTTAATGCCGCTGCCGCCATTGTGCGCAGCGTCGTGCGGGTGGTGGTGGCCGTTCCCGTTGCATCCCGCGCCGATGAAAGGGTGTGGGTTGGCGGGGGCGGGGGCGGCGACGTCGCGGCGCACGTCGTTTGCGGGGGCGGGGACTGGGCCGCCAAGTTGGCAGCAGCTAACGCAGCAGCGCGCGGTTCTGCGGGGGCGAATGTCGCGGAACTCCCCTGACGCGAGGTGTTGCTCGAACCGGTCGCGCCTGTCACGGGAGGTGTACAAGTCCCACTCGGACTGTTCTGGTGGTGGGAACTATGAATATGGCCGTGGTGCAGCTTCACCACCTTGAGAGGATACTTCCCGTCGCCAGTGAAGCTGCACTCACGGCACTTGTACGTCACTACAACGCCCGGATGGTGCTTCCGGGCGTGCTTCGTCAAGTCCGAGTGGGACTTGTACACGCCACTAATCCTGATTCCGGGGACACCGAAGTAGGCAGGGCATCGGAACTCCGCCGGGAAGGGAAACTCGATTGCCAGGGCGAGATTGTTACTGCCCTCGGTAGTGCAGGAGGTGATCATCGCACTATCACCGCGGTCCTGCATCGCTTTTAAGACTAAGTCCTACGCTACGAGTGAGTTGGAAGAAGAAGAGACAGAGTTGCTGTGGCAAATATTTCTAAGTGCCACAGCGAGGCGAAACGGGGAAGATAGACAGAGTGGGAATGACAGAGGAAGAGAAGAGAAAACTAAGTCCGAAAGCGATAGAAGGAATACCGCCACGCGCTAACACCCTACTGACTCCGCCGGCGCTAAGTCCGGTGTCGAAGACTGCCTGGAAAAATGACAGCCTCCGACGTGGCAGTCGGCAGGGAGACTAACAGGCGACGGTTACGGAGGAGTGCAGCGATCTCTATGGAGGAAGAGCGACGGAATCGCCCACTCCACCGAGGACTGCACGGGGGTTGCACCGCAGGCGGGCCGACCTGACGTCCACTCACTAACGGGTGAGTGGAGTCAGCCCCCACGCGGGCGGTGACTGAAGGGAAGAGAAGGAGGTGGAGGCGCCACTCGAATCGGACCTCGCGCGTCCCGGTCCGTTGACACACCTCAACGGATGGGAGCGACTGGAGGAGTGGGTGGACGCGTAGGGGTAAGGTAGAGGACTACCGACGATGATTCGAGCACCGCAGACGGCTGGAGACCGGCTGCGTTACCCTCCTCACTGCCGGGGGGATAGAAAGAAAAGAGAGACTCACTCGGCGCAGGAGTCCAGCGATGCAAGAGCGCTCTCCGAGGAATAACACCTCGCTCCTGATTCCTGATCCAGCGGTGGTTGACGTGGATCAGGCGAGCCAGCCTTCCCGTCGGGGTTGTCGATGGCCAAGCCTGGTGGGTCGTAGCGGTGGTAGTTGACCCACGTAGAGGAAGACCAGGGTTGTCCAGGTAGGCCAGTGGTGGTAGGTGGTCCTATTGAAGTCCTGGACCCTCAGGATTGACCCTCTAAGTCCTCAATAGACCCTGGTCGTCCTCTCCCTCGGCTGCCCTCGGAAGCAGGATGCGTGGGCGGCGCAGGTGGTTGGCGCAGGTGTCCTCCCGCGCAGGCTCGATCCGGTCCCGCGGCGAAGGCACTTACACTTCACCGCACAACACCTCGAGCACTGATCGAGTAAAGACCTTTCCGCGCACACGCCCGGTCGCAACTCGGCCCGCACTGTTGCGTAGTGTAGTCGCGGCGGGTGAATTTACCGCGATTTCGGGTACCTCGCGGAGCCAGAATATTGGGGCTTACTTTTTGGAGTCCCGACTCGGTCCAGCAGGTGAAAAAAAGATAAAAGGTTGCTCAATTGCAGCGCAGATTGAGCTGTTTCCGATGGCACTGCAGTGCCGGACCGACTCGCGGCGGAAGTGGAGCGAGCCCCAGCGATCCGCCTGACTCCAAAAATCAGGTTAATACTCTGACTCCGCGATGCGGAGTGTATCAGATATTAAGTTGATAAGAACAGATAAAAAGCGCTTTATTTTTCAACAAATGTTCCCCCAGCCTTACATAGTTTGGCTGGGGGTAGGTATACAATAGCGTCCTTATGGCGGAGGCGGGTAATTAAATATATTATTATGTATTCATGTATAAATTCGCATGGCTAGATATACATCTGTGACTATATTCATCCTATGACAGGAGAGTACACTTTGATCTTAGCCATAAGGCCGAGAAGCGATCTGGATGCGTGTTATGCGAGTACACTTTGATTTTAGCCATACGGCCGTGCAGCCATCTGGATTTGGGTTATTCGAGTACACTTTGATCTTAGCCATAAGGCCAAGAAGCGATCTAGATGTGTGTTGTACGAGATCAGTTTGATCTTAGCCATAAGGCCGAGAAGCGACCTGGATGTGTGTTATGCGAGTACACTTTGATCTTCGCCATAACGTCGAGATGCGTTCTGTATGTGTGTTATGCGAGTGCACTTTGATCTTAGACATATGGCCGAGGAGCGATCAGGATGTGAGTTGTGCGTGTAGACTTTTATCTTATCCATAAGGAAGAGAAGCGATCTGGACCTGTGGTATCCGAGTACACGTTGTGACTAACCGTCAGATCCGAGATGCGTTCTACGCTCACTGTTACTCGTATAACACAAACCCACATCAAATCTCGGGCTTACGGTTAATATCATTGTGTCAACGCATAATACAGACCCAGGTCGCGTCTCTGCCTTATGGCTAAGATAAACGTGTACTCGCATAGCACAGATCCATATCTCTTCTGCGCATTATGGCTAAAGCTATATAGATCAATGCGAAACTATATCGAACTGGATCAAACAATATGAAACCATATAAGGCTACATAAAACTGTATAAAACTGTATAAAACTGTTTAAAATTATATACAAATATATAAAACAATATAAACCTATGTAAAACTATATAAAACTATTCAAACTATATAAAGCTATTAAAACTATATTAAACTACATAATACTATATAAAACTACACAAAACAATATCAACTTATATAAAACTATATAAAACTACATAAAACAATATAAATGTATATAAAATTATATAAAACTAAATAAAACTATATGAAACTATATAAAGTTATATAAAACTATATAAAATTATATGAAACTAACACTAACAAAAGTATATAAAGCTATATGAAACTAACACTAACAAAACTATATAAAACTATATGAAACTAACACTAACAAAACTATATAAAACTATATAAAACTAAATAAGACTATTTAAAACTATATACAACTGCAGAAAACAATGTCAATCTATATAAAACTATGTAAAACTACGTAAAACAATATCAATCTATATAAAACTATATAAAACTATATAAAACAATATACAACTATATAAAACTATATAATATTATATAAAACTATATAAAACTATATAAAACTGTATAAAACTATATAAAACTATATAAAACTATATAAAACTATATAAAACTATATAAAACTATATAAAACTATATAAAACTACATAAAACTATATAAAAGTATATAAAACTATATAAAACTAGTAACACTATGTAAAACTATATAAAACTATTTAAAACTATATAAAACTATATAAAACTATATGAAACTAATAAAACTATATAAAACTATATAAAACTATATTGAACTATATAAAACAATATAAAACTACATAAAACTAAGTAAAACTATATAAAACTATATAAATCTATATACGACTATGTAAAACTATATAAAACTATGTAGAACTATATAGAACTATATAAATCTATATAAAACCATATAAAACTATGTAAAACTATATAAAACTATATGAAACTATGTAAAACTATATAAATGTATTAAAACTACATAAAACTACATAAAACAGTATCAATCAAAATAAAACTATAAAAACTAAGTAAAACTAAGTAAACCTATATAAGACTATATAAATCTATATAAAACTATGTAAAACTATATAAAACTACATAAAACTATATCAAACTATATAAAACAATAGAAAACTATATTAAACTATACAAATCTATATATAACTATGTAAAACTATATAAAACTATGTAAAACTATATAAAACTATTTAAATCTATATAAAACTATATAAAACTATACAAAAGTATATAAAACAATATAAAACTATATAGAACTATATAAAAGTATATAAAACCATATAATACTAAATAAAACTCTTAAAAACTGTACAGAACTATATAAAACTATATAAAACAGACAAAACTATATAAAACTATATAAACCTATTAAAACTGTATAAAACTGTATGATACAACACAAATCAATATAAAACTATATAAAACTATATTAAACTATATAAAACTATGTAAATCTATATAAATCTATATAAATCTATATAAAACTATGTCAAACTTTATAAAACTATATTAAACTATATAAAACTATGTAAATCTATGTAAAAATAATAATACTATATGGAACTATACAAAACTATATGAAACTATATAAAACTATATAAAACTATATAAAACTATTTAAAACTATTTAAACCTAATAACACTATATAGAACTATACAAAACTATGTAAAACTATATAAAACTATATTAATCTACATAAAACCTATGAAAACTATATAAAACTGTATAAAACTATATGAAACTATATGAAACTAATAAAACTATATAAAACTATATAAAACTAAGTAAAACTATGTAAAACTATATAAAACTATATAAAACTATATAAAACTATATAAATCTATATAAAACTATATAAAACTATACAAAACTATATAAAGCTATATAAAACTATGCAAAGCTAATAAAACTAATAATACTTCATAAAATTGTATAAAACTATATAGAACTATATAAAACTATGTATAACTAGTAAAACTATATGAAACTATACAAAACTATATAAAACTATATAACACTATATAAAACTATATAAAACTGTATAAAACTAACAAAACTATATAAAACTATATAAAACTATATAAAACATATAAAAGTATATAATACTATATAAAACTCTATAAAACTATATAAAGCTCTCTAAAACTATATAAAGCTCTCTAAAACTATATAAAACTATATGAAACTATATAAAACTATATAGAACTATATAAAACTAACAAAACTATATAAAACTATAGAAAACTATATGAAACTCTATAAGACTATATAGAACTATATGAAACTATATAAAACTATATAAAACTAACAAAACTATATAAAACTATATAAAACTCTATAAAACTATATAAAACTCTCTAAAACTATATAAAACTATATAAAACTATATAAAACTATATAAAACTAACAAAACTATATAAAACTATATAAAACTATATGAAACTCAATAAAACTATACAGAACTATATAAAACTATATAAAACTATATAAAACTATAGGAAACTATATAAAACAATATAAAGCTATCAAAACTATATAAAAGTATACAAAAGTAACAAAACTATATAAAACTATATAAAACTATATAAAACTATATAAAACTATATAACACTATATAAAACTATATAAAACTATATAAAACTATATAAAACTAACAAAACTATATAAAACTATATAAAACTAGATAAAACATATAAAAGTATATAAAACTGTATAAAACTCTATAAAACTATATAAAGCTGTCTAAAACTATATAAAACTATATAAAACTATATAAAACTATATAAAACTATATAAAACTAACAAAACTATATGAATCTATATCAAAATGTATAGAACTATATAAAACTATATAAAACTATATAAAACTATATAAAACTATATAAAACTATATGAAACTATATAAAACTATATAAAACTATATAAAACTATATAAAACTATATAAAACTATATAAAACTATAGGAAACTATATAAAACAATATAAAGCTATCAAGACTATATAAAACTATATAAAACTATATAAAACTATATAAGACTACATAAAACTATAGGAAACTATATAAAACAATATAAAGCTATCAAAACTATATAAAAGTATATCAAAGTAACAAAACTATATAAAACTATATAAAACTATATAAAACTATATAACACTATATAAAACTATATAAAACTATATAAAACTATATAAAACTAACAAAGCTATATAAAACTATATAAAACTATATAAAACTATATAAAACTATATAAAACTATATAAAACTAACAAAACTATATAAAACTATATAAAACTATATGAAACTCTATAAAACTATATAGAACTATATAAAACTATATAAAACAATATAAAACTATAGGAAACTATATAAAACAATATAAAGCTATCAAAACTATATAAAAGTATATAAAAGTAACAAAACTATATAAAGCTATATAAAACTGTATAAAACTATGTAAAACTATATAAAACTATATAAAACTATATAAAACTATATAAAACTATAGGAAACTATATAAAACAATATAAAGCTATCAAGACTATATAAAACTATATAAAACTATATAAAACTATATAAGACTATATAAAACTATAGGAAGCTATATAAAACTATATGAAACTCTATAAAACTATATAGAACTATATGAAACTATATAAAACTATATAAAACTATATAAAACTATATAAAACTATATAAAACTAATAAAACTATATAAAACCATATTGAACTATTTAAAACTATATAATACTATATAAAACTATATAAAACTAACAAAACTATATAAAACTATATAAAACTATATAAAACTATAGGAAACTATATAAAACAATCTAAAGCTATCAAAACTATATGAATCTATATCAAAATGTATAGAACTATATAAAACTATATAAAACTATATAAAACTAACAAAACTGTATAAAACTATATAAAACTCAATAAAACTATATAAAACTCTCTAAAACTATATAAAACTATATAAAACTATATAAAACTATATAAAACTATATAAAACTATATAAAACTAACAAAACTATATAAAACTATATAAAACTATATGAAACTATAGGAAACTATATAAAACAATGTAAAGCTATCAAAACTATATAAAAGTATATAAAAGTAACAAAACTATATAAAACTATATAAAACTATATAAAACTATATAAAACTGTATAACACTATATAAAACTATATAAAACTATATAAAACTATATAAAACTAACAAAACTATATAAAACTATATAAAACTATATGAAACATATAAAAGTATATAAAACTATATAAAATTATATAAAACTATATAAAACTATGTAAAACTATATAAAACTATAGGAAACTATATAAAACAATCTAAAGCTATCAAAACTATATGAATCTATATCAAAATGTATAGAACTATATAAAACTATATAAAACTATATAAAACTAACAAAACTATATAAAACTATATAAAACTCTATAAAACTATATAAAACTATATAAAACTATATAAAACTATATAAAACTATATAAAACTATATAAAACTATATAAAACTAAGAAAACTATATAAAACTATATAAAACTATATGAAACTCTATAAAACTATACAGAACTATATAAAAATATATGAAACTATATAAAACTATAGGAAACTATATAAAACAATATAAAGCTATCAAAACTATATAAAAGTATATAAAAGTAACAAAACTATATAAAACTATATAAAACAATATAAAACTATAGAAAACTATATAACACTATATAAAACTGTATAAAACTATATAAAACTATATAGAACTATATAAAACTATATTAACCTATATAATACTAATAAAACTATATAAAACTATATAACACTATATAAAACTATATAAAACTAACAAAACTATATAAAACTATGTAAAACTAATAAAACTATATAAAACTATATGAAACTCTATAAAACTATATAGAACTATATAAAACTATATAAAGCTATATAAAACTATATAAAACTATATAACATTATATAAAACTATATAAAACTAACAAAACTATATAGAACTATATAAAACTATAGAAAATTAACAAAACTATATTAAACTATATAAAACTATTTAAAACCCTATAAAACTATATAAAACTATATAAAACTATATAAGACTATATAATACTAATAAAACTATATAAAACTATATAACACTATATAAAACTATATAAAACTAACAAAACTATATAAAACTATATAAAACTAATAAAACTATATAAAACTATATAACACTATATAAAACTATATAAAACTAACAAAACTATATAAAACTATATAAAACTAACAAAACTATATAAAATTATATAAAACATACAAAACTATATAACACTATGTAAAACTCTATAAAACTATATAAAACTATATAAAATTATATAAAACTCATAAAACTGTATAAAACTATATAGTACTATATAAAACTATATAGTACTATATGAAACTATATAATACTATATAACACTATATAAAACTATATAAAACTATATAAAACTATATAAAACTAACAAAACTATATAAAACTATATAAAACTATATAAAACATATAAAAGTATATAAAACTATATAAAACTATATAAAACTAACAAAACTATATAAAACTATATAAAACTATATAAAACTCTATGAAACTATATAAAACTATATAAAACTCTATAAAACTATATAAAACTGTTTAAAACTTCGTAATACTATATAAAACTAATGAAACTATATAAAACTATATGTAACTCTATAAAACTATATAGAACTATATAAAACTATATAAAACTATATAAAACTATATAAAACTATAGGAAACTATATAAAACAATATAAAGCTATCAAGACTATATAAAACTATATAAAACTATATAAAACTATATAAGACTATATAAAACTATAGGAAACTATATAAAACTATATGAAACTCTATAAAACTATATAGAACTATATGAAACTATATAAAACTATATAAAACTATATAAAACTATATAAAACTATATAAAACCAATAAAACCATATTGAACTATTTAAAACTATATAATACTATATAAAACTATATAAAACTAACAAAACCATATAAAACTATATAAAACTATATAAAACTATAGGAAACTATATAAAACAATCTAAAGCTATCAAAACTATGTGAATCTATATCAAAATGTATAGAACTATATAAAACTATATAAAACTATATAAAACTAACAAAACTGTATAAAACTATATAAAACTCTATAAAACTATATAAAACTCTCTAAAACTATATAAAACTATATAAAACTATATAAAACTATATAAAACTAACAAAACTATATAAAACTATATTAAAACTATATGAAACTATAGGAAACTATATAAAACAATGTAAAGCTATCAAAACTATATAAAAGTATATAAAAGTAACAAAACTATATAAAACTATATAAAACTATATAAAACTGTATAACACTATATAAAACTATATAAAACTATATAAAACTATATAAAACTAACAAAACTATATAAAACTATATAAAACTATATAAAACTATATAAAACATATAAAAGTATATAAAACTATATAAAACTCTATAAAACTATATAAAGCTCTCTAAAACTATATAAAACTATATAAAACTATATAAAACTATATAGAACTATATAAAACTAACAAAACTATATAAAACTATATAAAACTATATGAAACTCTATAAAACTATATAGAGCTATATAAAACTATATAAAACTATAGGAAACTATATAAAACAATATAAAGCTATCAAAACTATATAAAAGTATATAAAAGTAACAAAACTATATAAAACTCTATAAAACTATATAAAACTATATAAAACTATATAACATTATATAAAACTATATAAAACTAACAAAACTATATACAACTATATAAAACTATATAGAACTATATAAAACTATAGAAAATTAACATAACTATATTAAACTATATAAAACTATTTAAAACCCTATAAAACTATATAAAAACTATATAAAACTATATAAGACTATATAATACTAATAAAACTATATAAAACTATATAACACTATATAAAACTATATAAAACTAACAAAACTATATAAAACTATATAAAACTTATAAAACTATATAAAACTATATAACACTATATAAAACTATATAAAACTAACGAAACTATATAAAACTATATAAAACTCTATAAAACTATATAAAACTCATAAAACTATATAAAACTATATGGTACTATATATTACTATATAGTACTATATAAAACTATATAGTACGATATAAAACTATATAAAACAAACAAAACTATATAAAATTATATAAAACTGTATAAAGCTATACAAAACTATATAAAACTATATGAAACTAATGAAACATTGTAAAACCATATAAAACTATATAAAACTCTATAAAACTCTATAAAACTATATAACGCTTACAAGACTATATAAAACTATATAAAACTATATAAAACTAACAAAACTATATAAAACTATATAAAACTATATAAAACTATATGAAACTCTATAAAACTATATAAAACTCTATAAAACTATATAAAACTCATAAAACTATATAAAACCATATAGTACTATATAAAACTATATAGTACTATATAAAACTATATAGTACGATATAAAACTATATAAAACAAACAAAACTACATAAAACTATATAAAACTATATAAAACTATATAAAAATATATAGAACTATATAAAACTATATAAAACTAATAAAACTATATAAAACCATATTGAACTATTTAAAACTATATAATACTATATAAAACTATATAAAACTATATGAAACTCTATAAAACTATTTGGAACTATATAAGACTTTATAAAACTATATAAAACTATATAAAGCTAAAGAAAACTAACAAAACTATACAAAACTATATAAAACTATAGGAAACTATATAAAACAATATAAAGCTATCAAAACTATATAAAAGTATATAAAAGTAACAAAACTATATAAAACTATATAAAACTATATGAAACTATATAAAACTATATAAAACTAATAAAACTATATAAAACTATATAACACTATATAAAACTATATAAAACTATATAAAACTATATAAAACTATATAAAACTATATAAAACTCTATAAAACTATATAAAACTATATAATACTAATAAATCTATATAAAAACTATATAACACTATATAAAACTATATAAAACTATATAAAACTTTAGGAAACAATATAAAACAATATAAAGCTATCAAAACTATATAAAACTATATAAAACTATATAAAACTATATAAAACTATATAAGACTATATAAAACTATAGGATACTATATCAAACAATACAAAGCTATCAAAACTATATAATACTATATAAAACGATATAAAACGATATAAAACTATGTAAAACTATATAAAACTATATAAAACTAACAAAACTATATAAAACTATATAAAACTATGTAAAACAATATAAAACTATATCAAACTAACAAAACTATATAAAACTATATAAAACTAATAAAACTATATAAAACTATATAACACTATACAAAACTATATAAAACTATATAAAACTATAGGAAACATTATAAAACTAACAAAACTATATAAAACTATATAAAACTATATAAAACTCTATAAAACTCTCTAAAACTATACAAAACTACATAAAACTATAAAAACTATATAAAACTATATAAAACTATATAAAACTATTTAAAACTAACAAAACTATATAAAACTATATAAAACTATATAAAACTCTATAAAACTCTCTAAAACTATACATAACTACATAAAACTATATTAAAACTATATAAAACTATAGGAAACTATATAAAACAATATAATGCTATCAAAACTATATAAAAGTATATAAAAGTAACAAAACTATATAAAACTATATAAAACTATATTAAACTATATAACACTATATAAAACTATATAAAACTATATAAAACTATATAAAACTAACAAAACTATATAAAACTATATAAAACTATATAAAACATATAAAAGTATATAAAACTATATAAAACTACATAAAACTAACAAAACTATATAAAACTATATAAAACTATATAAAACTCTATGAAACTATATAAAACTATATAAAACTCTATAAAACTATATAAAACTATTTAAAACTTCGTAAAACTATATAAAACTAATGAAACTATATAAAACTATATGTAACTCTATAAAACTATATAGAACTATATAAAACTATATAAAACTATATAAAACTATATAAAACTATAGGAAACTATATAAAACAATATAAAGCTATCAAGACTATATAAAACTATATAAAACTATATAAAACTATATAAGACTATATAAAACTATAGGAAACTATATAAAACTATATGAAACTCTATAAAACTATATAGAACTATATGAAACTATATAAAACTATATAAAACTATATAAAACTATATAAAACTATATAAAACTAATAAAACTATATAAAACCATATTGAACTATTTAAAACTATATAATACTATATAAAACTATATAAAACTAACAAAACTATATAAAACTATATAAAACTATATAAAACTATAGGAAACTATATAAAACAATCTAAAGCTATCAAAACTATGTGAATCTATATCAAAATGTATAGCACTATATAAAACTAAGAAAACTGTATAAAACTATATAAAACTCTATAAAACTATATAAAACTCTCTAAAACTATATAAAACTATATAAAACTATATAAAACTATATAAAACTAACAAAACTATATAAAACTATATAAAACTATATAAAACTATATAATACTATATAAAACTATATAAAACTATATAAAACTATATAAAACATATAAACTATACAAAACTGTATAAAACTCTATGAAACTGTAAAACATGATATAACTAATAAAACTATATAAAACTATATAACAATATATAAAACTATATAAAACTATGTAAAACTATATAAACCTAACAAAACTATATAAAACTATATAAAACATATAAAAGTATATAAAACTATATAAAACTCTATAAAACTATATAAAACTCATAAAACTATATAAAACTATATGGTACTATATATTACTATATAGTACTATATAAAACTATATAGTACGATATAAAACTATATAAAACAAACAAAACTATATAAAATTATATAAAACTGTATAAAGCTATACAAAACTATATAAAACTATATGAAACTAATGAAACATTGTAAAACCATATAAAACTATATAAAACTCTATAAAACTATATAAAACTATATAACGCTTACAAGACTATATAAAACTATATAAAACTATATAAAACTAACAAAACTATATAAAACTATATAAAACTATATAAAACTATATGAAACTCTATAAAACTATATAAAACTCTATAAAACTATATAAAACTCATAAAACTATATAAAACCATATAGTACTATATAAAACTATATAGTACTATATAAAACTATATAGTACGATATAAAACTATATAAAACAAACAAAACTACATAAAACTATATAAAACTATATAAAACTATATAAAACTATAGGAAACTATATAAAACAATCTAAAGCTATCAAAACTATGTGAATCTATATCAAAATGTATAGAACTATATAAAACTATATAAAACTATATAAAACTAAGAAAACTGTATAAAACTATATAAAACTCTATAAAACTATATAAAACTCTCTAAAACTATATAAAACTATATAAAACTATATAAAACTATATAAAACTAACAAAACTATATAAAACTATATAAAACTATATAAAACTATATAATACTATATAAAACTATATAAAACTATATAAAACTATATAAAACATATAAACTATACAAAACTGTATAAAACTCTATGAAACTGTAAAACATGATATAACTAATAAAACTATATAAAACTATATAACAATATATAAAACTATATAAAACTATGTAAAACTATATAAACCTAACAAAACTATATAAAACTATATAAAACATATAAAAGTATATAAAACTATATAAAACTCTATAAAACTATATAAAACTCATAAAACAATATAAAACTATATGGTACTATATATTACTATATAGTACTATATAAAACTATATAGTACGATATAAAACTATATAAAACAAACAAAACTATATAAAATTATATAAAACTGTATAAAGCTATACAAAACTATATAAAACTATATGAAACTAATGAAACATTGTAAAACCATATAAAACTATATAAAACTCTATAAAACTATATAAAACTATATAACGCTTACAAGACTATATAAAACTATATAAAACTATATAAAACTAACAAAACTATATAAAACTATATAAAACTATATAAAACTATATGAAACTCTATAAAACTATATAAAACTCTATAAAACTATATAAAACTCATAAAACTATATAAAACCATATAGTACTATATAAAACTATATAGTACTATATAAAACTATATAGTACGATATAAAACTATATAAAACAAACAAAACTACATAAAACTATATAAAACTATATAAAACTATATAAAAATATATAAAACTATATAAAACTATATAAAACTAATAAAACTATATAAAACCATATTGAACTATTTATAACTATATAATACTATATAAAACTATATAAAACTATATGAAACTCTACAAAACTATTTGGAACTATATAAGACTTTATAAAACTATATAAAACTATATAAAGCTAAAGAAAACTAACAAAACTATAAAAAACTATATAAAACTATAGGAAACTATATAAAACAATATAAAGCTATCAAAACTATATAAAAGTATATAAAAGTAACAAAACTATATAAAACTATATAAAACTATGTAAAACTATATAAAACTATAGGAAACTATATAAAACAATATAAAAAGCTATCAAGACTATATAAAACTATATAAAACTATATAAAACTATATAAGACTATATAAAACTATATAATACTATATAAAACTATATAAAACTAATAAAACTATATAAAACCATATTGAACTATTTAAAACTATATAATACTATATAAAACTATATAAAACTATCAAAACTATATAAAACTATATAAAACTAATAAAACTATATAAAACTATATAACACTATATCAAACTATATAAAACTAACAAAACTATATGAAACTATATAAAACTATATAAAACTAACAAAACTATATAAAACTATTTAAAACTTTATAAAACTATATAAAACTATATAAAACTATATAAGACTATATAATACTAATAAAACTATATAAAACTATATAAAACTATATAAAACTATATAACACTATATAAAACTATATGAAACTAACAAAACTATATAAAAATATATAAAACTATATAAAACTAACAAAATTATATAAAACTATATAACACGATATAAAACTGATAAAACTATATAAAACTATATAACACTATATAGAACTATTTAAAACTATGTAAAACTATACAAACCTAACAAAACTGTATAAAACTATATAAAACTAAGAAAACTATATAAAACTATAAAAAACTATATAATACAAATAAAACTATATAAAACTATATAGAACTATATAAAACTATATAAAACGATATAAAACTATATAAAACTAACAAAACTATATAAAACTATATAAAACTATATAAAACTCTATAAAATTCTCTAAAACTATATAAAACTACATAAAACTATATAAAACTTTATAAAACTATATATAACTGTTTAAAACTGTATAAAACTATATAAAACGATATAAAACAAATAAAACTATAAGAAACCATATAACACTGTATAAAACTATATAAAACTATATAAAATTAATAAAACTATGTAAAACTATATAACACGATATAAAACTGATAAAACTATATAAAACTGATAAAACTATATAAAACTATATAACACTATATAAAACTATATAAAACTAACAAAACTATATAAAACTATATAAAACTAATAAAACTATATAAAACTATATAAAACTATATAAAACTAACAAAACTAACAACACTATATAAAACTATATAAAACTATATAGTACTAATAAAACTATATAAAACTAACAAAACTATATAAAACTATATAAAACTAATAAAACCATATAAAACTATATAAAACTATATAAAACTAACAAAACTATATTAAACTACAAAAAACTAATAAAACTATATAAAACTATATAAAACTAAAGAAAACTATGTAAAATTATATAAAACTATATAAAACTATATAAAACTATATGAAACTATATAAAACTATATAAAACTATATAAAACTATATGAAACTCTATAAAACTATAGAGAACTATATAAAACCATATAAAACTATATAAAACTATATAAAACTATAGGAAACAATATAAAACAATATAAAGCTATCAAAACTATATAAAACTATATAAAACTACATAAAACTATATAAAAGTATATAAGACTATATAAAACTATAGGATACTATATCAAACAATACAAAGCTATCAAAACTAAATATAATACTATATAAAACTATATAAAACTATATAAAACTATATAAAACTATATAAAACTATATAAAACTATATAAAACTATGTAAAACTATATAAACCTAACAAAACTATATAAAACTATATAACACTATATAAAACTATATAACATGAAATAAAAATAATAAAACTTTGTAAAACTATATAAAACTAACAAAACTATATAAAACAATATAAAACTCTATAAAACTATATAAAACAAACAAAACTATATACAACTATATAAAACTATATGAAACTATATAAAGCAATATAAAGCTATCAAAACTATATAAAACTATATAAAACTAATAAAATTATATAAAACTATATAGAACTATATAAAACTATATAAAACTATATAAAACTATATAGAACAATATAAAACTATATAAAACTATATAAAACTATATAAAACTATATAAAACTATATAACACTATATAAAAGTATATAAAACTATAAAAAACTATATAAAACTATATAAAACTATATATTACTATATAAAAGCATATAAAAATATATAAACCTATACAGAACAATATAAAAACATATAAAACTACATTAAACTATATAAAACTGTACAAAACTATATAAAAAAAAATAAAGCTATATAAAACTATATAAAACTGTATAAAACTATATAAAACTATATAAAACAATATAAAACTATATAAAACGGCATAAAACAATATAAATCTATATAAAACTATATAGAACAATATAAAACTATATAAAACTATATAAAACTATATAAAACTATATAAGACTATATAAAACTAACACAACTATATAAAACGATATAAAACTATCACAACTATATAAAACGATATAAAACTATATAAAACTATATAAAACTATATAAAACTAATAAAACTATATAAATCTATATAAATCTATATAAAACTATAGAAAACTATATAAAACTATATAAAACGATATAAAGCAAATTAAACTATATAAAACTATATAACACTATATAAAACTATATAAAACTATGTAAAACTATATAAACCTAACAAAACTATATAAAACTATGTAAAACTATGTAAAACGATATAAAACAAATTAAACTATATAAAACTATATAACCCTATATAAAACTATATAAAACTATATAAAACTATATAAAACTATGTAAAACTATATAAATCTATATAACACTATATAAAACTATATAAAGCTAACAAAACTATATAAAACAATATAAAACTAATAAAACTATATAAAACTATATGAAACTATATAAAACTATATAAAACTATATAAAACTATATAAAACTATATAAAACTATATAAAACTATATAAAACTAACAAAACTATATAAAACTATATAAAGCTGTATAACACGATATTAAACTAATAAAACAATATAAAACTATATATCACTATATAAATCTATATAAAACTATATACAACTATATAAAACTAACACAACAATATAAAACGATATAAAACTATATGAAACTATATAAAACTATATAAAACTATATAAAACGATATAAAACAAATTAAACTATATAAAACTATATGACACTATATAAAACTATATAAAACTATATAACACTATATAAAACTATATAAAACTATATAAAACTAACAAAACTAATGAAAACTATATGAAACTCTATAAAACTATATAGAACTATATAAAACAAATAAAACTATAAGAAACCATATTACACTGTATAAAACTATATAAAACTATATAAAACTAACAAAACTATATAAAATTATATAAAACATATAAAACTATATAAAACTTTGTAAAACAATAAAACTATATGAAACCATATAGTACTATATAAAACTATATAGTATGATGTAAAACTATATAACACTATATAAAACTAACAAAACTATATAAAACTATATAAAGCTATATAAAACTATATATCACTATATAAAACGATATAAAACTATATACAACTATATAAAACTAACACAACAATATAAAACGATATAAAACTATATAAAACTATAGAAAACTATATAAAACTATATAAAACGATATAAAACAAATTAAACTATATAAAACTATATAAAACTATAAAACTATATAAAACTATATAAGACAATATAAAACTATATAAAACTATATAAAACTATATGAAAATATATTAAACTATATAAAACTAATAAAACTATATATAACTATATAAAACTATATAAATCTATATAAGACTATATAAAACAATGTAAATCTATATAAAACTATATAAAGCTATAGACAACTATATAAAAGTGTGTAAAACCATATAAATCTATATAAAACGATATAAAACTATTTAAAACTATATGAAACTAATAAAACTGTATAGAACTATATAAAACTATATGAAACTATGTAAAACTATACAAAACTGTATAAAATAAGAAAAACTAATAAAGATGTATAAAAATATAGAAAACTACATAAAACTATGTAAAACAGTATAAAACTATATAAAACTATATAAAACCATATAAAACTGTAGAAAGCTATATAAAACTATATAAAGCTGTATAAAACTAAATAGAGCTATATAAAACTCTATAAAACTATATAAAACTCATAAAACTATATAAAACTATATAGAACTATATAAAACTATATAAAACTATACAAAACTATTTAAAACTATATAAAACTATATAAAACTATATAAAACTATATGAAACTATATAAAACAATATAAAGCTATCAAAACTATATGAATCTATATAAAACTATATAAAACTATATAAAACTATATTAAACTATATAAAACTAACAAAACTATATAAACCTATATAAAAACCTATAGAACTATATAAAACTATATAAAACTAACAAAACTATATAAAACTATATGAAACTATATAAAACTAATAAAATTATATAAAACTATATGAAACTCTATAAAACTACATAGAACTATATAAAACTATATGAAACTATATAAAACTATATAAAACTATATAAAACTATATAAAACTATGTAAAACTATATAAAACGATATAAAACAAATTAAACTATATAAAACTATATAACACTATATAAAACTATATAAAACTATGTAAAACTATATAAACCTAACAAAACTATATAAAACTATGTAAAACTATGTAAAACGATATAAAACAAATTAAACTATATAAAACTATATAACCCTATATAAAACTATATAAAACTATATAAAACTATATAAAACTATGTAAAACTATATAAATCTATATAACACTATATAAAACTATATAAAGCTAACAAAACTATATAAAACAATATAAAACTAATAAAACTATATAAAACTATATGAAACTATATAAAACTATATAAAACTATATAAAACTATATAAAACTATATAAAACTATATAAAACTATATAAAACTAACAAAACTATATAAAACTATATAAAGCTGTATAACACGATATTAAACTAATAAAACAATATAAAACTATATATCACTATATAAATCTATATAAAACTATATACAACTATATAAAACTAACACAACAATATAAAACGATATAAAACTATATAAAACTATATAAAACTATATAAAACTATATAAAACGATATAAAACAAATTAAACTATATAAAACTATATAACACTATATAAAACTATATAAAACTATATAAAACTAACAAAACTAATGAAAACTATATGAAACTCTATAAAACTATATAGAACTATATAAAACAAATAAAACTATAAGAAACCATATTACACTGTATAAAACTATATAATACTATATAAAACAAATTAATCTATATAAAACTATATAACACTATATAAAACTATATAAAACTAACAAAACTATAGAAAACTATAAATAACTATATAAAACTGTATAAAACTATATAAAACTAACAAAACTATATAAAACTATATAACACGATATAAAACTGATAAGACTATATAAAACTATATAACAGTATATAAAACTATATAACATGAAATAAAACTAATAAAACTTTGTAAAACTATATAAACCTAACAAAACTATATAAAACTATAGAAAACTATGTAAAACTATACAAAACTATATAAAACTATATAAAACTATATAAAACTATAGGAAACTATATAAAACAATATAAAGTTATCAAAACTATATGAATCTATATAAAACTATATAAAACTATATAAAACTATATAAAACTATATAAAACTATATAAAACTAACAAAACTATATAAACCTATATAAAAATCTATAGAACTATATAAAACTATATAAAACTATACAAAACTATCTAAAACTATATAAAACTATATAAAACTATATAAAACTATAGGAAACTATATAAAACAATATAAAGCTATCAAAACTATATGAATCTATATAAAACTATATAAAACTATATAAAACTATATTAAACTGTATAAAACTAACAAAACTATATAAACCTATATAAAAACCTATAGAACTATATAAAACTATATAAAACTAACAAAACTATATAAAACTATATGAAACTATATAAAACTAATAAAATTATATAAAACTATATGAAACTCTATAAAACTACATAGAACTATATAAAACTATATGAAACTACATAAAACTATATAAAACTATATAAAACTATATAAAACTATGTAAAACTATATAAAACTATATAAAACTATATAAAACTATATAAAACTAACAAAACTATATAAAATTATATAAAACATATAAAACTATATAAAACTTTGTAAAACAATAAAACTATATGAAACCATATAGTACTATATAAAACTATATAGTATGATGTAAAACTATATAACACTATATAAAACTAACAAAACTATATAAAAAAAAATAAAGCTATATAAAACTATATAAAACTGTATAAAACTATATAAAACTATATAAAACAATATAAAACTATATAAAACGGCATAAAACAATATAAATCTATATAAAACTATATAGAACAATATAAAACTATATAAAACTATATAAAACTATATAAAACTATATAAGACTATATAAAACTAACACAACTATATAAAACGATATAAAACTATCACAACTATATAAAACGATATAAAACTATATAAAACTATATAAAACTATATAAAACTAATAAAACTATATAAATCTATATAAATCTATATAAAACTATAGAAAACTATATAAAACTATATAAAACGATATAAAACAAATTAAACTATATAAAACTATATAACACTATATAAAACTATATAAAACTATGTAAAACTATATAAACCTAACAAAACTATATAAAACTATGTAAAACTATGTAAAACGATATAAAACAAATTAAACTATATAAAACTATATAACCCTATATAAAACTATATAAAACTATATAAAACTATATAAAACTATATAAAACTATGTAAAACTATATAAATCTATATAACACTATATAAAACTATATAAAGCTAACAAAACTATATAAAACAATATAAAACTAATAAAACTATATAAAACTATATGAAACTATATAAAACTATATAAAACTATATAAAACTATATAAAACTATATAAAACTATATAAAACTATATAAAACTAACAAAACTATATAAAACTATATAAAGCTGTATAACACGATATTAAACTAATAAAACAATATAAAACTATATATCACTATATAAATCTATATAAAACTATATACAACTATATAAAACTAACACAACAATATAAAACGATATAAAACTATATAAAACTATATAAAACGATATAAAACAAATTCAACTATATAAAACTATATAACACTATATAAAACTATATAAAACTATATAAAACTAACAGAACTAATGAAAACTGTATGAAACTCTATAAAACTATATAGAACTATATAAAACAAATAAAACTATAAGAAACCATATTACACTGTATAAAACTATATAATACTATATAAAACAAATTAATCTATATAAAACTATATAACACTATATAAAACTATATAAAACTAACAAAACTATAGAAAACTATAAATAACTATATAAAACTGTATAAAACTATATAAAACTAACAAAACTATATAAAACTATATAACACGATATAAAACTGATAAGACTATATAAAACTATATAACAGTATATAAAACTATATAACATGAAATAAAACTAATAAAACTTTGTAAAACTATATAAACCTAACAAAACTATATAAAACTATAGAAAACTATGTAAAACTATACAAAACTATATAAAACTATATAAAACTATATAAAACTATAGGAAACTATATAAAACAATATAAAGTTATCAAAACTATATGAATCTATATAAAACTATATAAAACTATATAAAACTATATAAAACTATATAAAACTATATAAAACTATATAAAACTAACAAAACTATATAAACCTATATAAAAATCTATAGAACTATATAAAACTATATAAAACTATACAAAACTATCTAAAACTATATAAAACTATATAAAACTATATAAAACTATAGGAAACTATATAAAACAATATAAAGCTATCAAAACTATATGAATCTATATAAAACTATATAAAACTATATAAAACTATATTAAACTATATAAAACTAACAAAACTATATAAACCTATATAAAAACCTATAGAACTATATAAAACTATATAAAACTAACAAAACTATATAAAACTATATGAAACTATATAAAACTAATAAAATTATATAAAACTATATGAAACTCTATAAAACTACATAGAACTATATAAAACTATATGAAACTACATAAAACTATATAAAACTATATAAAACTATATAAAACTATGTAAAACTATATAAAACTATATAAAACTATATAAAACTATATAAAACTAACAAAACTATATAAAATTATATAAAACATATAAAACTATATAAAACTTTGTAAAACAATAAAACTATATGAAACCATATAGTACTATATAAAACTATATAGTATGATGTAAAACTATATAACACTATATAAAACTAACAAAACTATATAAAACTATATAAAGCTATATAAAACTATATATCACTATATAAAACGATATAAAACTATATACAACTATATTAAACTAACACAACAATATAAAACGATATAAAACTATATAAAACTATAGAAAACTATATAAAACTATATAAAACGATATAAAACAAATTAAACTATATAAAACTATATAAAACTATATAAAACTATATAAAACTATATAGAACAATATAAAACTATATAAAACTATATAAAACTATATGAAAATATATTAAACTATATAAAACTAATAAAACTATATATAACTATATAAAACTATATAAATCTATATAAGACTATATAAAACAATGTAAATCTATATAAAACTATATAAAGCTATAGACAACTATATAAAAGTGTGTAAAACCATATAAATCTATATAAAACGATATAAAACTATTTAAAACTATATGAAACTAATAAAACTGTATAGAACTATATAAAACTATATGAAACTATGTAAAACTATACAAAACTGTATAAAATAAGAAAAACTAATAAAGATGTATAAAAATATAGAAAACTACATAAAACTATGTAAAACAGTATAAAACTATATAAAACTATATAAAACCATATAAAACTGTAGAAAGCTATATAAAACTATATAAAGCTGTATAAAACTAAATAGAGCTATATAAAACTCTATAAAACTATATAAAACTCATAAAACTATATAAAACTATATAGAACTATATAAAACTATATAAAACTATACAAAACTATATAAAACTATATAAAACTATATAAAACTATATAAAACTATATAAAACTATATGAAACTATATAAAACAATATAAAGCTATCAAAACTATATGAATCTATATAAAACTATATAAAACTATATAAAACTATATTAAACTATATAAAACTAACAAAACTATATAAACCTATATAAAAACCTATAGAACTATATAAAACTATATAAAACTAACAAAACTATATAAAACTATATGAAACTATATAAAACTAATAAAATTATATAAAACTATATGAAACTCTATAAAACTACATAGAACTATATAAAACTATATGAAACTATATAAAACTATATAAAACTATATAAAACTATATAAAACTATATAAAACTATGTAAAACTATATAAAACTATATAAAACTATATAAAACTATATAAAACTAACAAAACTATATAAAATTATATAAAACATATAAAACTATATAAAACTTTGTAAAACAATAAAACTATATGAAACCATATAGTACTATATAAAACTATATAGTATGATGTAAAACTATATAACACTATATAAAACTAACAAAACTATATAAAACTATATAAAGCTATATAAAACTATATATCACTATATAAAACGATATAAAACTATATACAACTATATAAAACTAACACAACAATATAAAACGATATAAAACTATATAAAACTATATAAAACTATATAAAACGATATAAAACAAATTAAACTATATAAAACTATATAAAACTATATAAAACTATATAAAACTATATAGAACAATATAAAACTATATAAAACTATATAAAACTATATAGAACAATATAAAACTATATAAAACTATATAAAACTATATGAAAATATATTAAACTATATAAAACTAATAAAACTATATATAACTATATAAAACTATATAAATCTATATAAGACTATATAAAACAATGTAAATCTATATAAAACTATATAAAGCTATAGACAACTATATAAAAGTGGGTAAAACCATATAAATCTATATAAAACGATATAAAACTATTTAAAACTATATGAAACTAATAAAACTGTATAGAACTATATAAAACTATATGAAACTATGTAAAACTATACAAAACTGTATAAAATAAGAAAAACTAATAAAGATGTATAAAAATATAGAAAACTACATAAAACTATGTAAAACAGTATAAAACTATATAAAACTATATAAAACCATATAAAACTGTAGAAAGCTATATAAAACTATATAAAGCTGTATAAAACTAAATAGAGCTATATAAAACTCTATAAAACTATATAAAACTCATAAAACTATATAAAACTATATAGTACTATATAAAACTATATAGTACTATATAAAACTATATAGTACTATATAAAACTATATAAAGCTATATAAAACTATATAAAACTATATAACATTATATAAAACTATAAAAAACTATGTAAAATTATATAAACCAAACAAAACTATATAAAACTATATAAAACTATGTAAAACTATATAAACCTATATAAAACTAACCAAACTATATAAAACTATATAAAAGTATATAACACGATATTAAGCTAATAAAACTATATAAAACTATATAACGCTAATAAAACTATATAAAACTATATAATACTATATAAAGCTAATAAAACTATAGGAAAACTATATAAATCTCTTTAAAACTATATAAAACTATATAAAGCTATATAATACTACATACAGCTACATAAAAGTATATTATACTATGTAAAACTATATAAAACTGTAAACCGCTAATAAAACTATATAAAACTATATAACGCTAATGAAATTATATAAAACTATATAACGCTAATAAAACTATATAAAACTATGTAACGCTAATAAAACTATATAAAACTATACAAATCTATATAAAACTATATGAAACTATATGAAACTAACAAAACTATATAAAACTATGTAAAACTCTATAAAACTATATAACACTATATAAAACCATATAAAAGTATATAAAACTATATAAAACTATATAAAACTATATGAATCTATATAATACTACATAAAACTATATAAGACTAACAAAACCATATAAACCTATATGAAAATCTATAGAACTATATAAAACTATATAAAACTATATAAAACTATATAAAACTATATAAAACTGTATAGAACAATATAAAATTATATAAAACTATATAAAACTATATAAAACTATATAAAACTATATAACACTATATAAAACTATATAAAACTATATAAAACTATATAAAACTAACAAAACTATATAAAACTATATAACATGATATAAAACTAATAAAACTATATGAAACTATATAACACTATATAACACTATATAAAACTATATAAAACTAACACAAGTATATAATACGATATAAAACTATATAAAACTATATAAAACTAACAAAACTATATAAAACTATATAACATGATATAAAACTAATAAAACTATATAAAACTATATAAAACTCTATAAAACTATATAAAACTCATTAAACTATATAAAACTATATAAAACTATATAAAACTGTATAGAACAATATAAAATTATATAAAACTATATAAAACTATATAAAACTATATAAAACTATATAACACTATATAAAACTATATAAAACTATATAACACTATATAAAACTATATAAAACTATATAAAACTATATAAAACTAACAAAACTATATAAAACTATATAACATGATATAAAACTAATAAAACTATATGAAACTATATAACACTATATAACACTATATAAAACTATATAAAACTATATAAAACTATATAAAACTATATAACACTATATAAAACTATATAAAACTATATAAAACTATATAAAACTAACAAAACTATATAAAACTATATAACATGATATAAAACTAATAAAACTATATGAAACTATATAACACTATATAACACTATATAAAACTATATAAAGCTAACACAAGTATATAATACGATATAAAACTATATAAAACTATATAAAACTAACAAAACTATATAAAACTATATAACATGATATAAAACTAATAAAATTATATAAAACTATATAAAACTCTATAAAACTATATAAAACTCATTAAACTATATAAAACTATCTAAAACTATATAAAACTATATAAAACTATATAAAACTATATAAAACTATACAAAACTACATAAAACTATATAAAACTGTACAAAACTATATAAAACTATATAAAACTATGTAAAACTATAAGATTCTATTAAAACTATATAAAACTATATAAAGCTAATAAAACTTTATAAAACTATATAACGCTAATAAAACTATATAAAACTATATAATACTATATAAAGCTAATAAAACTATAGGAAAACTATATAAATCTCTTTAAAACTATATAAAACTATATAAAGCTATATAATACTACATACAGCTATATAAAAGTATATTATACTATGTAAAAACTATATAAAACTGTAAACCGCTAATAAAACTATATAAAACTATATAACGCTAATGAAACTATATAAAACTATATAACGCTAATAAAACTATATAAAACTATGTGACGCTAATAAAACTATATAAAACTATACAAAACTATATAAAACTATACAAATCTATATATAACTATATGAAACTATATGAAACTAACAAAACTATATAAAACTATGTAAAACTCTATAAAACTATATAACACTATATAAAACCATATAAAAGTATATAAAACTATATAAAACTATATAAAACTATATGAATCTATATAATACTACATAAAACTATATAAGGCTAACAAAACTATATAAACCTATATGAAAATCTATAGAACTATATAAAACTATATAAAACTATCAAAACTATATAAACCTATACAAAACTCTATAGAACTATATAAAACTATATAAAACTATATAAAACTATATAAACCTATATAAAACTCTATAGAACTATATAAAACTATATAAAACTATATAAAACTATATAAAACTATATAAAACTAACAAAACTATATAAACATATATATAACTCTATAGAAATATATAAAACTATATAAAACTATATAAAACTAATAAGACTATATAAAACTATATAAAACTATATAAAACGGCATAAAACAATATAAATCTATATAAAACTATATAGAACAATATAAAACTATATAAAACTATATAAAATTATATAAAACTATATAAAACTATATAAAACTATATAAAACGGCATAAAACAATATAAATCAATATAAAACTATATAGAACAATATAAAACTACATAAAACTATATAAAACTATATAAAACTAACAAAACTATATAAAACTATATAACATGATATAAAACTAATAAAACTATATAAAACTATACAACACTATATAACACTATATAAAACTATATAAAACTATATAAAACTATTTAAAACTGTATAAAACTATATAAAACTATATAAAACTATATAAAACTATATAAAACTATATAAAACTATATAAAACTATATAAAACATATAAAACTATATAAAACTCTATAAAACTATATAACATGATATAAAACTAATAAAAGTATATAAAACTATATAACACTATATAAAACTATATAAAACTATATAAAACTATATAAAACTATATAAAACTCTATAAAACTATATAAAACTCATTGAACTATATAAAACTGTATAAAACTATATAAAATTGTATAAAACTATATAAAAATTTATAAAAATATATAAAACAATATAAAACTATATAAAACTATATAAAACTATATAAAACTATATAAAACTATATAATACTATATAAAACTATATAAAACTGTATAAAACCATATAAAGCTATATAAAACTAATAAAACTAACAAAACTATATAAAACTATATAAAACTACTAAAACTACATAAAACTATATGAAACTGTATAAAACTATATAGAACTATATAAAACGATATAAAACTATATGAAAACTATAAAAACCTATATAAAACTATATAAAACTATATAAAACTATATAAAACTGTATAAAACTATATAAAACTGCATAAAACTATGTAAAACTATATAAAATTATACTAAACTATACTAAACTAATAAAACTATATAAAAAATATAGAACTATATAAAACTAATAAAACTATATGAAAACTATATAAAACTATATAAAACTAATAAAACTATATAAATCTATATAAAACTATATAAAATTATGTAAAACTATATAAAACTAATAAAACTGTATAAAACTATATCAATCTATATAAAACTATATAGAACAAAATAAAACAATATAAAACTATATAAAATTATATAAAACTATATTAAACTATGTAAAACTATATAATACTATATAAAACTGTATAAAAATATATAAAACTGTATAAAACTGATGAAACTATATAAAACTACATAAATCTATATGAAACTATATTAAACTGGATAAAACTATATAAAACTGTATAAAACTATATAAAACTACTAAAACTATATAAAACTGTGTGAAACTATATAAAAATATATTAAACTATATAAAACTAATAAAACTATATAAAACTATATATTACTATATAAAAGCATATAAAAATGTATAAACCTGTACAGAACAATATAAAAACATATAAAACTACATTAAACTATATAAAACTGTACAAAACTATATAAAAAAAAATAAAGCTATATAAAACTATATAAAACTGTATAAAACTATATAAAACCATATAAAACTATATAGAACAATATAAAACTATATAAAACTATATAAAACTATATAAAACTATATAAAACTATATAACACTATATAAAACTATATAAAACTATATAAAACTATATAAAACTATATAAAACATATAAAACTATAAAAAACTAACCAAACTATATAACACTATATAAAACTATATAAAACTATATAAAACTATATAATACTATATGATACTAATAAAACTATATAAAACTATATAACACTACATAAAACTATATAAAACTATATAAAACTATATAAAACTATATAATACTAATAAAACTATATAAAACTATATAAAACTATATAAAACTATATAAAATTATATAAAACTATATATAACTATATTAAACTAATAGATCTATATAAAATTATATAAAACTATATAAATCTATACAAATCTACATAAAACTATATGAAACTCTATGAAACTAACAAAACTATATAAAACTATGTAAAACTCTACAAAACTATATAACACTATAAAAAACTATATAAAACTATATAAAACTATACAAAACTATATAAAACTATATAAAACTATATAAAACTTTATAAAACTAACAAAAGTATATAAAATTATATAAAGCTATATAAAACGATATAAAACTAATAAAACTCTATAAAACTATATAACACTATATAAAACTATACAAAACTATATAACACTATATAAAACTATATAGAACTATATAAAACTATATAAAACTATATGAAACTTCATAAAACAATATAAAGCTATCAAAACTATATAAAACTATATAAAACTATATAAAACTATATAAAACTATATAAAACATATAAAACTATATAATACTGTAGAAAGCTATATAAAACTGTAGAAAGCTATATAAAACTATATAAAGCTATATAAAACTATATAGAGCTATATAAAACTATATAAAACTATGTAAAACCATATATAACACTATATAAAACTATATAAAACTATATAAAACTATATAAAACTATATAAAACTATATAAAACTATATAAAACTATATAAAATTATATAAAACTATATATAACTGTATATAACTAATAGATCTATATATAATTATATAAAACTGTATAAAACTATACAAAACTATATAAAACTATATGAAACTAATAAAACATTATGAAACCATATAAAACTATATAAAGCTATATAAAACTATATATCACTATATAAAACGATATAAAACTATATACAACTATATAAAACTAACACAACAATATAAAACGATATAAAACTATATAAAACTATAGAAAACTATATAAAACTATATAAAACGATATAAAACAAATTAAACTATATAAAACTATATAAAACTATATAAAACTATATAAAACTATATAGAACAATATAAAACTATATAAAACTATATAAAACTATATGAAAATATATTAAACTATATAAAACTAATAAAACTATATATAACTATATAAAACTATATAAATCTATATAAGACTATATAAAACAATGTAAATCTATATAAAACTATATAAAGCTATAGACAACTATATAAAAGTGTGTAAAACCATATAAATCTATATAAAACGATATAAAACTATTTAAAACTATATGAAACTAATAAAACTGTATAGAACTATATAAAACTATATGAAACTATGTAAAACTATACAAAACTGTATAAAATAAGAAAAACTAATAAAGATGTATAAAAATATAGAAAACTACATAAAACTATGTAAAACAGTATAAAACTATATAAAACTATATAAAACCATATAAAACTGTAGAAAGCTATATAAAACTATATAAAGCTGTATAAAACTAAATAGAGCTATATAAAACTCTATAAAACTATATAAAACTCATAAAACTATATAAAACTATATAGTACTATATAAAACTATATAGTACTATATAAAACTATATAGTACTATATAAAACTATATAAAGCTATATAAAACTATATAAAACTATATAACATTATATAAAACTATAAAAAACTATGTAAAACTATATAAACCAAACAAAACTATATAAAACTATATAAAACTATGTAAAACTATATAAACCTATATAAAACTAACCAAACTATATAAAACTATATAAAAGTATATAACACGATATTAAGCTAATAAAATTATATAAAACTATATAACACTATATAAAACTAAATAAAACTATATAAAGCTATATAAAACTAATACAACTATATAAAACGATATAAAACTATATAAAACTATATAAAACTATGTAAAACTATATAAACCTGACAAAACTATATAAAACTATATAAAACCATGTAAAACTATATAAACCTAACAAAACTATATAAAACTATATAAAACTATATAAAACTCTATAACATGAAATAAAACTAATAAAACATTGTAAAACTATATAAACCTAACATAACTATATAAAACTATAGAAAACTATGTAAAACTATATAAAACTAATAAAACTATATAAAACTATATAAAACTATATAATACTAATAAAACTATATAAATCTATGTAATACTATATAAAACTATATAAAACTAACAAAACTATATAAAACAATATAAAACTAATAAAACTATATAAAATTATATGAAACTATATAAAACTATATAAAACTATATAAAACTATATAACGCTAATAAAACTTTATAAAACTATATAACGCTAATAAAACTATATAAAACTATATAATACTATATAAAGCTAATAAAACTATAGGAAAACTATATAAATCTCTTTAAAACTATATAAAACTATATAAAGCTATATAATACTACATACAGCTACATAAAAGTATATTATACTATGTAAAACTATATAAAACTGTAAACCGCTAATAAAACTATATAAAACTATATAACGCTAATGAAACTATATAAAACTATATAACGCTAATAAAACTATATAAAACTATGTAACGCTAATAAAACTATATAAAACTATACAAATCTATATAAAACTATATGAAACTATATGAAACTAACAAAACTATATAAAACTATGTAAAACTCTATAAAACTATATAACACTATATAAAACCATATAAAAGTATATAAAACTATATAAAACTATATAAAACTATATGAATCTATATAATACTACATAAAACTATATAAGACTAACAAAACCATATAAACCTATATGAAAATCTATAGAACTATATAAAACTATATAAAACTATATAAAACTATATAAAACTATATAAAACTATATAAAACTGTATAGAACAATATAAAATTATATAAAACTATATAAAACTATATAAAACTATATAAAACTATATAACACTATATAAAACTATATAAAACTATATAAAACTATATAAAACTATATAAAACTAACAAAACTATATAAAATTATATAACATGATATAAAACTAATAAAACTATATGAAACTATATGAAACTAACAAAACTATATAAAACTATGTAAAACTCTATAAAACTATATAACACTATATAAAACCATATAAAAGTATATAACTATATAAAACTATATAAAACTATATGAATCTATATAATACTACATAAAACTATATAAGACTAACAAAACCATATAAACCTATATGAAAATCTATAGAACTATATAAAACTATATAAAACTATATAAAACTATATAAAACTATATAAAACTGTATAGAACAATATAAAATTATATAAAACTATATAAAACTATATAAAACTATATAAAACTATATAACACTATATAAAACTATATAAAACTATATAAAACTATATAAAACTAACAAAACTATATAAAACTATATAACATGATATAAAACTAATAAAACTATATGAAACTATATAACACTATATAACACTATATAAAACTATATAAAACTAACACAAGTATATAATACGATATAAAACTATATAAAACTATATAAAACTAACAAAACTATATAAAACTATATAACATGATATAAAACTAATAAAACTATATGAAACTATATAACACTATATAACACTATATAAAACTATATAAAACTATATAAAACTATATAAAACTATATAACACTATATAAAACTATATAAAACTATATAAAACTATATAAAACTAACAAAACTATATAAAACTATATAACATGATACAAAACTAATAAAACTATATGAAACTATATAACACTATATAACACTATATAAAACTATATAAAACTAACACAAGTATATAATACGATATAAAACTATATAAAACTATATAAAACTATATAAAACTAACAAAACTATATAAAACTATATAACATGATATAAAACTAATAAAACTATATAAAACTATATAAAACTCTATAAAACTATATAAAACTCATTAAACTATATAAAACTATCTAAAACTATATAAAACTATATAAAACTATATAAAACTATACAAAACTACATAAAACTATATAAAACTGTACAAAACTATATAAAACTATATAAAACTATGTAAAACTATAAGATTCTATTAAAACTATATAAAACTATATAAAGCTAATAAAACTTTATAAAACTATATAACGCTAATAAAACTATATAAAACTATATAATACTATATAAAACATATAAAACTATATAAAACTATATAAAACTATATAAAATTATATAAAACTATACAAAACTATATAAAACTATATGAAACTAATAGAACATTATGAAACCATATAAAACTATATAAAACTATATAAAACTATATAAAATTATATAAAACTATATATAACTGTATAAAACTAATAGATCTATATATAATTATATAAAACTATATAAAACTATATAAAACTATATAAAACTATATAAAACTATATAAAACTATATAAAGCCTTATAGAACTATGTAAAAGTATATTAAACTAGTAAAACTATATAAAACTGTATAAAACTATATAAAACTCTATAAAACTATATAAAACGATATAAAACTATGTAAAACTATATAAAACTATACTAAACTACTCTAAACTAATAAAACTATATGAAGACTATATAAAACTATATAAAATTATACAAAACTATATTAAACTATGTAAAACTATATAATACTATATAAAACTGTATAAGAATATGTAAAACTGTATAAAACTGATGAAACTATATAAAACTGTATAAATCTATATGAAACTATATTAAACTATATAAAACTATATAAAACTGTATAAAACTATATAAAACTAATAAAACTATATAAAACTGTGTAAAACTATATAAAACTATATTACACTATATAAAACTAATAAAACTATATAAAACTATATATTACTATATAAAAGCATATAAAAATATATAAACCTATATAGAACAATATAAAAACATATAAAACTACATTAAACTATATAACACATTACAAAACTATATAAAAAAAAATAATGCTATGTAAAACAATATAAAACTGTATAAAACTATATAAAACTATATAAAACTATATAAAACTATATAAAACTATATAAAACTATATAAAACTACATAAAATTATATAAAACTATATAAAACTATATAAAGCGAATGAAACTATATAAAACTAAATAAAACTATATAAAACTATATAAAACTATATAGAACAATATGAAACTATATAAAACTATATATAACTGTATAAAATTATATAAAACTGTATAAAACTATATAAAGCTATATAAAAGTAAATAAAACTATATAAAACTATATAGAACAATATAAAACTAATAAAACTGTACAAAAATATGTAATACTATATAAAACTATATAAAACTATATACAACTATATAAAACTATATAAAACTATATAAAACTAATAAAAGTATATCAAACTATATAAAACTGTACAAAAATATGTAATACTATATAAAACTATATAAAACTATATAAAGCGATATAAAACTAATAAAACTATATCAAACAATATACGGCTAAATAGAACTATATAAAACTATAAAATTCTATTAAAACTATATAATACTATATAACGCTAATAAAACTTTGTAAAACTATATAAAGCTATATAAAGCTAATAAAACTATATAAAGCTAATAAAACTATATAAAAATATATAAAACTATATAAAACTATATGGAAATAACAAAGCTGTATAAAACTATATAAAACTAATAAAACTATATAAAACTATATATTACTATATACAAGCATATAAAAATATATAAACCTATATAGAACAATGTAAAAACATATAAAACTACATTAAACTATATAAAACTGTACAAAACTATATAAAAAAAATAAAGCTATATAAAAGTGTATAAAACTATATAAAACTATATAGAACAATATAAAACTAATAAAACTGTATAAAACTATATAAAGCTATACAAAAGTATATAAAACTAAATAAAACTATATAGAACAATATAAAACTATTAAAACTGTATAAAACTATATAAAACTATATAAAACTATATAAAACTATATAAAACGAATAAAACTATATAGAACTATATAATACTACATAAAGCCATATAAAAATATATAAAACTATATATACTATATAAAACTACTTAAAAATATATAAAACTATATAAAACTATATAAAACTATATAAAGCTATACAGAACTATATAAAACTGTATAAATCTATATAAAACTATATAAAACTATATAAAACTATATAAAACTAATAAAACAATGCACTTTGATTTATTGCGCTATCTCTAATAGCACTCGTGATATGACCAGATATATATTGGATTTTTCCCTGACCCTGAGTTTCCGGCACCATGAGACTGTGGTTTTCTCGGCCCCTGGTGGTCCGAGGTCGTTCCTGCTGCACCGATTCATGCGCAAGGGCCTCCAGCAGATAATTCACTTTGATTTATTGCGCTATCTCTAATAGCACCCAAGATATGGCCAGATAAATATTGGATTTTTCCCTGACCCTGAATGTCCGGCACCATGAGACTGTGGTTTTCTCGGCCCCTGGTGGTCCGAGGCCGATCCCGCTGCACAGATTCATGCGCCAGGTCCTCCTGCAGACAATGCACTGTGATTTATTGCGCTATCTGTAATAGCACCCGAGGTATCACCAGATATATGCTGGATTTTTGCATGACCTAGGGTGACGGATACCGAAAATCTGTTATGTTCTCGGCCCCTGGTGGTCCGAGGTCTGTCCTGCTGCACCGATTCATGCGGCAGGGCCTCCTGCAGATAATTCACTATGGTTTATTGCGCTATCTCTAATAGCACCCGAGATATCACTAGATATATATTGGATTTTTCCCTGACCCTGAGTGTCCGGCCCCATGTGTCGGTGGTTTTCTCGGCCCCTGGTGGTTCGAGGTCGTTCGCGCTGCACAGATTCATGCGCCAGGCCTTCCTGCAGACAATGCACTTTGAATTATCGCGCTATCTGTAATAGCACCCGAGATATCACCAGATATATATTGGATTTTTCCCTGTCCCTGAGTGTCCGGCCCCATGTGTCGGAGGTTTTCTCGGCCCCTGGTGGTCCGAGGTTGTTCCTGCTGCTCAGATTCATGCCCAAGGGCCTCATACGGACAATGCGCTTTGATTTAGGGCGCTATCTCTAATAGCACCCAAGATATCACTAGATATATGCTGGATTTTTCCATGACATTGGCTGACGGATACGGAAAATCTGTAATTTTCTCGGCCCCTGGTGGTCCGAGGTCGTCCCCGCTGCACAGATTCTTGCGCCAGGGCCTCCGTCAGACAATGCGCTTTGATTTATTGCGCTATCTGTAATAGAACCCGAGATATCACCAGATATATGCTGGATTTTTACATGACATTGGGTGACGGATACCGAAAATCTGTAATTTTCTCGGCCCCTGGTGGTCCGATGTAGTTCCTGCTGCACAGATTCATGCGCCAGGGCCTCCTGCAGACAATGCACTTTGATTTAGCGCGCTGTTAGTAATAGCACCCGAGATAACTCCAGATATATATTGGGTTTTTCCCTGACCCTGAGTGTCCGGCCCCATGAGACGGTGGATTTCTCGGCCCCTGGTGGTCCGGGGTCGTTCCTACTGCACAGATTCATGCGCCAGGGCCTGCTGCAGACAATGCACGTTGATTTATCGCTCTATCTGTAATAGCACCCGAGATATCACCAGATATATGCTGTATTTTTACATGACCTTTGGTGACGGATACCGAGAATCTGTAATTTTCTCGTCCCCTGGTGGTCCGAGGTCGGTCCTGCTGCACCGATTCATGCGACAGGGCCTCCTACAAACAATGCACTTTGGTTTATTGCGCTATCTCTAATATCACCCGAGATATCACCAGATATATATTTGATTTTTCCCTGACCCTGAGTGTCCGGCCCCATGAGACGGTGGTTTTCTCGGCCCCTGGTGGTCCGAGGTCGTTCCCGCTGCACAGATGCATACGCCAGGGCCTCCTGCAGATAATTCACTTTGGTTTATTGCGCTATCTCTAATAGCAGCCGAGATATCACCAGATATACATTGGATTTTCCCCTGACCCTGAGTGTCCGGCCCCGTGAGACAGTGGTTTTCTCGGCCCCTGGTGGTCCAAGGTCGTTCCCACTGCCCAGATTCATGCGCCAGGGTCTCCTGCAGATAAATCACTTAGGTTTATTGCACTATCTCTAATAGCACCCGAGATATCAGCAGATATATATTGGATTTTATCCTGACCCTGAGTGTCCGGCCCCATGAGACGGTGGTTTTCTTGGCCCCTGGTGGTCCGAGGTCGTTCCCGTTGCACAGATACATGCGCCAGGGCCTCCTGCAGATAATTCACTTTGATTTATCGCACTATCTGTAATAGCACCCGAGAAAGAACCATATATATGCTGGATTTTTACATGACTTTGGGTGACGGATACCGAAAATCTGTAATTTTCTCGGCCCCTGGTAGACCGATGCCGTTCCTGCTGCACAGATTCATGCTCCACGGCCTCCTACAGACAATGCACTTTGATTTATTGCGCTATCTGTAATAGCACCCGAGATATCACCAGATATATATTGGATTTTTCCCTGACCCCGAGTGTCCGGCCCCATGAGACGGTGGTTTTCTCGGCCCCTGGTGGTCCGAGGTCGTTCCCGCTGCACAGATGCATGCGCCAGGGCCTCCTGCAGATAATTCACTTTGGTTTATTGCGCTATCTCTAATAGCAGCCGAGATATCACCAGATATATATTGGATTTTCCCCTGACCCTGAGTGTCCGGCCCCATGAGACGGTGGTTTTCTCGGCCCCTGGTGGTCCGAGGTCGTTCCTGCTGCACATATTCATGCGCCAGGGCCTCCTGCAGATAATTCACTTTGGTTTATTGCGCTATCTCTAATAGCACCCGAGATATCACCAGATATATATTGGATTTTCCCCTGACCCTGAGTGTCCGGCCCCATGAGACGGCGGTTTTCTCGGCCCCTGGTGGTCCGAGGTCGTTCCCGCTGCACAGATGCATGCGCCAGGGCCTCCCGCAGATAATTCACTTTGGTTTATTGCGCTATCTCTAATAGCACCCGAGATATCACCAGATATATATTGGATTTTTACATGAAATTGGGTAACTGATACCGAAAATCTGTAATTTTCTCGGCCTCTGGTGGTCCGATGTCGTTCCCGCTGCCCAGATTCATGCGGCAGGGCCTCCTACAAACAATGCACTTTGGTTTATTGCGCTATCTCTAATAGCACCCGAGATATCACCAGATATATATTTGATTTTTCCCTGACCCTGAGTGTCCGGCCCCATGAGACGGTGGTTTTCTCGGCCCCTGGTGGTCCGAGGTCGTTCCCGCTGCACAGATGCATACGCCAGGGCCTCCTGCAGATAATTCACTTTGGTTTATTGCGCTATCTCTAATAGCAGCCGAGATATCACCAGATATACATTGGATTTTCCCCTGACCCTGAGTGTCCGGCCCCGTGAGACAGTGGTTTTCTCGGCCCCTGGTGGTCCAAGGTCGTTCCCACTGCCCAGATTCATGCGCCAGGGCCTCCTGCAGACAATGCACTTTGATTTATCGCGCTATCTGTAATAGAACCCGAGATATCACCAGATATATGCTGGATTTTTTCATGACCTTGGGTGTCCGGCCGCATGCGTCGGCGGTTTTCTCGACCCCTGGTGGTCCGAGGTCGTTCCCGCGGCACAGATTCATGCGCAAGGGCCTCATACGGACAATGCACTTTGATTTACTGCGCTATCTCTAATAGCATCCGATATATCTTCAGATACATCCTGGATTTTTACATGACCTTGGATGTCCGGCCCCATGTGTCGGTGGTTTTCTCGGCCCGTGGTGGTCCGAGGTCGTTCCCGCTACACAGATTCATGCGCCAGGGCCCCCTGCAGATAATTCACTTTGGTTTAGTACGCTATCTGTAAGAGCACCCGAGATATCAGCAGATATATATTGGATTTTTACATGACCTTGGGTGACGGATACCGAAAATCTGTAATGTTCTCGGCCCCTGGTAGTCCGATGCCGTTCCTGCTGCACAGATTCATGCTCCAGGGCCTCCTACAGACAATGCACTTTGATTTATTGCGCTATCTGTAATAGCACCCGAGATATCACCAGATATATATTGGATTTTTCCCTGACCCCGAGTGTCCGACCCCATGAGACGGTGGTTTTCTCGGCCCCTGGTGGTCCGAGGTCGTTTCTGCTGCACAGATGCATGCGCCAGGGCCTCCCGCAGATAATTCACTTTGGTTTATTGCGCTATCTCTAATAGCACCCGAGATATCACCAGATATATATTGTATTTTCCCCTGACCCTGAGTGTCCGGCCCCATGAGACGGTGGTTTTCTCGGCCCCTGGTGGTCCGAGGTCGTTCCCGTTGCACAGATACATGAGCCAGGGCCTCCTGCAGACAATGCACTTTGATTTATCGAGCTATCTCTAATAGCACCCGAGATATCACCAGATATATATTGGATTTTTACATGAAATTGGGTAACTGATACCGAAAATCTGTAATTTTCTCGGCCTCTGGTGGTCCGATGTCGTTCCCGCTGCCCAGATTCATGCGGCAGGGCCTCCTACAAACAATGCACTTTGGTTTATTGCGCTATCTCTAATAGCACCCGAGATATCACCAGATATATATTTGATATTTCCCTGACCCTGAGTGTCCGGCCCCATGAGACGGTGGTTTTCTCGGCCCCTGGTGGTCCGAGGTCGTTCCCGCTGCACAGATGCATACGCCAGGGCCTCCTGCAGATAATTCACTTTGGTTTATTGGGCTATCTCTAATAGCAGCCGAGATATCACCAGATATACATTGGATTTTCCCCTGACCCTGAGTGTCCGGCCCCGTGAGACAGTGGTTTTCTCGGCCCCTGGTGGTCCAAGGTCGTTCCCACTGCCCAGATTCATGCGCCAGGTCCTCCTGCAGACAATGCACTTTGATTGATTGCGCTATCTGTAATAGCACTCGAGATATCACCAGATATATGCTGGATTTTTACATGACCTTTGTTGACGGATACCGAGAATCTGTAATTTTCTCGTCCCCTGGTGGTCCGAGGTCGGTCCTGCTGCTCAGATTCATGCGCCAGGGCCTCCTGCAGACAATGCACTTTGATTTAGCGCGCTGTTAGTAATAGCACCCGAGATAACTCCAGATATATATTGGGTTTTTCCATGACCCTGAGTGTCCGGCCCCATGAGACGGTGGATTTCTCGGCCCCTGGTGGTCCGGGGTCGTTCCTACTGCACAGATTCATGCGCCAGGGCCTCCTGCAGACAATGCACGTTGATTTATCGCTCTATCTGTAATAGCACCCGAGATATCACCAGATACATGCTGTATTTTTACATGACCTTTGGTGACGGATACCGAGAATCTGTAATTTTCTCGTCCCCTGGTGGTCCGAGGTCGGTCCTGCTGCACCGATTCATGCGCCAGGGCCTGCTGCAGATAATTCACTATGGTTTATTGCGCTATCTCTAATATCACCCGAGATATCACCAGATATATATTGGATTTTTCCCTGACCCTGAGTTTCCGGCCCCACGTGTCGGTGGTTTTCTCGGCCCCTGGTGCTTCGAGGTCGTTCGCGCTGCACAGATTCATGCGCCAGGCCTTCCTGCAGACAATGCACTTTGATTTATCGCGCTATCTGTAATAGCACCCGAGATATCACCAGATATTAATTGGATTTTTCCCTGTCCCTGAGTGTCCGGTCCCATGTGTCGGAGGTTTTCTCGGCCCCTGGTGGTCCGAGGTTGTTCCTGCTGCTCAGATTCATGCCCAAGGGCCTCATACGGACAATGCGCTTTGATTTAGGGCGCTATCTCTAATAGCACCCGAGATATCACTAGATATATGCTGGATTTTTCCATGACATTGGCTGACGGATACGGAAAATCTGTAATTTTCTCGACCCCTGGCGCTCCGAGGTCGTCCCCGCCGCACAGATTCACGCGCCAGGGCCTCCTGCAGACAATGCACTTTGATTTAGCGCGCTGTTTGTAATAGCACCCGAGATAACTCCAGATATATATTGGGTTTTTCCCTGACCCTGAGTGTCCGGCCCCATGAGACGGTGGATTTCTCGGCCCCTGGTGGTCCGGGGTCGTTCCTACTGCACAGATTCATGCCCAAGGGCCTCATACGGACAATGCGCTTTGATTTAGGGCGCTATCTCTAATAGCACCCGAGATATCACTAGATATATGCTGGATTTTTCCATGACATTGTCTGACGGATACGGAAAATCTGTAACTTTCTCGGCCCCTGGTGCTCCGAGGTTTTCCCCACTGCACAGATTCACGCGCCAGGGCCTCCTGCAGACAATGCACTTTGATTTAGCGCGCTGTTTGTAATAGCACCCGAGATAACTCCAGATATATATTGGGTTTTTCCCTGACCCTGAGTGTCCGGCCCCATGAGACGGTGGATTTCTCGGCCCCTGGTGGTCCGGCGTCGTTCTTACTGCACAGATTCATGCGCCAGGGCCTCCTGCAGACAATGTACGTTGATTTATCGCTCTATCTGTAATAGCACACGAGATATCACCAGATATATGCTGGATTTTAACATGACCTTGGGTGACGGATACCGAAAATCTGTAATTTTCTCGGACCCTGGTGGTCCGAGTTCGATCCCACTGCGCAGATTCATGCGCCAGGGCCTCATGCAGACAATGCACGTTGATCTATCGTGCTATCTGTAATAGCACCCGAGATATCACCAGATATATGCTGGATTTTTGCATGACCTTGGGTGACGGATACCGAAAATCTGTAATGTTCTCGGCCCCTGGTGGTCCGAGGTCGGTCCTGCTGCACCGATTCATGCGATGGGGCCTCCTGCAGATAATTCACTATGGTTTATTGCGCTATCTCTAATAGCACCCGAGATATCACCAGATATATATTAGATTTTTCCCTGACCCTGAGTGTCCGGCCCCATGAGACGGTGGATTTCTCGGCCCCTGGTGGTCCGAGTTCGATCCCACTGCGCAGATTCATGCGCCAGGGCCTCATGCAGACAATGCACGTTGATCTATCGTGCTATCTGTAATAGCACCCGAGATATCACCAGATATATGCTGGATTTTTGCATGACCTTGGGTGACGGATACCGAAAATCTGTAATGTTCTCGGCCCCTGGTGGTCCGAGGTCGGTCCTGCTGCACCGATTCATGCGACGGGGCCTCCTGCAGATAATTCACTATGGTTTATTGCGCTATCTCTAATAGCACCCGAGATATCACCAGATATATATTAGATTTTTCCCTGACCCTGAGTGTCCGGCCCCATGAGACGGTGGATTTCTCGGCCCCTGGTGGTCCGGGGTCGTTCCTACTGCACAGATTCATGCGCCAGGGCTTCCTGCAGACAATGCACTTTGATTTATTGCGCTATCTGTAATAGCACCCGAGATATCACCAGATATATGCTGGATTTTAAAATGACCTTGGGTGACGGATACCGAAAATCTGTGATTTTCTCGCCCCCTGGTGGTCCGAGTTCGATCCCACTGCGCAGATTCATGCGCCAGGGCCTCCTGCAGACAATGCACGTTGATCTATTGCGCTATCTGTAATAGCACCCGAGATATCACCAGATATATGCTGGATTTTTGCATGACCTTGGGTGACGGATACCGAAAATTTGTAATTTTCTGGGCCCCTGGTGGTCCGAGGTCGGTCCTGCTGCACCGATTCATGCGATAGCGCCTCCTGCAGATAATTCACTATGGTTTATTGCGCTATCTCTAATAGCACTCGAGATATGGCCAGATAAATATTGGATTTTTCCCTGACCCTGAGTGTCCGGCACCATGAGACTGTGGTTTTCTCGGCCCCTGGTGGTCCGAGGCCGATCCCGCTGCACAGATTCATGCGCCAGGTCCTCCTGCAGACAATGCACTTTGATTTATTGCGCTATCTGTAATAGCACCCGAGATATCACCAGATATATGCTGGATTTTAAAATGACCTTGGGTGACGGATACCGAAAATCTGTAATTTTCTCGCCCCCTGGTGGTCCGAGTTCGATCCCACTGCGCAGATTCATGCGCCAGGGCCTCCTGCAGACAATGCACGTTGATCTATCGCGCTATCTGTAATAGCACCCGAGATATCACCAGATATATGCTGGATTTTTGCATGACCTTGGGTGACGGATACCGAAAATTTGTAATTTTCTGGGCCCCTGGTGGTCCGAGGTCGGTCCTGCTGCACCGATTCATGCGATAGCGCCTCCTGCAGATAATTCACTATGGTTTATTGCGCTATCTCTAATATCACCCGAGATATCACCAGATATATATTGGATATTTCCCTGACCCTGAGAGTCCGGCCCCACGTGCCGTTGGTTTTCTCGGCCCCTGGTGGTTCGAGGTCGTTCGCGCTGCACAGATTCATGCGCCAGGCCTTCCTGCAGACAATGCACTATGAATTATCGCGCTATCTGTAATAGCACCCGAGATATCACCAGATATATATTGGATTTTTCCCGGTCCCTGAGTGACCGGCCCCATGTGTCGGAGGTTTTCTCGGCCCCTGGTGGTCCGAGGTTGTTCCTGCTGCTCAGATTCATGCCCAAGGGCCTCATACGGACAATGCGCATTAATTTAGGGCGCTATCTCTAATAGCACCCGAGATATCACTAGATATATGCTTCATTTTTACATGACTTTGGGTGACGGATACCGAAAATCTGTAATTTTCTCGGCCCCTGGTGGTCCGATGTCGTTCCTGCTGCACAGGTTCATGCGCAAGGGCCTCCTACGGACAATGCACTTTGATTTATTGGTCTATCTCTAATAGCACCCGAGATATCACCAGATATATATTGGATTTTTCCCTCACCCTGAGTGTCCGGCCCCATGAGACGGTGGTTTTCTTGGCCCCTGGTTGTCCGAGGTCGTTCCCGCTGCACAGGTGCATGCGCCAGGGCCTCCTGCAGATGATTCACTTTGGTTTATTGCGCTATCCCTAATAGCACCCGAGATATCACCAGATATATATTGGATTTTTCCCTGACCCTGAGTGTCTGGCCCCATGAGACTGTGGTTTTCTCGGACCCTGGTGGTCCGAGGTCGTTCCCGCTGCACAGATTCATGCGCCAGGGCCTCCTACAGACAATGCACTACGATTTATTGCCGTATCTGTAATAGCACCCGAGATATCACCAGATATATATTGGATTTTTCCCTGACCCTGAGTGTCCGGCCCCATGAGACGGTGGTTTTCTCGGCCCCTGGAGGTCCGCTGTCGTTCCTGCTGCACAGATTCATGCGCATGGGCCTCCTGCAGATAATGCACTTTGATTTATTGCGCTATCTGTAATAGCACCCGAGAAAGCACCATATATATGCTGGATTTTTACATGACTTTGGGTGACGGATACCGAAAATCTGTAATTTTCTCGGACCCTGGTGGTCCGAGTTCGATCCCTCTGCGCAGATTCATGCGCCAGGGCCTCATGCAGACAATGCACGTTGATCTATCGTGCTATCTGTAATAGCACCCGAGATATCACCAGATATATGCTGGATTTTTGCATGACCTTGGGTGACGGATACCGAAAATCTGTAATGTTCTCGGCCCCTGGTGGTCCGAGGTCGGTCCTGCTGCACCGATTCATGCGACGGGGCCTCCTGCAGATAATTCACTATGGTTTATTGCGCTATCTCTAATAGCACCCGAGATATCACCAGATATATATTAGATTTTTCCCTGACCCTGAGTGTCCGGCCCCATGAGACGGTGGATTTCTCGGCCCCTGGTGGTCCGGGGTCGTTCCTACTGCACAGATTCATGCGCCAGGGCTTCCTGCAGACAATGCACTTTGATTTATTCCGCTATCTGTAATAGCACCCGAGATATCACCAGATATATGCTGGATTTTAAAATGACCTTGGGTGACGGATACCGAAAATCTGTAATTTTCTCGCCCCCTGGTGGTCCGAGTTCGATCCCACTGCGCAGATTCATGCGCCAGGGCCTCCTGCAGACAATGCACGTTGATCTATCGCCCTATCTGTAATAGCACCCGAGATATCACCAGATATATGCTGGATTTTTGCATGACCTTGGGTGACGGATACCGAAAATTTGTAATTTTCTGGGCCCCTGGTGGTCCGAGGTCGGTCCTGCTGCACCGATTCATGCGATAGCGCCTCCTGCAGATAATTCACTATGGTTTATTGCGCTATCTCTAATAGCACTCGAGATATGGCCAGATAAATATTGGATTTTTCCCTGACCCTGAGTGTCCGGCACCATGAGACTGTGGTTTTCTCGGCCCCTGGTGGTCCGAGGCCGATCCCACTGCACAGATTCATGCGCCAGGTCCTCCTGCAGACAATGCACTTTGATTTATTGCGCTATCTGTAATAGCACCCGAGATATCACCAGATATATAATGGATTTTTCCCTGACCCGGAGTGTCCGGCCCCATGTGTCGGTGGTTTTCACGGCCCCCGGTGGTTCGAGGTCGTCCCTTCTGCACAGATTCATGCCCAAGGGCCTCATACGGACAATGCACTTTGATTTAATGCGCTATCTCTAATACCACCCGAGATATAACTAGATATATGCTGGATTTTTACATGACCTTGGCTGACGGATACCGAAAATCTGTAATTATCTCGGCCCCTGGTGCTCCGATGTCGTTCCCGCTGCACAGACTCATGCGCCAGGGCCTCGTACAGTGAATGAACTTTGATTTATCTCGCTATCTCTAATAGCACCCGAGATATCACCAGATATATATTGGATTTTTCCCTGACCCTGATTGTCCGGCCCCATGAGGCGGTGGTTTTCTCGGTCCCTGGTGGTCCGAGTTCGTTCCCGCTGCACAGATGCATGCGCCAGGGCCTCCTACAGACAATGCACTTTGATTTATTGCGCTATCTGTAATAGCACCCGAGATATCACCAGATATATATTGGATTTTTCCCTGACCCTGAGTGTCCGGCCCCATGTGTCGGTGGTTTTCTCGGCCCCTGGTAGTCCGAGGTCGATCCCGCTGCACAGATTCATGCGCCAGGGCCTCCTGGAGACAATACACTTTGATTTATCGCGATGTCTCTAGTAGCACCCGACATATCATCAGATACATCCTGGATTTTTACATGACCTTGGGTGTCCGGCCCAATGTGTTGGTGGTTTTCTCGGCCCCTGATGGTCCGAGGTCGTTTCCGCTGCACAGATTCATGCCCAAGGGCCTCCTACAGGCAATGCACTTTTATTTAATGCGCTATCTCTAATAGCACCCGAGATATCACCAGATATATATTGGATTTTTCCCTGACTCTGACAGCCCGGCCCATGTGTCGGTGGTTTTCTCGGCCCCTGGTGGTCCGAGGTCGTACCCGCTGCACAGATTCATGCGCATGGGCCTCCTACAGGCAATGCACTTTTATTTAATGCGCTATCTCTAATAGCACCCGAGATATCACCAGATATATATTGGATTTTTCCCTGACCCTGAGTGTCCGGCCCCATGTGTCGGTGGTTTTCTCGGCCCCTGGTGGTCCGATGTCGTTCCCGCTGCACAGATTCATGCGCCAGGGCCTCGTACAGTGAATGAACCTTGATTTATCTCGCTATCTCTAATAGCACCAGAGATATAACCAGATATATATTGGATTTTTCCCAGACCCTGAGTGACCGGCCCCATGAGACGGTGGTTTTCTCGGCCCCTGGAAGTCCGAGGTCGTTCCCGCTGCACAGATTCATGCATCAGGGCCTCCTGCAGATAATTCACTTTGGTTTATCGCGCAATCTGTAATAGCACCCGAGATATCACCAGATATATATTGGATTTTTCCGTGACCCTGAGTGTCCGGCCCCATGCGACGATGGTTTTCTCGGCCCCTGGTGGTCCGAGGTCGTTCCTGCTGCTCAGACTCATGCCCAAGGGCCTCATACGGACAATGCACTTTGATTTACTGCGCTATCTCTAATAGCAACCGAGATATCACCAGATATATGCTGGATTTTTACATGAAATTGGGTGACGGATACCGAAAATCTGTAATTTTCTCAGCCCCTGGTGGTCCGAGGTCGTTCCCGCTGCACAGATTCATGCATCAGGGCCTCCTGGAGATAATTCACTTTGGTTTATTGCGCTATCTCCAATAGCACCCGAGGTATCACCATATATATATATTGGATTTTTCCCTGACCCTGACTGTCCGGCCCCATGAAACGGTGGTTTTCTCGGCCCCTGGTGGTCCTAGGTCGATCCCGCTGCACAGATTCATGCGCCAGGGCCTCCTGGAGACAATGCACTTTGGTTCATCGCGCTATCTGTAATAGTACCCGAGATATCACCAGATACATATTGGATTTTTCCCTGACCCTGACTGTCCGGCCCCATGAGGCGGTGGTTTTCTCGGCCCCTGGTGCTCCGAGGACGTTCCCGCTGCACAGATTCATGCGCCAGGTCCTCCTGCAGATAAGTCACTTTGGCTTATTGCGCTATCTTTAATAGCGCCCGAGATATCACCAGATATATATTGGATTTTTCCCTGACCCTGACTGTCCGGCCCCATGAGGCGGTGGTTTTCTCGGCCCCTGGTGCTCCGAGGACGTTCCCGCTGCACAGATTCATGCGCCAGGGCCTCCTGCAGGCACTGCACGTTGATTTATCGCGCTATCTCTAATAGCACCCGAGAAATCATCAGATACATCCTGGATTTTTACATGAGCTTGGGTGTCCGGCCCCATGTGTCGGTGGTTTTCTCGGCCCCTGGTGGTCCGAGGTAGTTCCCGCTGCACGAACTCATGCGCCAGGGCTTCCTGCAGACAATGCACTTTGATTTATCGCGCTATCTGTAATAGCACCCCAGATATCAGCAGATACATCCTGGATGTTTACATGACCTTGGGTGTCCGGCTCCATGTGTCGGTGGTTTTCTCGGCCTCTGGTGGTCCGAGATCTTTCCCGCTGCACAGATTCATGCGACAGGGCTTCCTGCAGACAATGCACTTTGGTTCATCGCGCTATCTGTAATAGAACCCGAGATATCACCAGATATATATTGGATTTTTCCCTGACCCTGAGAGTCCGGCCCCATGAATCGGTGGCTTTCTCGGATCCTGGTGGTCCGAGGTCGTTCCCGCTGCACAGATTCATCCGTCAGGGCCTCCTGCAGATACTTCACCTTGGTTTATTGCGCTATCTGTAATAGCAATCGAGATATCACCAGATACATCCTGGATTCTTTCCCTGACCCTGAGTGTCCTGTGCCATGAGGCGGTGGTTTTCTCGGCCCCTGTTGGTCCGAGGTCGATCCCGCAGCATAGATTCATGCGCCAGGCCCCCCTGCAGATAATTCACTTTGATTTATTGCGCTATCTCTAATAGCACACGAGATATCACCAGATATATATTGGAGTTTTCCCTGACCCTGACAGTCCGGCCCCATGAGACGGTGATTTTCTCGGCCCCTGGTGGTCCGAGGTCGATCCCGCAGCACAGATTCATGCGCCAGGGCCTCCTACAGACAATGCACTTTGATTTATTGCGCTATCTGTAATAGCACCCGAGATATCACCATATATATATTGGATTTTTCCCTGACACTGAGTGCCCGGCCCCATGTTTCGGTGGTTTTCTCGGCCCCTGGTGGTCCGAGGTCGTTCCCGCTGCACAGATTCATGCGCCAGGGCCTACTACAGACAATGTACGTTGATTTATTGCGGTATCTCTAATAGCACCCGAGATATCACCAGATATATGCGGGATTTTTACATGACCTTGGGAGACGGATTCCGCATATCTGTAATTTTCTCGGCCCCTGGTGGTCCGAGGGAGTTCCTGCTGCACAGATTCATTCGCCAGTGTCTGCTACAGACAATGCACTTTGATTTATTGCGCTATCTCTAATAGCACCCGAGATATCACCAGATATATATTGGATTTTTCCGTGACCCTGACAGTCCGGCCCCATGAGACGGTGATTTTCTCGGCACCTGGTGGTCCGAGGTCGTTCCCGCTGCACAGGTTCATGCACCAGGGCCTCCTATAGATAATTCACTTTGATTTATTGCGCTATCTCTAATAGCACCCGAGATATCACCAGATATATATTGGATTTTTCCCTGACCCTGAGTGTCCGCCCCATGAGACGGTAGTTTTCTCGGCCCCTGGTGGTCCGGGGTCGTTCCCGCTGCACGGATTCATGCGCAAGGGCCTCCTGCGGACAATGCACTTTGATTTTTTGCGCTATCTCTAATAGCAACCGAGATATCACCAGATATATGCTGGATTTTTACATGAAATTGGGTGACGGATACCGAAAATCTGTAATTTTCTCAGCCCCTGGTGGTCCGAGGTCGTTCCCGCTGCACAGATTCATGCGCCAGGGCCTGCTGGAGACAATGCACTTTGATTTATCGCGCTATCTGTAATAGTACCCGAGATATCACCAGATACATATTGGATTTTTCCCTGACACTGAGTGTCCGGCCCCATCAGATGGTGGTTTTGTCGGCCGCTGGTGGTCCGAGATCGTTCCCGCTGCACAGATTCATGCGCCAGGGCCTCCTATAGATAACTCACTTTGATTTATTGCGCTATCTCTAATAGCACCCGAGATATCACCAGATATATATTGGATTTTTCCCTGACCCTGAGTGTCCGGCCCCATGAGACGGTAGTTTTCTCGGCCCCTGGTGGTCCGAGGTCCTTCCCGCTGCACAGATTCATGCGCCAGGGCCTCCTACAGACAATGCACTTTGATTTATTGCGCTATCTGTAATAGCACCCGAGATATCACCAGATATATATTGGATTTTTCACCGACCCTGACAGTCCGGCCCAATGTGTCGTTGGTTTTCTCGGCCCCTGGTGGTCCGACGTCGTTCCCGCTGCACAGATTCATGCGCCAGGGCCCCCTGCAGTTAATTCACTTTGGTTTATGGCGCTATCACTGATAGCACCCGAGATATTACCAGATATATATTGGATTTTCCCCTGACCCTGACTGCCCGGCCCCATGAGACGGTGATTTTCTCGGCACCTGGTGGTCCGAGGTCGTTCCCGCTGCACAGGTTCATGCACCAGGGCCTCCTATAGATATTTCACTTTGATTTATTGCGCTATCTCTAATAGCACCCGAGATATCACCAGATATATATTGGATTTTTCCCTGACCCTGAGTGTCCGCCCCATGAGACGGTAGTTTTCTCGGCCCCTGGTGGTCGGAGGTCCTTCCCGCTGCACAGATTCATGCGCCAGGGCCTCCTACAGACAATGCACTTTGATTTATTGCGCTATCTGTAATAGCACCCGAGATACCACCAGATATATATTGGATTTTTCCCCGACCCTGACAGTCCGGCCCAATGTGTCGGTGATTTTCTCGGCACCTGGTGGTCCGAGGTCGTTCCCGCTGCACAGATTCATGCGCCAGGGCCTCCTATAGATAACTCACTTTGATTTATTGCCCTATCTCTAATAGCACCCGAGATATCACCAGATATATATTGGATTTTTCCCTGACCCTGAGTGTCCGGCCCCATGAGACGGTAGTTTTCTCGGCCCCTGGTGGTCCGAGGTCCTTCCCGCTGCACAGATTCATGCGCCAGGGCCTCCTACAGACAATGCACTTTGATTTATTGCGCTATCTGTAATAGCACCCGAGATATCACCAGATATATATTGGATTTTTCCCTGACCCCGACAGTCCGGCCCCATGTTTCGGTGGTCTTCTCGGCCCCTGGTGGTCCGAGGACGATCCCGCTGCACAGATTCATGCGCCAGGGCCTCCTACAGACAATGCACTTTGATTTATTCCGCTATCTCTAATAGCACCCGAGATATCACCAGATATATATTGGATTTTTCCTTGACCCTGACCGTCCGGCCCAATGTGTCGATGGTCTTCTCGGTCCCTCGTGGTCCGAGATCGATCCCGCTGCACCTATTCATGCGCCAGGGTCTCCTACAGACAATGCACTTTGATTTATTGCGCTATCTGCAATAGCACCCGAGATATCACCCGCTATATCTTGGATTTTTCCCTGACCCTGATCGTCCGGCCCCATGAGACGGTGGTTTTCTCGGCCCCTGGTGGTCCGAGGTCGATCCCGCTGCACAGATTCATGCGCCAGGGCCTCCTGCAGATAATTCACTTTGGTTTATTGCGCTATCTCTAATAGCACCCGAGATATCACCAGATATGTATTGTGTTTTTCCCTGACCCTGGCAGTCCGGCCCCATGAGACGGTGGTTTTCTCGGCCCCTGGTGGTCCGAGCTCGTTCCCGCTGCACAGATTCATGCGCCAGGGCCTCCTGCAGACAATGCACTTTGGTTTATTGCGCTATCCATAATAGCACCCGAGATATCACCATATATATATTGGATTTTTCCCTGACCCTGACAGTCCGGCCCCATGAGACGGTGGTTTTCTCGGCCCCTGGTGGTCCGAGGTCGTTCCCGCTGCACAGATTCATGCGCCTGGGCCTCCTGCAGATAATACACTTTGGTTTATTCCGCTATCTCTAATAGCACCCGAGATATCACCAGATATATATTGGATCTTTCCTTGACCCTGACACTCCGGCCCCATTTGTCGACGGTTTTCTCGGCCCCTGGTGGTTCGCGGTCGTTGCACCTGCACAGATTCATGCGCTAGGGCCTCCTGCAGACAATGCACTTTGGTTTATTGCGCTATCTCTAATACCACCCGAGATATCACCATATATATATTGGATTTTTCCCTGACCCTGAGTGTCCGGCCCCATGAGGCGGTAGTTTTCTCGGCCCCTCGTGGTCCGAGGTCGTTCCGGGTGCACAGATTCATGCGCTAGGGCCTCCTGCAGACAATGCACTTTGATTTATTGCGCTATCTCTAATAGCACCCGAGATATCACCAGATATATATTGGATTTTTCCCTGACCCTGAGTGTCCGACCCCGTGAGACGGTGGTTTTCTCGGCCCCTGGTGGTCCGAGGTCGTTCCCGCTGCACAGATTCATGCCCCAGGGCCTCCCACAGACAATGCACTTTGATTTATTGCGCTATCGGTAACAGCACCCGAGATATCACCAGATATGTATTGGATTTTTCCCTGACCCTGTGTGTCCGACTCCATGAGACGGTGGTTTTCTCGGCCCCTGGTGTTCCGAGGTCGTTCCCGCTGCACAGATTCATGCGCCAGGGCCTCCTGCAGACAATGGACTTTGATTTATTGCGCTATCTGTAATAGCACCCGAGATATCACCAGATATATATTGGATTTTTCCCTGACCCTGACAGACCGGCCCCATGTGTCGGTGCTTGTCTCGGCCCCTGGTGGTTCGAGGTGGTTCCCGCTGCACAGATTCATGCGCCAGGGCCTCCTGCAGATAATTCACTTTGATTTATTGCACTATCTCTAATAGCACCCGAGATATCACCAGATATATATTGGATTTTTCCTTGACCCTGACCGTCCGGCCCAATGTGTCGATGGTTTTCTCGGTCCCTCGTGGTCCGAGATCGATCCCGCTGCCCAGATTCATGCGCCAGGGCCTCCTGCATATAATTCACTTTGGTTTATTGCGCTATCTCTAATAGCACCCGAGATATCACCAGATATATATTGGATTTTTCCCTGACCCTGAGTGTCCGACCCCGTGAGACGGTGGTTTTCTCGGCCCCTGGTGGTCCGAGGTCGTTCCCGCTGCACAGATTCATGCCCCAGGGCCTCCCACAGACAATGCACTTTGATTTATTGCGCTATCGGTAACAGCACCCGAGATATCACCAGATATGTATTGGATTTTTCCCTGACCCTGAGTGTCCGACTCCATGAGACGGTGGTTTTCTCGGCCCCTGGTGGTCCGAGGTCGTTCCCGCTGCACAGATTCATGCGCCAGGGCCTCCTGCAGACAATGGACTTTGATTTATTGCGCTATCTGTAATAGCACCCGAGATATCACCAGATATATATTGCATTTTTCCCTGACCCTGACAGACCGGCCCCATGTGTCGGTGGTTGTCTCGGCCCCTGGTGGTTTGAGGTGGTTCCCGCTGCACAGATTCATGCGCCAGGGCCTCCTGCAGATAATTCACTTTGATTTATTGCACTATCTCTAATAGCACCCGAGATATCAACAGATATATATTGGATTTTTCCTTGACCCTGACAGTCCGGCCCCTTGTGTCGATGGTTTTCTCGGTCCCTCGTGGTCCGAGGTCGATCCCGCTGCACAGATTCATGCGCCAGGCCCCCCTGCAGATAATTCACTTTGATTTATTGCGCTATCTCTAATAGCACCCGAGATATCACCAGATATATATTGGATTTTTCCCTGACCTGACAGTCCGGCCCCATGAGACGGTGATTTTCTCGGCCCCTGGTGGTCCGAGGACGATCCCGCTGCACAGATTCATGCGCCAGGGCCTCCTACAGACAATGCACTTTGATTTATTCCGCTATCTCTAATAGCACCCGAGATATCACCAGATATATATTGGATTTTTCCTTGACCCTGACCGTCCGGCCCAATGTGTCGATGGTCTTCTCGGTCCCTCGTGGTCCGAGATCGATCCCGCTGCACCTATTCATGCGCCAGGGTCTCCTACAGACAATGCACTTTGATTTATTGCGCTATCTGCAATAGCACCCGAGATATCACCCGCTATATCTTGGATTTTTCCCTGACCCTGATCGTCCGGCCCCATGAGACGGTGGTTTTCTCGGCCCCTGGTGGTCCGGGGGTCGTTCCCGCTGCAGAGATTCATGCGCCAGGGCCTTCTGCAGATAATTCACTTTGGTTTATTCCGCTATCTCTAATAGCACCCGCGATATCACCACATATATATTGGATTTTTCCCTGTCCCTGAGTGTCCGGCCCAATGAGACGGTGGTTTTCTCGGCCCATGGTAGTCCGCGGTCGTTCCCGCTGCCCAGATTCATGCGCCAGGGCCTCCTACAGACAATGCACTTTGATTTATTGCGCTATCTGCAATAGCACCCGAGATATCACCAGATATATCTTGGATTTTTCACTGACCCTGAGTGTCCGGCCCCATGAGACGGTGGTTTTCTCGGCCCCTGGTGGTCCGGGGGTCGTTCCCGCTGCACAGATTCATGCGCCAGGGCCTCCTACTGACAATGCACTTTGATTTATTGGGCTATCTGTAATAGCACCCGAGATATCACCAGATATGTATTGGATTTTTCCCTGACCCTGAGTGTCCGGCCTCATGAGACTGTGGCTGTGTCGGCCCCTGGTGGTCCAAGGTCGTTCCCGCTGCCCAGATTCATGCGCCAGCGCCTCCTGCAGATATTTCACTTTAGTTTATTGCGCTATCTCTAATAGCACCCGAGATATCACCAGATATGTATTGTGTTTTTCCCTGACCCTGACAGTCCGGCCCCATGAGACGGTGGTTTTCTCGGCCCCTGGTGGTCCGAGGTCGTTCCCGCTGAACAGATTCATGCGCCAGGGCCTCCTGCAGACAATGCACTTTGATCTATTGCGCTATCTGTAATAGCACCTGAGATATCACCAGATATATATTGGATTTTTCCCTGACCCTGACAGACCGGCCCCATGTGTCGGTGGTTTTCTCGGCCCCTGGTGGTCCGAGGTTGTTCCCGCTGCACAGATTCATGCGCCAGGGCCTCCTGCAGACAATGCACTTTGGTTTATTGCGCTATCTCTAAGAGCACCCGAGATATCACCATATATATATTGGATTTTCCCTGACCCTGAGTGTCCGGCCCCATGAGACGGTAGTTTTCTCGGCCCCTGGTGGTCCGGGGTCGTTCCCGGTGCACAGATTTATGCGCCAGGGCCTCCTGCAGACAATGCACTTTGGTTTATTGCGCAATCTCTGATAGCACCCGAGATATTACCACATATATATTGGATTTTCCCCTGACCCAGACTGCCCGGCCCTATGTTTCGTTGGTTTTCTCGACCCCTGGTGGTCCGAGGTCGATCTCGCTGCACAGATTCATGCGCTAGGGCCTCCTGCAGACAATGGACTTTGATTTATTGCGCTATCTCTAATAGCACCCGAGATATCACCAGATATGTATTGGATTTTTCCCTGACCCTGAGTGTCCGGCCTCATGAGGCTGTGGCTGTGTCGGCCCCTGGTGGTCCCAGGTCAGTCCCGCTGCCCAGATTCATGCGTCAGCGCCTCCTGCAGATATTTCACTTTGGTTTATTGCGCCATCTCTAATAGCACCCGAGATATCACCAGATATGTATTGTGTTTTTCCCTGACACTGACAGTCCGGCCCCATGAGACGGTGGTTTTCTCGGCCCCTGGTGGTCCGAGGTCGTTCCCGCTGAACAGATTCATGCGCCAGGGCCTCCTGCAGACAATGCACTTTGATCTATTGCGCTATCTGTAATAGCACCTGAGATATCACCAGATATATATTGGATTTTTCCCTGACCCTGACAGACCGGCCCCATGTGTCGGTGGTTTCCTCGGCCCCTGGTGGTCCGAGGTTGTTCCCGCTGCACAGATTCATGCGCTAGGGCCTCCTGCAGACAATGGACTTTGATTTATTGCGCTATCTCTAATAGCACCCGAGATATCACCAGATATATATTGGATTTTTCCTTGACCCTGACAGTCCGGCCCCTTGTGTCGATGGTTTTCTCGGACCCTCGTGGTCCGAGGTCGATCCCGCTGCACAGATTTATGCGCCAGGCCCCCCTGCAGATAATTCACTTTGATTTATTGCGCTATCTCTAATAGCACCCGAGATATCACCAGATATATATTGGATTTTTCCCTGACCCTGACAGTCCGGCCCCATGAGACGGTAGTTTTCTCGGCCCCTGGTGGTCCGAGGTCGTTCCCGGTGCACAGATTCATGCGCCTGGGCCTCCTGCAGATAATTCACTTTGGTTTATTCCGCTATCTCTAATAGCACCCGAGATATCACCAGATATATATTGGATTTTTCCTTGTCCCTGACAGTCCGGCCCCATTTGTCGATGGTTTTCTCGACCCCTGGTGGTCCGCGGTCGTTGCACCTGCACAGATTCATGCGCTAGGGCCTCCTGCAGACAATGCACTTTGCTTTATTGCGCTATCTCTAATAGCACCCGAGATATCAGCAGATATATATTGGATTTTTCCCTGACCCTGACAGACCGGTCCCATGTGTCGGTGGTTGTCTCGGCCCCTGGTGGTCCGAGGTGGTTCCCGCTGCACAGATTCATGCGCCAGGGCCTCCTGCAGATAATTCACTTTCGTTTAGTGCGCTATCTGTAAGAGCACCCGAGATATCACCAGATATATATTGAATTTTTCCCCGACCCTGACAGTCCGGCCCCATGAGACGGTGATTTTCTCGGCCCCTGGTGGTCCGAGGTCGATCCCGCTGCACAGATTCATGCGCCAGGGCCTCCTACAGACAATGGACTTTGATTTATTGCGCTATCTCTAATAGCACCCGAGATATCACCAGATATATATTGGATTTTTCCCTGACCCTGAGTGTCCGGCCCCATGCGACGGTAGTTTTCTCGGCCCCTCGCGGTCCGAGGTCGTTCCGGCTGCACAGATTCATGCGCTAGGGCCTCCTGCAGACAATGCACTTTGATTTATTGCGCTATCTCTAATAGCACCCGAGATATCACCATATATATATTGGATTTTTCCCTGACCCTGAGTGTCCGGGCCAATGTGACGGTAGTTTTCTCGGCCCCTCGTGGACCGAGGTCGTTCCGGCTGCACAGATTCATGCGCTAGGGCCTCCTGCAGACAATGCACTTTGATTTATTGCGCTATCTCTAATAGCACCCGAGATATCACCAGATATATATTGGATTTTTCCCTGACCCTGACAGTCCGGCCCCATGAGACGGTGATTTTCTCGGCCCCTGGTGGTCCGAGGTCGTTCCCGCTGCACAGATTCATGAGCCAGGGCCTCCTACAGACAATGCACTTTGATTTATTGCGCTATCTGTAATAGCACCCGAGATATCACCAGATATATATTGGATTTTTCCCTGACCCTGAGTGTCCGACCCGATGAGACGGTGGTTTTCTCGGCCCCTGGTGGTCCGAGGTCGATCCCGCTGCCCAGATTCATGCGCCAGGGCCTCCTACAGACAATGCACTTTGATTTATTGCGCTATCTCTAATAGCACCCGAGATATCACCAGATATATATTGGATTTTTCCCTGACCCTGACATTCCGGCCCCATGAGACCGTGATTTTCTCGGCACCTGGTGGTCCGAGGTCGTTCCCGCTGCACAGATTCATGCGCCAGGGCCTCCTATAGATAACTCACTTTGATTTATTGCGCTATCTCTAATAGCACCCGAGATATCACCAGATATATGCTGGATTTTTACATGACCTTGGGTGACGGATTCCGCATATCTGTAATTTTCTCGGCCCCTGGTGGTCCGAGGTAGTTCCTGCTGCACAGATTCATTCGCCAGTGCCTGCTACAGACAATATACTTTGATTTATTGCGCTATCTCTAATAGCACCCGAGATATCACCAGATATATATTGAATTTTTCCCCGACCCTGACAGTCCGGCCCCATGAGACGGTGATTTTCTCGGCCCCTGGTGGTCCGAGGTCGATCCCGCTGCACAGATTCATGCGCCAGGGCCTCCTACAGACAATGGACTTTGATTTATTGCGCTATCTCTAATAGCACCCGAGATATCACCAGATATATATTGGATTTTTCCCTGACCCTGACAGTCCGGCCCCATGAGACGGTGGTTTTCTCGGCCCCTGGTGGTCCGACGTCGTTCCCGCTGCACAGATTCATGCGCCAGGGCCTCCTGCAGACAATGCACTTTGGTTTATTGCGGTAACTCTAATAGCACCCGAGATATCACCAGATATATGCTCGATTTTTACATGACCTTGGGTGACGGATTCCGCATATCTGTAATTTTCTCGGCCCCTGGTGGTCCGAGGTAGTTCCTGCTGCACAGATTCATTCGCCAGTGCCTGCTACAGACAATGAACTTTGATTTATTGCGCTATCTCTAATAGCACCCGAGATATCAACCGATATATCTTTGATTTTTCCCTGACCCTGATCGTCCGGCCCCATGAGACGGTGGTTTTCTCGGCCCCTGGTGGTCCGGGGGTCGTTCCCGCTGCACAGATTCATGCGCCAGGGCCTTCTGCAGATAATTCACTTTGGTTTATTGCGCTGTCTCTAATAGCACCCGCGATATCACCACATATATATTGGATTTTTCCCTGTCCCTGAGTGTCCGGCCCCATGAGACGGTGGTTTTCTCGGCCCATGGTGGTCCGCGGTCGTTCCCGCTGCCCAGATTCATGCGCCAGGGCCTCCTACAGACAATGCACTTTGATTTATTGCGCTATCTGCAATAGCACCCGAGATATCACCAGATATATCTTGGATTTTTCCCTGACCCTGAGGGTCCGGCCCCATGAGACGGTGGTTTTCTCGGCCCCTGGTGGTCCGGGGGTCGTTCCCGCTGCACAGATTCATGCGCCAGGGCCTCCTACAGACAATGCACTTTGATTTATTGCCCTATCTGTAATAGCACCCGAGATATCACCAGATATATATTGGATTTTTCCCTGACCCTGAGTGTCCGGCCCCATGAGACGGTGGTTTTCTCGGCCCCTGGTGGTCCGAGGTCGTTCCCGCTGCACAGATTCATGCGCCAGGGCCTCCTACGGACAATGCACTTTGATTTATTGCGCTATCTCTAGTAGCACCCTAGATACCACCGGATATATATTGGATTTTTCCCTGACCCTGAGTGTCCGGCCCCGTGAGACGTTGGTTTTCTCGGCCGCTGGTGGTCCGAGGTCGTTCCCGCTGCCCATATTCATGCGCCAGGGCCTCCTACAGACAATGCACTTTGATTTATTGCGCTATCTGTAATAGCACCCGAGAAAGCACCATATATATGCTGGATTTTTACATGACTTTGGGTGACGGATACCGAAAATCTGTAATTTTCTCGGCCCCTGGTGGTCCGATGTCATTCCTGCTGCACAGATTCATGCGCAAGGGCCTCCTACGGACAATGCAGTTTGATTTATTGCGCTATCTGTAATAGCACCCGAGATATCACCTGATATATATTGGATTTTTCCCTGACCCTGAGTGTCCGGCCCCATGCGACGGTAGTTTTCTCGGCCCCTGGTGGTCCGACGTCGTTCCCGCTGCACAGATTCATGCGCCAGGGCCTCCTGCAGACAATGCACTTTGGTTTATTGCGGTATCTCTAATAGCACCCGAGATATCACCAGATATATGCTCGATTTTTACATGACCTTGGGTGACGGATTCCGCATATCTGTAATTTTCTCGGCCCCTGGTGGTCCGAGGTAGTTCCTGCTGCACAGATTCATTCGCCAGTGCCTGCTACAGACAATGAACTTTGATTTATTGCGCTATCTCTAATAGCACCCGAGATATCACCCGATATATCTTGGATTTTTCCCTGACCCTGATCGTCCGGCCCCATGAGACGGTGGTTTTCTCGGCCCCTGGTGGTCCGGGGGTCGTTCCCGCTGCACAGATTCATGCGCCAGGGCCTTCTGCAGATAATTCACTTTGGTTTATTGCGCTATCTCTAATAGCACCCGCGATATCACCACATATATATTGGATTTTTCCCTGTCCCTGAGTGTCCGGCCCCATGAGACGGTCGTTTTCTCGGCCCATGGTGGTCCGCGGTCGTTCCCGCTGCACAGATTCATGCGCCAGGGCCTCCTACGGACAATGCACTTTGATTTATTGCGCTATCTCTAGTAGCACCCTAGATACCACCGGATATATATTGGATTTTTCCCTGACCCTGAGTGTCTGGCCCCGTGAGACGTTGGTTTTCTCGCCCGCTGGTGGTCCGAGGTCGTTCCCGCTGCCCATATTCATGCGCCAGGGCCTCCTACAGACAATGCACTTTGATTTATTGCGCTATCTGTAATAGCACCCGAGAAAGCACCATATATATGCTGGATTTTTACATGACTTTGGGTGACGGATACCGAAAATCTGTAATTTTCTCGGCCCCTGGTGGTCCGATGTCATTCCTGCTGCACAGATTCATGCGCAAGGGCCTCCTACGGACAATGCAGTTTGATTTATTGCGCTATCTGTAATAGCACCCGAGATATCACCTGATATATATTGGATTTTTCCCTGACCCTGACAGTCCGGCCCCATGAGACGGTGGTTTTCTCGGCCCCTGGTGGTCCGACGTCGTTCCCGCTGCACAGATTCATGCGCCAGGGCCTCCTGCAGACAATGCACTTTGGTTTATTGCGGTATCTCTAATAGCACCCGAGATATCACCAGATATATGCTCGATTTTTACATGACCTTGGGTGACGGATTCCGCATATCTGTAATTTTCTCGGCCCCTGGTGGTCCGAGGTAGTTCCTGCTGCACAGATTCATTCGCCAGTGCCTGCTACAGACAATGAACTTTGATTTATTGCGCTATCTCTAATAGCACCCGAGATATCACCCGATATATCTTGGATTTTTCCCTGACCCTGATCGTCCGGCCCCATGAGACGGTGGTTTTCTCGGCCCCTGGTGGTCCGGGGGTCGTTCCCGCTGCACAGATTCATGCGCCAGGGCCTCCTATAGATAACTCACTTTGATTTATTGCGCTATCTCTAATAGCACCCGAGATATCACCAGATATATGCTGGATTTTTACATGACCTTGGGTGACGGATTCCGCATATCTGTAATTTTCTCGGCCCCTGGTGGTCCGAGGTTGTTCCTGCTGCACAGATTCATTCGCCAGTGCCTGCTACAGACAATGAACTTTGATTTATTGCGCTATCTCTAATAGCACCCGAGATATCACCCGATATATCTTGGATTTTTCCCTGACCCTGATCGTCCGGCCCCATGAGACGGTGGTTTTCTCGGCCCCTGGTGGTCCGGGGGTCGTTCCCGCTGCACAGATTCATGCGCCAGGGCCTTCTGCAGATAATTCACTTTGGTTTATTGCGCTGTCTCTAATAGCACCCGCGATATCACCACATATATATTGGATTTTTCCCTGTCCCTGAGTGTCCGGCCCCATGAGACGGTGGTTTTCTCGGCCCATGGTGGTCCGCGGTCGTTCCCGCTGCCCAGATTCATGCGCCAGGGCCTCCTACAGACAATGCACTTTGATTTATTGCGCTATCTGCAATAGCACCCGAGATATCACCAGATATATCTTGGATTTTTCCCTGACCCTGAGGGTCCGGCCCCATGAGACGGTGGTTTTCTCGGCCCCTGGTGGTCCGGGGGTCGTTCCCGCTGCACAGATTCATGCGCCAGGGCCTCCTACAGACAATGCACTTTGATTTATTGCCCTATCTGTAATAGCACCCGAGATATCACCAGATATATATTGGATTTTTCCCTGACCCTGAGTGTCCGGCCCCATGAGACGGTGGTTTTCTCGGCCCCTGGTGGTCCGAGGTCGTTCCCGCTGCACAGATTCATGCGCCAGGGCCTCCTACGGACAATGCACTTTGATTTATTGCGCTATCTCTAGTAGCACCCTAGATACCACCGGATATATATTGGATTTTTCCCTGACCCTGAGTGTCCGGCCCCGTGAGACGTTGGTTTTCTCGGCCGCTGGTGGTCCGAGGTCGTTCCCGCTGCCCATATTCATGCGCCAGGGCCTCCTACAGACAATGCACTTTGATTTATTGCGCTATCTGTAATAGCACCCGAGAAAGCACCATATATATGCTGGATTTTTACATGACTTTGGGTGACGGATACCGAAAATCTGTAATTTTCTCGGCCCCTGGTGGTCCGATGTCATTCCTGCTGCACAGATTCATGCGCAAGGGCCTCCTACGGACAATGCAGTTTGATTTATTGCGCTATCTGTAATAGCACCCGAGATATCACCTGATATATATTGGATTTTTCCCTGACCCTGAGTGTCCGGCCCCATGCGACGGTAGTTTTCTCGGCCCCTCGCGGTCCGAGGTCGTTCCGGCTGCACAGATTCATGCGCTAGGGCCTCCTGCAGACAATGCACTTTGATTTATTGCGCTATCTTTAATAGCACCCGAGATATCACCATATATATATTGGATTTTTCCCTGACCCTGAGTGTCCGGCCCAATGTGACGGTAGTTTTCTCGGCCCCTCGTGGACCGAGGTCGTTCCGGCTGCACAGATTCATGCGCTAGGGCCTCCTGCAGACAATGCACTTTGATTTATTGCGCTATCTCTAATAGCACCCGAGATATCACCAGATATATATTGGATTTTTCCCTGACCCTGACAGTCCGGCCCCATGAGACGGTGATTTTCTCGGCCCCTCGTGGTCCGACGTCGTTCCCGCTGCACAGATTCATGCGCCAGGGCCTCCTGCAGACAATGCACTTTGGTTTATTGCGGTATCTCTAATAGCACCCGAGATATCACCAGATATATGCTGGATTTTTACATGACCTTGGGTGACGGATTCCGCATATCTGTAATTTTCTCGGCCCCTGGTGGTCCGAGGTAGTTCCTGCTGCACAGATTCATTCGCCAGTGCCTGCTACAGACAATGTACTTTGATTTATTGCGCTATCTCTAATAGCACCCGAGATATCACCAGATATATATTGAATTTTTCCCCGACCCTGACAGTCCGGCCCCATGAGACGGTGATTTTCTCGGCCCCTGGTGGTCCGAGGTCGATCCCGCTGCACAGATTCATGCGCCGGGGCCTCCTGCAGACTATGCACTTTGGTTTATTGCGGTATCTCTAATAGCACCCGAGATATCACCAGATATATGCTCGATTTTTACATGACCTTGGGTGACGGATTCCGCATATCTGTAATTTTCTCGGCCCCTGGTGGTCCGAGGTAGTTCCTGCTGCACAGATTCATTCGCCAGTGCCTGTTACAGACAATGAACTTTGATTTATTGTGCTATCTCTAATAGCACCCGAGATATCACCCGATATATCTTGGATTTTTCCCTGACCCTGATCGTCCGGCCCCATGAGACGGTGGTTTTCTCGGCCCCTGGTGGTCCGGGGGTCGTTCCCGCTGCACAGATTCATGCGCCAGGGCCTTCTGCAGATAATTCACTTTGGTTTATTGCGCTATCTCTAATAGCACCCGCGATATCACCACATATATATTGGATTTTTCCCTGTTCCTGAGTGTCCGGCCCCATGAGACGGTGGTTTTCTCGGCCCATGGTGGTCCACGGTCGTTCCCGCTGCCCAGATTCATGCGCCAGGGCCTCCTACAGACAATGCACTTTGATTTATTGCGCTATCTGCAATAGCACCCGAGATATCACCAGATATATCTTGGATTTTTCCCTGACCCTGAGGGTCCGGCCCCATGAGACGGTGGTTTTCTCGGCCCCTGGTGGTCCGGGGGTCGTTCCCGCTGCACAGATTCATGCGCCAGGGCCTCCTACAGACAATGCAGTTTGATTTATTGCGCTATCTGTAATAGCACCCGAGATATCACCTGATATATATTGGATTTTTCCCTGACCCTGAGTGTCCGGCCCCATGCGACGGTAGTTTTCTCGGCCCCTCGCGGTCCGAGGTCGTTCCGGCTGCACAGATTCATGCGCTAGGGCCTCCTGCAGACAATGCACTTTGATTTATTGCGCTATCTCTAATAGCACCCGAGATATCACCATATATATATTGGATTTTTCCCTGACCCTGAGTGTCCGGCCCAATGTGACGGTAGTTTTCTCGGCCCCTCGTGGACCGAGGTCGTTCCGGCTGCACAGATTCATGCGCTAGGGCCTCCTGCAGACAATGCACTTTGATTTATTGCGCTATCTCTAATAGCACCCGAGATATCACCAGATATATATTGGATTTTTCCCTGACCCTGACAGTCCGGCCCCATGAGACGGTGATTTTCTCGGCCCCTGGTGGTCCGAGGTCGTTCCCGCTGCACAGATTCATGCGCCAGGGCCTCCTACAGACAATGCACTTTGATTTATTGCGCTATCTGTAATAGCACCCGAGATATCACCAGATATATATTGGATTTTTCCCTGACCCTGAGTGTCCGACCCGATGAGACGGTGGTTTTCTCGGCCCCTGGTGGTCCGCGGACGATCCCGCTGCACAGATTCATGCGCCAGGGCCTCCTACAGACAATGCACTTTGATTTATTGCGCTATCTCTAATAGCACCCGAGATATCACCAGATATATATTGGATTTTTCCTTGACCCAGACCGTCCGGCCCAATGTGTCGATGGTTTTCTCGGTCCCACGTGGTCCGTGATCGATCCCGCTGCACCGATTCATGCGCCAGGGTCTCCTACAGACAATGCACTTTGATTTATTGCGCTATCTGTAATAGCACCCGAGATATCACCAGATATATCTTGGATTTTTCCCTGACCCTGATCGTCCGGCCCCATGAGACGGTGGTTTTCTCGGCCCCTGGTGGTCCGGGGGTCGTTCCCGCTGCACAGATTCATGCGCCAGTGCCTTCTGCAGATAATTCACTTTGGTTTATTGCGCTATCTCTAATAGCACCCGCGACATCACCACATATATATTGGATTTTTCCCTGTCCCTGAGTGTCCGGCCCCATGAGACGGTGGTTTTCTCGGCCCATGGTGGTCCGCGGTCGTTCCCGCTGCCCAGATTCATGCGCCAGGGCCTCCTACAGACAATGCACTTTGATTTATAGCGCTATCTGCAATAGCACCTGAGATATCACCAGATATATCTTGGATTTTTCCCTGACCCTGACAGTCCGGCCCCATGTGTTGATGGTTTTCTCGGTCCCTGGTGGTCCGAGGTCGTTCCTGCTGCACAGATTCATGCGCCAGGGCCTCCTGCAGACAATGCACTTTGATTTACTGCGCTATCTCTTATAGCACCCGAGATATCACCCGATATATGCTGGCTTTTTAAATGTCCTTGGGTGACGGATACCGAGAATCTGTAATTTTCTTGGGCCCTGGAGGTCCGAGGTCGTTCCTGCTGCACAGATTCATGGGCCAGGGACTCCTGCAAATAATTCACTTTGGTTTATTGTGCTATCTCTAATAGCACCCGAGATATCACCAGATATATATTGGATTTTCCCCTGACCCTGAGTGTCCGGCCGCATGAGACGGTGGTTTTCTCGGCCCCTGGTGGTCCGAGGTCGTTCCCGCTGCACAGATTCATGCACCAGGGCCTCCTGCAGATAATTCACTTTGATTTATTGCGCTATCTCTAATAGCACCCGAGATATCACCAGATATTTATTGGATTTTTCCCTGACCCTGAGTGTGCGGCCCCATGAGGCGGTGGTTTTCTCGGCCCCTGGTGTTCCGAGGTCGTTCACGCTGCACAGATTCATGCCCCAGGGCCTCCTACAGACATTGCACTTTGATTTATTGCGCTATCTGTAATAGCACCCGAGATATCACCAGATATATGCTGGATTTATAAATGACCTTCGGTGACGGATACCGAAAATCTGTAATTTTCTCGGGCCCTGATGGTCCGGGGTCGTTCCTGCTGCACAGATTCATGCGCCAGGGCCTCCTGCAGACAATGCACTTTGATTTATTGCGCTATCAGGTAATAGCACCCGAGATATCACCAGATATATATTGGATTTTTCCTTGACCCTGAGTGTCCGACCCCATGAGACTGTGGTTTTCTCGGCTGCTGGTGGACTGAGGTCGTTCCTGCTGCACAGATTCATTCGCCAGTGCCTCCTTCAGACAATGCACTTTGATTTATTGCGCTATCTCTAATAGCACCCGAGATATCACCAGATATATATTGGATTTTTCCCTGACCCTGACAGTCCGGCCCCATGTGTTGATGGTTTTCTCGGTCCCTCGTGGTCCGAGGTCGATCCCGCGACCCAGATTCATGCACCAGGGCCTCCTGCAGATAATTCACTTTGATTTATTGCGCTATCTCTAATAGCACCCGAGATATCACCAGATATTTATTGGATTTTTCCCTGACCCTGAGTGTGCGGCCCCATGAGGCGGTGGTTTTCTCGGCCCCTGGTGTTCCGAGGTCGTTCACGCTGCACAGATTCATGCCCCAGGGCCTCCTACAGACATTGCACTTTGATTTATTGCGCTATCTGTAATAGCACCCGAGATATCACCAGATATATGCTGGATTTATAAATGACCTTCGGTGACGGATACCGAAAATCTGTAATTTTCTCGGTCCCTCGTGGTCCGAGGTCGATCCCGCGACCCAGATTCATGCACCAGGGCCTCCTGCAGATAATTCACTTTGATTTATTGCGCTATCTCTAATAGCACCAGAGATATCACCAGATATATATTGGATTTTTCCCTGACCCTGACAGTCCGACCCCATGAGACGGTGATTTTCTCGGCCCCTGGTGATCCGAGTTCGATCCCGCTGCACAGATTCATGCGCCAGGGCCTCCTACAGACAATGCACTTCGATTTATTGCGCTATCTCTAATAGCACCCGAGATATCACCAGATATATATTGGATTTTTCCTTGACCCTGACAGTCCGGCCCCATGTGTCGATGGTTTTGTCGGTCCCTCGTGGTCCGAGGTCGATCCCGCTGCACAGATTCATGCGCCAGGGCCTCCTACAGACAATGCACTTGGATATATTGCGCTATCTGTAATAGCACCCGAGATATCACCAGATGTATATAGGATTTTTCCCTGACCCTGAACGTCCGGCCCCACGAGACGGTGGTATTCTCGGCCCCAGGTGGTCCGAGGTAGTTCCCGATGCACAGGTTCATGCGCCAGGGCTTCCTGCAGACAATGCACTTAGATTTATCGCGCTATCTGTAATAGCACCCGAGATATCACCCGATATATGCTGCATTTTTAAATGTCCTTGGGTGACGGATACCGAAAATCTGTAATTTTCTCGGGCCCTGGTGGTCCGAGGTCGTTCCTGCTGCACAGATTCATGGGCCAGGGACTCCTGCAAATAATTCACTTTGGTTTATTGTGCTATCTCTAATAGCACCCGAGATATCACCAGATATATATTGTATTTTTCCCCGACTCTGTGTGTCCGGCCCCATGAGACGGTGGTTTTCTCGGCCCCTGGTGGTCCGAGGTCGTACCGGCTGCACAGGTTTATGCGACAGGGCCTCCTACAGACAATGCACTTTGATTTATTGCGCTGTCTCTAATAGCACCCGAGATATCACCAGATATATATTGGATTTTCCCCTGACCCTGAGTGTCCGGCCCCATGAGACGGTGGTTTTCTCGGCCCCTGGTGGTCCGAGGTCGTTCCCGCTGCCCAGATTCATGCGCCAGGGCCTCCTACAGACAATGCTCTTTGATTTATTGGGCTATCTGTAATAACACCCGAGAAAGCACCATATATATGCTGGATTTATAAATGACCTTCGGTGACGGATACCGAAAATCTGTAATTTTCTCGGGCCCTGGTGGTCCGAGGTCGTTCCTGCTGCACAGATTCATGGGCCAGGGACTCCTGCAAATAATTCACTTTGGTTTATTGTGCTATCTCTAATAGCACCCGAGATATCACCAGATATATATTGGATTTTCCCCTGACCCTGAGTGTCCGGCCCCATGAGACGGTGGTTTTCTCGGCCCCTGGTGGTCCGAGTTCGATCCCGCTGCACAGATTCATGCGCCAGGGCCTCCTACAGACAATGCACTTCGATTTATTGCGCTATCTCTAATAGCACCCGAGATATCACCAGATATATATTGGATTTTTGCTTGACCCTGACAGTCCGGACCCATGTGTCGATGGTTTTGTCGGTCCCTCGTGGTCCGAGGTCGATCCCGCTGCACAGATTCATGCGCCAGGGCCTCCTGCAGACAATGCACTTTCATTTATTGCGCTATCAGGTAATAGCACCCGTGATACCACCAGATATATACAGGATTTTTCTCTGACCCTGTGTGTCCGGCCCCATTTGTCGGTGGTATTCTCGGCCCCTGGTGGTCCGAGGTCGTTCCTGCTGCACAGGTTCATGTGCCAGGGCCTCCTACAGACAATGCACTTTGATTTATTGCGCTATCTCTTATAACACCCGAGATATCACCAGATATATATTGGATTTTTCCCTGACCCTGAGTGTCCGGCCCCATGAGACGGTGGTTTTCTCGGCCCCTGGTGGTCCGAGGTCGTTCCCGCTGCACAGATTCATGGGCCAGGGCCTCCTGCAGATAATTAACTTTTCTTTATTGCGCTATCTGTAATAGCACCCGAGATATCACCAGATATATGCTGGATTTTTACATGACCTTGGGTGACGGATTCCGATTATCTGTAATTTTCTCGGGCCCTGGTTGTCCGAGGTCGTTCCTGCTGCACAGATTCATGCGCCAAGGCCTCCTGTAGACAATGCACTTTGATTTATTGCGCTATCAGGTAATAACACCCGAGATATCACCAGATATATATTGGATTTTTCCCTGACCATGAGTGTCCGGCCCCATGAGACGGTGGCTTTCTCGGACCCTGGTGGTCCGAGGTCGTTCCCGCTGCACATATTCATGCGGCAGGGCCTCCTGCAGATAATTCACTTTGGTTTATTGCGCTATCTCTAATAGCACCCGAGATATCACCAGATATATATTGGATTTTTCCCTGACCATGAGTGTCCGGCCCCATGAGACGGTGGCTTTCTCGGACCCTGGTGGTCCGAGGTCGTTCCCGCTGCACATATTCATGCGGCAGGGCCTCCTGCAGATAATTCACTTTGGTTTATTGCGCTATCTCTTATAGCACCCGAGATGTCACCAGATATATTTTGGATTCTCCCCTGACCCTGAGTGTCCGGCCCCATGTGACGGTGGTTTTTTCGGCCCCTGGTGGTCCGAGGTCGTTCCTGCTGCACAGATTCATGCGCCAGGGCCTCCTGTAGACAATGCACTTTGATTTATTGCGCTATCAGGTAATAACACCCGAGATATCACCAGATATATATTGGATTTTTCCCTGACCATGAGTGTCCGGCCCCATGAGACGGTGGCTTTCTCGGGCCTTGGTGGTCCGAGGTGGTTCCTGCTGCACAGATTCATGCGCCAGGGCCTCCTGCAGACAATGCACTTTGATTCATTGCGCGATCAGGTAATAACACCCGAGATATCACCAGATATATATTGGATTTTTCCCCGACACTGAGTGTGCGGCCCCATGAGACGGTGGTTTTCTCGGTCCCTGGTGGTCCGTTGTCGTTCCCGCTGCACAGATTCATGCGCCAGGGCCTCCTGCAGATAATTCACTTTGGTTTATTGCGCTATCTCTAATAGCACCCGCGATATCACCAGATATATGCTGGATTTTTACATGACCTTGGGTGACGGATTCCGATTATCTGTAATTTTCTCGGGCCCTGGTTGTCCGAGGTCGTTCCTGCTGCACAGATTCATGCGCCAGGGCCTCCTGTAGACAATGCACTTTGATTTATTGCGCTATCAGGTAATAACACCCGAGATATCACCAGATATATATTGGATTTTTCCCTGTCCATGAGTGTCCGGCCCCATGAGACGGTGGCTTTCTCGGACCCTGGTGGTCCGAGGTCGTTCCCGCTGCACATATTCATGCGGCAGGGCCTCCTGCAGATAATTCACTTTGGTTTATTGCGCTATCTCTAATAGCACCCGAGATATCACCAGATATATATTGGATTTTTCCCTGACCATGAGTGTCCGGCCCCATGAGACGGTGGCTTTCTCGGACCCTGGTGGTCCGAGGTCGTTCCTGCTGCACAGATTCATGCGCCAGGGCCTCCTGTAGACAATGCACTTTGATTTATTGCGCTATCAGGTAATAACACCCGAGATATCACCAGATATATATTGGATTTTTCCCTGACCATGAGTGTCCGGCCCCATGAGACGGTGGCTTTCTCGGGCCTTGGTGGTCCGAGGTGGTTCCTGCTGCACAGATTCATGCGCCAGGGCCTCCTGCAGACAATGCACTTTGATTTATTGCGCGATCAGGTAATAACACCCGAGATATCACCAGATATATATTGGATTTTTCCCCGACACTGAGTGTGCGGCCCCATGAGACGGTGGTTTTCTCGGTCCCTGGTGGTCCGTTGTCGTTCCCGCTGCACAGATTCATGCGCCAGGGCCTCCTGCAGATAATTCACTTTGGTTTATTGCTCTATCTGTAATAGCACCCGAGATATCACCAGATATATATTGGATTTTCCCCTGACAGTGAGTGTCCGGCCTAATGTGATGGTGGTTTTCTCAGCCCCTGGTGGTCCGAGGTCGTTCTCGCTGCCCACATTCAAGCGCCAGGGCCTCCTACAGACAATGCACTTTGATTTATTGCGCAATCTGTAATAGCACCCGAGAAAGCACCATATATATACTGGATTTTTACATGACTTTGGGTGGCGGACACCGAAAATCTGTAAGTTTCTCGGCCCCCGGAGGGCGGAGGCCGTTCCCGCTGCACAGATTCATGCGCCAGGGCCTCCTACAGACAATGCACTTTAATTTATTGCGCTATCTGTAATAGCACCCGAGATATCACCAGATATATGCTGGATTTTTACATGACCTTGGGTGACGGATTCCGAATATCTGTAATTTTCTCGGCCCCTGGTGGTCCGAGGTCGTTCCCGCTGCACAGATTCATGCGCAAGGGCCTCCTGCAGACAATGCACTTTGATTTATTTCGCTATCTCTAATAGCACCCGAGATATCACCATATATATATTGGATTTTTCTCTGACCCTGAGTGTCCGACCCCATGAGACGGTGGTTTTCTCGGCCACTGGTGGTCCGAGGTCGATCCCGCTGCACAGATTCATGCGCCAGGGCCTCCTACAGGCAATGCACTTTGATTTATTGCGCTATCTGTAACAGCACCCGAGATATCACCAGATATATATTGGATTTTTCCCTGACCCTGTGTGTCCGACCCCATGAGACGGTAGTTTTCGCGGCCCCTGGTGGTCCCAGGTCGTTCCCGCTGCCCAGATTCATGCGCCAGGGCCTCCTGCAGATATTTCACTTTGGTTTATTGCGCTATCTCTAATAGCACCCGAGATATCACCAGATATATATTGGATTTTTCCCTGACCCTGAGTGTCCGGCCTCATGAGACTGTGGCTTTCTCGGCACCTGGTGGTCCGAGGTCGTTCCCGCTGCACAGATTCATGCGCCAGGGCCTCCTGCAGATAATTCACTTTGGTTTATTGCGCTATCTCTAATAGCACCCGAGAAAGCACCATATATATATACTGGATTTTTACATGACTTTGGGTGGCGGACACCGAAAATCTGTAAGTTTCTCGGCCCCTGGAGGGCCGAGGTCGTTCCCGCTGCACAGATTCATGCGCCACGGCCTCCAACAGACAATGCACTTTGATTTATTACGCTATCTGTAATAGCACCCGAGATATCACCAGATATATATTGGATTTTTCCCTGACCCTGGGTGTCCGGCCCCATGAGACGGTGGTTTTCTCGGCCCCAGGTTGTGCCAGGTCGTTCCCGCTGCACAGATTCATGCGCCAGGGCCTCCTGCAGATAATTCACTTTGGTTGATTGCGCTATCTCTAATAACACCCGAGATATCATCAGATATATATTGGATTGTCCCCTGACCCAGAGTGTCCGACCCCATGAGACGGTGGTTTTCTCGGCCACTGGTGGTCCGAGGTCGATCCCGCTGCACAGATTCATGCGCCAGGGCCTCCTACAGACAATGCACTTTGATTTATTGCGCTATCTGTAATAGCACCCGAGATATCACCAGCTATGTATTGGATTTTTCCCTGACCCTGAGTGTCCGACCCAATGAGACGGTAGTTTTCTCGGCCCCTGGTGGACCGAGGTCGTTCCCGCTGCACAGATTCATGCGCAAGGGCCTCCTGCAGACAATGCACTTTGATTTATTGCGCTCTCTGTAACAGCACCCGAGATATCACCAGATTTATATTGGATTTTTCCCTGACCCTGAGTGTCCGACCCCATGTGTCGATGGTTTTCTCGGTCCCTCGTGGTCCGAGGTCGATCCCGCTGCACAGATTCATGCACCAGGGCCCCCTGCAGATTATTCACTTAGATTTATTGCGCTATCTCTAATAGCACCGGAGATATCACCAGATATATATTGTACTTTTCCCTGACCCTGAGTGTCCGACCCCATGAGACGTTAGTTTTCTCGGACCCTGGTGGTCCGAGGTCGTTCCCGCTGCACAGATTCATGCGGAAGGGCCTCCTGCAGACAATGAACTTTGATTTATTGCGCTATCTCTAATAGCACCCGAGATATCACCAGCTATATATTGGATTTTTCCCTGACCCTGACAGTCCGGCCCCATGAGACAGTGATTTTCTCGGCCCCTGTTGGTCCGAGGTCGTTTCCGCTGCACAGAATCATGCACCAGGGCTTCCTGCAGACAATGCACTTTGATTTAGTGCGCTATCTCTAATAGCACCCGAGATATCACCAGATATATATTGGATTTTTCTCTGACCCTGAGTGTCCGACCCCATGAGACGGTGGTTTTCTCGGCCGCTGGTGGTCCGAGGTCGATCCCGCTGCACAGATTCATGCGCCAGGGCCTCCTACAGACAATGCACTTTGATTTATTGCGCTATCTGTAACAGCACCCGAGATATCACCAGATATATATTGGATTTTTCCCTGATCCTGAGTTTCCGACCCCATGAGACGGTAGTTTTCTCGGCCCCTGGTGGTCCCAGGTCGTTCCCGCTGCCCAGATTCATGCGCCAGGGCCTCCTGCAGATATTTCACTCTGGTTTATTGCGCTATCTCTAATAGCACCCGAGATATCACCAGATATATATTGTATTTTTCCCTGACCCTGAGTGTCCGGCCTCATGAGACTGTGGTTTTCTCGGCACCTGGTGGTCCGAGGTCGTTCCCGCTGCACAGATTCATGCGCCAGGGCCTCGTACAGACAATGAACTTTGGTTTATTGCGCTATCTGTAATAGCACCCGAGATATCACCAGATACATGCTGGATTTTTAGATGACCTTGGGTTGCGGATTCCGAAAATCTGTAAGTTTCTCGGCCCCTGGAGGGCCGAGGTCGTTCCCGCTGCACAGATTCATGCGCCACGGCCTCCTACAGACAATGCACTTTGATTTATTGCGCTATCTGTAACAGCACCCGAGATATCACCAGATATATATTGGATTTTTCCCTGACCCTGAGTGTCCGACCCCATGAGACGGTAGTTTTCTCGGCCCCTGGTGGTCCGAGGTCGTTCCCGCTGGACAGATTCATGGGCCAGGGCATCCTGCAGACAATGCACTTTGATTTATTGCGCTATCTGTAATAGCACCCGAGATATCACCAGATTTATATTGGATTTTTCCCTGACCCTGAGTGTCCGACCCCATGAGACTGTGGTTTTCTCGGTCCCTCGTGGTCCGAGGTCGATCCCGCTGCACAGATTCATGCACCAGGGCCTCCTGCAGATTATTCACTTAGATTTATTGCGCTATCTCTAATAGCACCCGAGATATCACCAGATATATATTGTACTTTTCCCTGACCCTGAGTGTCCGACCCCATGAGACGTAAGTTTTCTCGGCCCCTGGTGGTCCGAGGTCGTTCAAGCTGCACAGATTCATGCGCCAGGGCCTCCTGCAGACAATGCACTTTGATTTATTGCGCTATCTGCAATAGCACCCGAGATATCACCAGATATATCTTGGATTTTTCCCTGACCCTGAGGGTCCGGCCCCATGAGACGGTGGTTTTCTCGGCCCCTCGCGGTCCGAGGTCGTTCCGGCTGCACAGATTCATGCGCTAGGGCCTCCTGCAGACAATGCACTTTGATTTATTGCGCTATCTCTAATAGCACCCGAGATATCACCATATATATATTGGATTTTTCCCTGACCCTGAGTGTCCGGCCCAATGTGACGGTAGTTTTCTCGGCCCCTCGTGGACCGAGGTCGTTCCGGCTGCACAGATTCATGCGCTAGGGCCTCCTGCAGACAATGCACTTTGATTTATTGCGCTATCTCTAATAGCACCCGAGATATCACCAGATATATATTGGATTTTTCCCTGACCCTGACAGTCCGGCCCCATGAGACGGTGATTTTCTCGGCCCCTGGTGGTCCGAGGTCGTTCCCGCTGCACAGATTCATGCGCCAGGGCCTCCTACAGACAATGCACTTTGATTTATTGCGCTATCTGTAATAGCACCCGAGATATCACCAGATATATATTGGATTTTTCCCTGACCCTGAGTGTCCGACCCGATGAGACGGTGGTTTTCTCGGCCCCTGGTGGTCCGCGGACGATCCCGCTGCACAGATTCATGCGCCAGGGCCTCCTACAGACAATGCACTTTGATTTATTGCGCTATCTCTAATAGCACCCGAGATATCACCAGATATATATTGGATTTTTCCTTGACCCTGACCGTCCGGCCCAATGTGTCGATGGTTTTCTCGGTCCCACGTGGTCCGTGATCGATCCCGCTGCACCGATTCATGCGCCAGGGCCTTCTGCAGATAATTCACTTTGGTTTATTGCGCTATCTCTAATAGCACCCGCGACATCACCACATATATATTGGATTTTTCCCTGTCCCTGAGTGTCCGGCCCCATGAGACGGTGGTTTTCTCGGCCCATGGTGGTCCGCGGTCGTTCCCGCTGCCCAGATTCATGCGCCAGGGCCTCCTACAGACAATGCACTTTGATTTATAGCGCTATCTGCAATAGCACCCGAGATATCACCAGATATATCTTGGATTTTTCCCTGACCCTGACAGTCCGGCCCCATGTGTTGATGGTTTTCTCGGTCCCTGGTGGTCCGAGGTCGTTCCTGCTGCACAGATTCATGCGCCAGGGCCTCCTGCAGACAATGCACTTTGATTTACTGCGCTATCTCTTATAGCACCCGAGATATCACCAGATATTTATTGGATTTTTCCCTGACCCTGAGTGTGCGGCCCCATGAGGCGGTGGTTTTCTCGGCCCCTGGTGTTCCGAGGTCGTTCACGCTGCACAGATTCATGCCCCAGGGCCTCCTACAGACATTGCACTTTGACTTATTGCGCTATCTGTAATAGCACCCGAGATATCACCAGATATATGCTAGATTTATAAATGACCTTCGGTGACGGATACCGAAAATCTGTAATTTTCTCGGGCCCTGATGGTCCGGGGTCGTTCCTGCTGCACAGTATCATGCGCCAGGGCCTCCTGCAGACAATGCACTTTGATTTATTGCGCTATCAGGTAATAGCACCCGAGATATCACCAGATATATATTGGATTTTTCCTTGACCCTGAGTGTCCGACCCCATGAGACTGTGGTTTTCTCGGCTGCTGGTGGACTGAGGTCGTTCCTGCTGCACAGATTCATTCGCCAGTGCCTCCTTCAGACAATGCACTTTGATTTATTGCGCTATCTCTAATAGCACCCGAGATATCACCAGATATATATTGGATTTTTCCCTGACCCTGACAGTCCGGCCCCATGTGTTGATGGTTTTCTCGGTCCCTCGTGGTCCGAGGTCGATCCCGCGACCCAGATTCATGCACCAGGGCCTCCTGCAGATAATTCACTTTGATTTATTGCGCTATCTCTAATAGCACCAGAGATATCACCAGATATATATTGGATTTTTCCCTGACCCTGACAGTCCGACCCCATGAGACGGTGATTTTCTCGGCCCCTGGTGGTCCGAGTTCGATCCCGCTGCACAGATTCATGCGCCAGGGCCTCCTACAGACAATGCACTTCGATTTATTGCGCTATCTCTAATAGCACCCGAGATATCACCAGATATATATTGGATTTTTCCTTGACCCTGACAGTCCGGCCCCATGTGTCGATGGTTTTGTCGGTCCCTCGTGGTCCGAGGTCGATCCCGCTGCACAGATTCATGCGCCAGGGCCTCCTACAGACAATGCACTTGGATATATTGCGCTATCTGTAATAGCACCCGAGATATCACCAGATGTATATAGGATTTTTCCCTGACCCTGAACGTCCGGCCCCACGAGACGGTGGTATTCTCGGCCCCAGGTGGTCCGAGGTAGTTCCCGATGCACAGGTTCATGCGCCAGGGCTTCCTGCAGACAATGCACTTAGATTTATCGCGCTATCTGTAATAGCACCCGAGATATCACCCGATATATGCTGCATTTTTAAATGTCCTTGGGTGACGGATACCGAAAATCTGTAATTTTCTCGGGCCCTGGTGGTCCGAGGTCGTTCCTGCTGCACAGATTCATGGGCCAGGGACTCCTGCAAATAATTCACTTTGGTTTATTGTGCTATCTCTAATAGCACCCGAGATATCACCAGATATATATTGTATTTTTCCCCGACTCTGTGTGTCCGGCCCCATGAGACGGTGGTTTTCTCGGCCCCTGGTGGTCCGAGGTCGTACCGGCTGCACAGGTTTATGCGACAGGGCCTCCTACAGACAATGCACTTTGATTTAATGCGCTGTCTCTAATAGCACCCGAGATATCACCAGATATATATTGGATTTTCCCCTGACCCTGAGTGTCCGGCCCCATGAGACGGTGGTTTTCTCGGCCCCTGGTGGTCCGAGGTCGTTCCCGCTGCCCAGATTCATGCGCCAGGGCCTCCTACAGACAATGCTCTTTGATTTATTGGGCTATCTGTAATAACACCCGAGAAAGCACCATATATATGCTGGATTTATAAATGACCTTCGGTGACGGATACCGAAAATCTGTAATTTTCTCGGGCCCTGGTGGTCCGAGGTCGTTCCTGCTGCACAGATTCATGGGCCAGGGACTCCTGCAAATAATTCACATTGGTTTATTGTGCTATCTCTAATAGCACCCGAGATATCACCAGATATATATTGGATTTTCCCCTGACCCTGAGTGTCCGGCCCCATGAGACGGTGGTTTTCTCGGCCCCTGGTGGTCCGAGTTCGATCCCGCTGCACAGATTCATGCGCCAGGGCCTCCTACAGACAATGCACTTCGATTTATTGCGCTATCTCTAATAGCACCCGAGATATCACCAGATATATATTGGATTTTTGCTTGACCCTGACAGTCCGGACCCATGTGTCGATGGTTTTGTCGGTCCCTCGTGGTCCGAGGTCGATCCCGCTGCACAGATTCATGCGCCAGGGCCTCCTGCAGACAATGCACTTTCATTTATTGCGCTATCAGGTAATAGCACCCGTGATACCACCAGATATATACAGGATTTTTCTCTGACCCTGTGTGTCCGGCCCCATTTGTCGGTGGTATTCTCGGCCCCTGGTGGTCCGAGGTCGTTCCTGCTGCACAGGTTCATGTGCCAGGGCCTCCTACAGACAATGCACTTTGATTTATTGCGCTATCTCTTATAACACCCGAGATATCACCAGATATATATTGGATTTTTCCCTGACCCTGAGTGTCCGGCCCCATGAGACGGTGGTTTTCTCGGCCCCTGGTGGTCCGAGGTCGTTCCCGCTGCACAGATTCATGGGCCAGGGCCTCCTGCAGATAATTAACTTTTCTTTATTGCGCTATCTGTAATAGCACCCGAGATATCACCAGATATATGCTGGATTTTTACATGACCTTGGGTGACGGATTCCGATTATCTGTAATTTTCTCGGGCCCTGGTTGTCCGAGGTCGTTCCTGCTGCACAGATTCATGCGCCAAGGCCTCCTGTAGACAATGCACTTTGATTTATTGCGCTATCAGGTAATAACACCCGAGATATCACCAGATATATATTGGATTTTTCCCTGACCATGAGTGTCCGGCCCCATGAGACGGTGGCTTTCTCGGACCCTGGTGGTCCGAGGTCGTTCCCGCTGCACATATTCATGCGGCAGGGCCTCCTGCAGATAATTCACTTTGGTTTATTGCGCTATCTCTAATAGCACCCGAGATATCACCAGATATATATTGGATTTTTCCCTGACCATGAGTGTCCGGCCCCATGAGACGGTGGCTTTCTCGGACCCTGGTGGTCCGAGGTCGTTCCCGCTGCACATATTCATGCGGCAGGGCCTCCTGCAGATAATTCACTTTGGTTTATTGCGCTATCTCTTATAGCACCCGAGATGTCACCAGATATATTTTGGATTCTCCCCTGACCCTGAGTGTCCGGCCCCATGTGACGGTGGTTTTTTCGGCCCCTGGTGGTCCGAGGTCGTTCCTGCTGCACAGATTCATGCGCCAGGGCCTCCTGTAGACAATGCACTTTGATTTATTGCGCTATCAGGTAATAACACCCGAGATATCACCAGATATATATTGGATTTTTCCCTGACCATGAGTGTCCGGCCCCATGAGACGGTGGCTTTCTCGGGCCTTGGTGGTCCGAGGTGGTTCCTGCTGCACAGATTCATGCGCCAGGGCCTCCTGCAGACAATGCACTTTGATTCATTGCGCGATCAGGTAATAACACCCGAGATATCACCAGATATATATTGGATTTTTCCCCGACACTGAGTGTGCGGCCCCATGAGACGGTGGTTTTCTCGGTCCCTGGTGGTCCGTTGTCGTTCCCGCTGCACAGATTCATGCGCCAGGGCCTCCTGCAGATAATTCACTTTGGTTTATTGCGCTATCTCTAATAGCACCCGCGATATCACCAGATATATGCTGGATTTTTACATGACCTTGGGTGACGGATTCCGATTATCTGTAATTTTCTCGGGCCCTGGTTGTCCGAGGTCGTTCCTGCTGCACAGATTCATGCGCCAGGGCCTCCTGTAGACAATGCACTTTGATTTATTGCGCTATCAGGTAATAACACCCGAGATATCACCAGATATATATTGGATTTTTCCCTGACCATGAGTGTCCGGCCCCATGAGACGGTGGCTTTCTCGGACCCTGGTGGTCCGAGGTCGTTCCCGCTGCACATATTCATGCGGCAGGGCCTCCTGCAGATAATTCACTTTGGTTTATTGCGCTATCTCTAATAGCACCCGAGATATCACCAGATATATATTGGATTTTTCCCTGACCATGAGTGTCCGGCCCCATGAGACGGTGGCTTTCTCGGACCCTGGTGGTCCGAGGTCGTTCCTGCTGCACAGATTCATGCGCCAGGGCCTCCTGTAGACAATGCACTTTGATTTATTGCGCTATCAGGTAATAACACCCGAGATATCACCAGATATATATTGGATTTTTCCCTGACCATGAGTGTCCGGCCCCATGAGACGGTGGCTTTCTCGGGCCTTGGTGGTCCGAGGTGGTTCCTGCTGCACAGATTCATGCGCCAGGGCCTCCTGCAGACAATGCACTTTGATTTATTGCGCGATCAGGTAATAACACCCGAGATATCACCAGATATATATTGGATTTTTCCCCGACACTGAGTGTGCGGCCCCATGAGACGGTGGTTTTCTCGGTCCCTGGTGGTCCGTTGTCGTTCCCGCTGCACAGATTCATGCGCCAGGGCTTCCTGCAGATAATTCACTTTGGTTTATTGCTCTATCTGTAATAGCACCCGAGATATCACCAGATATATATTGGATTTTCCCCTGACAGTGAGTGTCCGGCCTAATGTGATGGTGGTTTTCTCAGCCCCTGGTGGTCCGAGGTCGTTCTCGCTGCCCACATTCAAGCGCCAGGGCCTCCTACAGACAATGCACTTTGATTTATTGCGCAATCTGTAATAGCACCCGAGAAAGCACCATATATATACTGGATTTTTACATGACTTTGGGTGGCGGACACCGAAAATCTGTAAGTTTCTCGGCCCCCGGAGGGCGGAGGCCGTTCCCGCTGCACAGATTCATGCGCCAGGGCCTCCTACAGACAATGCACTTTAATTTATTGCGCTATCTGTAATAGCACCCGAGATATCACCAGATATATGCTGGATTTTTACATGACCTTGGGTGACGGATTCCGAATATCTGTAATTTTCTCGGCCCCTGGTGGTCCGAGGTCGTTCCCGCTGCACAGATTCATGCGCAAGGGCCTCCTGCAGACAATGCACTTTGATTTATTTCGCTATCTCTAATAGCACCCGAGATATCACCATATATATATTGGATTTTTCTCTGACCCTGAGTGTCCGACCCCATGAGACGGTGGTTTTCTCGGCCACTGGTGGTCCGAGGTCGATCCCGCTGCACAGATTCATGCGCCAGGGCCTCCTACAGGCAATGCACTTTGATTTATTGCGCTATCTGTAACAGCACCCGAGATATCACCAGATATATATTGGATTTTTCCCTGACCCTGTGTGTCCGACCCCATGAGACGGTAGTTTTCGCGGCCCCTGGTGGTCCCAGGTCGTTCCCGCTGCCCAGATTCATGCGCCAGGGCCTCCTGCAGATATTTCACTTTGGTTTATTGCGCTATCTCTAATAGCACCCGAGATATCACCAGATATATATTGGATTTTTCCCTGACCCTGAGTGTCCGGCCTCATGAGACTGTGGCTTTCTCGGCACCTGGTGGTCCGAGGTCGTTCCCGCTGCACAGATTCATGCGCTAGGGCCTCCTGCAGATAATTCACTTTGGTTTATTGCGCTATCTCTAATAGCACCCGAGATAGCACCAGATATATATTGGATTTTCCCCTGGCCCTGAGTGTCCGGCCCCATGAGGCGGTGGTTTTCTCGGCCCCTTGTGCTCCGAGGTCGTTCTCGCTGCCCACATTCAAGCGCCAGGGCCTCCTACAGACAATGCACTTTGATTTATTGCGCTATCTGTAATAGCACCCGAGAAAGCACCATATATATACTGGATTTTTACATGACTTTGGGTGGCGGACACCGAAAATCTGTAAGTTTCTCGGCCCCTGGAGGGCCGAGGTCGTTCCCGCTGCACAGATTCATGCACCAGGGCCTCCTACAGACAATGCACTTTGATTTATTGCGCTATCTGTAATAGCACGCGAGATATCACCAGATATATGGTCGATTTTTACATGACCTTGGGTGTCAGATTCCGAATATCTGTAGTTTTCTCGGCCCCTGGTGGTCCGAGGTCGTTCCCGCTGCACAGATTCATGCGCCACGGCCTCCAACAGACAATGCACTTTGATTTATTACGCTATCTGTAATAGCACCCGAGATATCACCAGATATATATTGGATTTTTCCCTGACCCTGGGTGTCCGGCCCCATGAGACGGTGGTTTTCTCGGCCCCAGGTTGTGCCAGGTCGTTCCCGCTGCACAGATTCATGCGCCAGGGCCTCCTGCAGATAATTCACTTTGGTTGATTGCGCTATCTCTAATAACACCCGAGATATCATCAGATATATATTGGATTTTCCCCTGACCCAGAGTGTCCGACCCCATGAGACGGTGGTTTTCTCGGCCACTGGTGGTCCGAGGTCGATCCCGCTGCACAGATTCATGCGCCAGGGCCTCCTACAGACAATGCACTTTGATTTATTGCGCTATCTGTAATAGCACCCGAGATATCACCAGCTATGTATTGGATATTTCCCTGACCCTGAGTGTCCGACCCAATGAGACGGTAGTTTTCTCGGCCCCTGGTGGACCGAGGTCGTTCCCGCTGCACAGATTCATGCGCAAGGGCCTCCTGCAGACAATGCACTTTGATTTATTGCGCTCTCTGTAACAGCACCCGAGATATCACCAGATTTATATTGGATTTTTCCCTGACCCTGAGTGTCCGACCCCATGTGTCGATGGTTTTCTCGGTCCCTCGTGGTCCGAGGTCGATCCCGCTGCACAGATTCATGCACCAGGGCCCCCTGCAGATTATTCACTTAGATTTATTGCGCTATCTCTAATAGCACCGGAGATATCACCAGATATATATTGTACTTTTCCCTGACCCTGAGTGTCCGACCCCATGAGACGTTAGTTTTCTCGGACCCTGGTGGTCCGAGGTCGTTCCCGCTGCACAGATTCATGCGGAAGGGCCTCCTGCAGACAATGAACTTTGATTTATTGCGCTATCTCTAATAGCACCCGAGATATCACCAGCTATATATTGGATTTTTCCCTGACCCTGACAGTCCGGCCCCATGAGACAGTGATTTTCTCGGCCCCTGTTGGTCCGAGGTCGTTTCCGCTGCACAGAATCATGCACCAGGGCTTCCTGCAGACAATGCACTTTGATTTAGTGCGCTATCTCTAATAGCACCCGAGATATCACCAGATATATATTGGATTTTTCTCTGACCCTGAGTGTCCGACCCCATGAGACGGTGGTTTTCTCGGCCGCTGGTGGTCCGAGGTCGATCCCGCTGCCCAGATTCATGCGCCAGGGCCTCCTGCAGATATTTCACTTTGGTTTATTGCGCTATCTCTAATAGCACCCGAGATATCACCAGATATATATTGTATTTTTCCCTGACCCTGAGTGTCCGGCCTCATGAGACTGTGGTTTTCTCGGCACCTGGTGGTCCGAGGTCGTTCCCGCTGCACAGATTCATGCGCCAGGGCCTCGTACAGACAATGAACTTTGGTTTATTGCGCTATCTGTAATAGCACCCGAGATATCACCAGATACATGCTGGATTTTTAGATGACCTTGGGTTGCGGATTCCGAAAATCTGTAAGTTTCTCGGCCCCTGGAGGGCCGAGGTCGTTCCCGCTGCACAGATTCATGCGCCAGGGCCTCCTACAGACAATGCACTTTGATTTATTGCGCTATCTGTAACAGCACCCGAGATATCACCAGATATATACTGGATTTTTCCCTGACCCTGAGTGTCCGACCCCATGAGACGGTAGTTTTCTCGGCCCCTGGTGGTCCGAGGTCGTTCCCGCTGGACAGATTCATGGGCCAGGGCATCCTGCAGACAATGCACTTTGATTTATTGCGCTATCTGTAATAGCACCCGAGATATCACCAGATTTATATTGGATTTTTCCCTGACCCTGAGTGTCCGACCCCATGAGACTGTGGTTTTCTCGGTCCCTCGTGGTCCGAGGTCGATCCCGCTGCACAGATTCATGCACCAGGGCCTCCTGCAGATTATTCACTTAGATTTATTGCGCTATCTCTAATAGCACCCGAGATATCACCAGATATATATTGTACTTTTCCCTGACCCTGAGTGTCCGACCCCATGAGACGTTAGTTTTCTCGGCCCCTGGTGGTCCGAGGTCGTACAAGCTGCACAGATTCATGCTCTAGGGCCTCCTGCAGATAATTCACTTTGGTTTATTGCGCTATCTGTAATAGCACCCGAGATATCACCGGATATATATTGCATTTTTCCCTGACCCTGAGTGTCCGGCCCCATGAGACGGTAGTTTTCTCGGCCCCTGGTGGTCCGAGGTCGTTCCCGCTGCACAGATTCATGCGCTAGGGCCTCCTGCAGACAATGAACTTTGATTTATTGCGCTATCTCAAATAGCACCCGAGATGTCACCAGATATATATTGTATTTTTCCCTGACCCTGACAGTCCGGCCCCATTAGACGGTGATTTGCTCGGCCCCTGGTGGTCCGAGGTCGATCCCGCTGCACAGATTCATGCGCCAGGGCCTCCTACAGACAAGACAATTTGATTTATTGCGCTATCTCTAATAGCACCCGAGATATCACCAGATATATATTGGATTTTTCCCTGACCCCGAGTGTCCGGCCCCATGAGACGGTAGTTCCCTCGGCCCCTGGTTTTCCGAGGTCGTTCCCGCTGCACAGATTCATGCGCCAGGGCCTCCTGGAGATAATTCACTTTGGTTTATTGCGCTATCTGTAATAGCACCCGAGATATCACTAGATATATATTGGTTTTTCCCCTGACCCTGAGTGTCCGGCCCCATGAGACGGCGGTTTTCTCGGCCCCTGGTGGTCCGAGATCGTTCCCTCTGCACAGATTCATGCGCTAGGGCCTCCTGCAGACAATGCACTTTGATTTATTTCGCTATCTGTAATAGCACCCGAGATGTCACCAGATATATATTGGATTTTTCCCTGACCCTGACAGTCCGGCCCCTTGTGACGGTGATTTTCTCGGCCCCTAGTGGTCCGAGATCGTTCCCGCTGCACAGATCCATGCGCCAGGGCCTCCTGCAGATAATGCACTTTGGTTTATTGCGCTATCTCTAATAGCACCCGAGATATCACAAGATATATATTGGATTTTCCCCTGACCCTGAGTGTCCGGCCCCATGAGACGGTGATTTTCTCGGCCCCTGGTGGTCCGAGGTCGATCCCGCTGCACAGATTCATGCGCCAGGGCCTCCTACAGACAATGTACTCTGATTTATTGCGCTATCTGTAATAGCACCCGAGATATCACTAGATATATATTGGATTTTCCCCTGACCCTGAGTGTCCGGCACCATGAGACGGTGGTTTTGTCGGCCCCTGGTGGTCCGAAGTCGTTCCCGCTGCAAAGATGCATGCGCCAGGGCCTCCTGCAGATAATTCACTTTGGTTTATTGCGCTATCTCTAATAGCACCCGAGATTTCACCAGATATATATTGGATTTTTCCCTGACCCTGAGTGTCCGGCCCCATGAGACGGTGGTTTTCTCAGCCCCTGGTGGTCCGAGGTCGTTCCCGCTGCACAGATTCATGCGCCAGGGCCTCCTGCAGATAATTCACTTTGATTTATTGCGCTATCTCTAATAGCACCCGAGATATCACCAGATATATATTGGATTTTTCCCTGACCCTGAGTGTCCGGCCCCATGTGTCGGTGGTTTTCTCGGCCCCTGGTGGTCCGAGGTCATGGCCGCTGCACAGATTCATGCGCCACGGACTCCTGCAGATAATTCACTTTGGTTTATTGCGCTATCTCTAATAGCACCCGAGATATCACCAGATATATATTGGATTTTCCCCTGACCATGAGTGTCCGGCCCCATGAGACTGTGGTTTTCTCGGCCCCTGGTGGTCCGAGGTCGTTCCCGCTGCACAGATTCATGCGCCAGAACCTCGTGCAGATAATTCACTTTGATTTATTGCGCTACCTCTAATAGCACCCGAGATATCACCAGATATATATTGGATTTTCCCCTGACCCTGAGTGTCCGACCCCATGGGAAGGTGGTTTTCTTGGCCCCTGGTGGTCCGAGGTCGTTCCCGCTGCACAGATGCATGCGCCAGAGCCTCGTGCAGATAATTCACTTTGGTTCATTGCGCTATCTGTAATAGCACCCGAGATGTCACCAGATATATATTGGATTTTCCCCTGACCCTGAGTGTCCGGCCCCATGAGACTGTGGTTTTCTCGGCCCCTGGTTGTCCGAGGTCGTTCCCGCTGCACAGATTCATGCGCCAGGGCCTCCTACAGACAATGCACTTTGATTTATTGCGCTATCTGTAATAGCACCCGAGATGTCACCAGATATATATTGGATTTTCCCCTGACCCTGAGTGTCCGGCCCCATGAGACGGTGGTTTTCTCGGCCCCTGGTCGTCCGAGGTCGTTCCCGCTGCACAGATGCATGCGCCAGTGCCTCCTGCAGATAATTCACTTTGGTTTATTGCGCTATCTCTAACAGCACCCGAGATTTCACCAGATATATATTGGATTTTTCCCTGACCCTGAGTGTCCGGCCCCATGAGACTGTGGTTTTCTCGGCCCCTGGTGGTCCGAGGTCGTTCCCGCTGCACAGATTCATGCGCCAGGGCCGCCTGCAGATAATTCACTTTGGTTTATTGCGCTATCTCTAATAGCACCCGAGATATCACCAGATATGTATTGGATTTTCCCCTGACCCTGAGTGTCCGACCCCATGGGAAGGTGGATTTCTTGGCCCCTGGTGGTCCGAGGTCGTTCCCGCTGCACAGATGCATGCGCCAGGGCCTCCTACGGACAATGCACTTTGATTTATTGCGCTATCTGTAATAGCACCCGAGATGTCACCAGATATATATTGGATTTTTCCCTGACCCTGACAGTCCGGCCCTATGAGACGGTGATTTTCTCGGCCCCTGGTGGTCCGAGGTCGATCCCGCTGCACAGATTCATGCGCCAGGCCCTCCTACAGACAATGCACTTTGATTTATTGCGCTATCTCTAATAGCACCCGAGATGTCACCAGATATATATTGGATTTTCCCCTGACCCTGAGTGTCCGGCCTCATGAGACTGTGGTTTTCTCGGCCCCTGGTTGTCCGAGGTCGTTCCCGCTGCACAGATTCATGCGCCAGGGCCTCCTACAGACAATGCACTTTGATTTATTGCGCTATCTCTAATAGCACCCGAGATATCATCAGATACATCCTGGGTTTTTACACGACCTTGGGTGTCCGGCCGCATGAGATGGTGGTTTTCTCGGCCCCTGGTGGTCCGAGGTCGTTCCTGCTGCACAGATTCATGCGCCAGAGCCTCCTGCAGATAATTCACTTTGGTTTATTGCGCTATCTGTAATAGCACCCGAGATATCACCAGATATATATTGGATTTTTACCTGACCCTGAGTGTCCGGCCCCATGAGACGGTGGTTTTGTCGGCCCCTGGTGGTCCGAAGTCGTTCCCGCTGCAAAGATGAATGCGCCAGGGCCTCCCGCAGATAATTCACTTTGGTTTATTGCGCTATCTCTAATGGCACCCGAGATATCACCAGATATATATTGGATTTTCCCCTGACCCTGAGTGTCCGGCCCCATGAGACGATGGTTTTCTCGGCCCCTGGTGGTCCGGGGTCGTTCCCGCTGGCCAGATTCATGCGCCAGGGCCTCCTGCAGATAATTCACTTTGGTTCATTGCGCTATCTGTAATAGCACCCGAGATGTCACCAGATATATATTGGATTTTCCCCTGACCCTGAGTGTCCGGCCCCATGAGACGGTGGTTTTCTCGGCCCCTGGTGGTCCGAGGTCTTTCCCGCTGTACAGATTCATGCGCCAGGGCCTCCTGCAGATAATTCACTTTGGTTTATTACGCTATCTCTAATAGCACATGAGATATCACCAGATATATATTGGATTTTCCCCTGACTCTGAGTGTCCGGCCCCATGAGACTGTGGTTTTCTCGGCCCCTGGTTGTCCGAGGTCGTTCCCGCTGCACAGATTCATGCGCCAGGGCCTCCTACGGACAATGCACTTTGATTTATTGCGCTATCTCTAATAGCACCCGAGATATCATCAGATACATCCTGGGTTTTTACATGACCTTGGGTGTCCGGCCCCATGAGACGGTGGTTTTCTCGGACCCTGGTGGTCCGGGGCCGTTCCCGGTGGCCAGATTCATGCGCCAGGGCCTCCTGCAGATAATTCACTTTGGTTCATTGCGCTATCTCTAATAGCACCCGAGATATCACCAGATATATATTGGATTTTTCCTTGACCCCGAGTGTCCGGCCCCATGGGACGGTGGTTGTCTCGGCCCCTGGTGGTCCGAGGTCGTTCCCGCTGCACAGATTCATGCGCCAGGACCTCCTGCAGTTAATTCACTTTGGTTTATTGCGCTATCTCTAATAGCACCCGAGATATCACCAGATATATATTGGATTTTTCTGTGACCCTGAGTGTCCGGCCCCATGAGACGGTGGATTTCTCGGCCCCTGGTGGTCCGAGGTCGTTCCCGCTGCACAGATTCATGCGCCAGGGCAATCTGCAGATAATTCACTTTGGTTTATTGCGCTATCTCTAATAGCACCCGAGATATCACCAGATATATATTGGATTTTCCCCTGACCCTGAGTGTCCGACCCCATGGGAAGGTGGTTTTCTTGGCCCCTGGTGGTCCGAGGTCGTTCCCGCTGCACAGATGCATGTGCCAGGGCCTCCTACGGACAATGCACTTTGATTTATTGCGCTATCTGTAATAGCACCCGAGATATCACCAGATATATATTGGATTTTTCCCTGACCCTGAGCGTCCGGCCCCATGAGACGGTGGTTGTCTCGGCCCCTGGTGGTCCGAGGTCGTTCCCGCTGCACAGATTCATGCGCCAGGGCCGCCTGCAGATAATTCACTTTGGTTTATTGCGCTATCTCTAATAGCACCCGAGATATCACCAGATATATATTGGATTTTCCCCTGACCCTGAGTGTCCGACCCCATGGGAAGGTGGTTTTCTTGGCCCCTGGTGGTCCGAGGTCGTTCCCGCTGCACACATGCATGCGCCAGGGCCTCCTATGGACAATGCACTTTGATTTATTGCGCTATCTGTAATAGCACCCGAGATATCACCAGATATATATTGGATTTTTCTGTGACCCTGAGTGTCCGGCCCCATGAGACGGTGGTTTTCTCGGCCCCTGGTGGTCCGAAGCCGTTTCCGCTGCACAGATTCATGCGCCAGGGCGTCCTGCAGATAATTCACTTTGGTTTATTGCGCTATCTGTAATTGCACCCGAGATATCACCAGATATATATTGGATTTTTCCCTGACCCTGAGTGTCCGGCCCCATGAGACTGTGGTTTTGTCGGCCCCTGGTGGTCCGAAGCCGTTTCCGCTGCAAAGAAGCATGCGCCAGGGCCTCCTGCAGATAATTCACTTTGGTTTATTGCGCTATCTCTAACAGCACCCGAGATATCACCAGATATATATTGGTTTTTCCCCTGACCCTGAGTGTCCGGCCCCATGAGACGGTGGTTTTCTCGGACCCTGGTGGTCCGGGGTCGTTCCCGCTGGCCAGATTCATGCGCCAGGGCCTCCTGCAGATAATTCACTTTGGTTCATTGCGCTATCTGTAATAGCACCCGAGATGTCACCAGATATATATTGGATTTTCCCCTGACCCTGAGTGTCCGGCCCCATGAGACTGTGGTTTTCTCGGCCCCTGGTTGTCCGAGGTCGTTCCCGCTGCACAGATTCATGCGTCAGGGCCTCCTGCAGATAATTCACTTTGGTATATTGGGCTATCTCTAATAGCACCCGAGATATCACCAGATATATACTGGATTTTTCCCTGACCCTGAGTGTCCGGCCCCATGAGACGGTGGTTTTCTCGGCCCCTGGTCTTCCGAGGTCGTTCCTGCTGCCCAGATTCATGCGCCAGGGCCTCCTACAGACAATGCACTTTGATTTATTGCGCTATCTGTAATAGCACCCGAGAAAGCTCCATATATATGCTGGATTTTTACATGACTTTGGGTGACGGATACCGAAAATCTGTAATTTTCTCGGACCCTGGTGGTCCGATGTCGTTCCAGCTGCACAGATTCATGCGCAAGGGCCTCCTACCGACAATGCCCTTTGATTTATTGAGCTATCTGTAATAGCACCCGAGATATCACCAGACATATATTGGATTTTTCCCTGACCCTGAGTGTCCGGCCCCATGAGACGGTGGTTTTGTCGGCCCCTGGTGGTCCGAAGTCGTTCCCGCTGCACAGATTCATGCGCCAGGGCCTCCTACGGACAATGCACTTTGATTTATTGCGCTATCTCTAATAGCACCCGAGATATCATCAGATACATCCTGGGTTTTTACATGACCTTGGGTGTCCGGCCCCATGAGACGGTGGTTTTCTCGGACCCTGGTGGTCCGGGGCCGTTCCCGCTGGCCAGATTCATGCGCCAGGGCCTCCTGCAGATAATTCACTTTGGTTCATTGCGCTATCTGTAATAGCACCCGAGATGTCACCAGATATATATTGGATTTTCCCCTGACCCTGAGTGTCCGGCCCCATGAGACGGTGGTTTTCTCGGCCCCTGGTGGTCCGAGGTAGTTCCCGCTGCACAGATTCATGAGCCAGGGCCTCCTACAGACAATGCCCTTTGATTTATTGCGCAATCTGTATTAGCACCCGAGATATCACCAGATATATTTAGGATTTTTCTGTGACCCTGAGTGTCCGGCCCCATGAGACGGTGGTTTTCTCGGACCCTGGTGGTCCGAGGTCGTTCCCGCTGCACAGATTCATGCGCCAGGGCCGCCTGCAGATAATTCACTTTGGTTTATTGCGCTATCTCTAATAGCACCCGAGATATCACCAGATATATATTGGATTTTCCCCTGACCCTGAGTGTCCGACCCCATGGGAAGGTGGTTTTCTTGGCCCCTGGTGGTCCGAGGTCGTTCCCGCTGCACAGATTCATGCGCCAGAGTCTCGTGCAGATAATTCACTTTGGTTCATTGCGCTATCTGAAATAGCACCCGAGCTGTCACCAGATATATATTGGATTTTCCCCTGACCCTGAGTGTCCGGCCCCATGAGACGGTGGTTTTCTCGGCCCCTGGTGGTGCGAGGTAGTTCCCGCTGCACAGATTCATGAGCCAGGGTCTCCTACAGACAATGCCCTTTGATTTATTGAGCTATCTGTAATAGCACCCGAGATATCACCAGATATATATTGGATTTTCCCCTGACCCTGAGTGTCCGGCCCCATGAGACGGCGGTTTTCTCGGCCCCTGGTGGTCCGAGGTAGTTCCCGCTGCACAGATTCATGAGCCAGGGCCTCCTACAGACAATGCCCTTTGATTTATTGCGCTATCTGTAATAGCACCCGAGATATCACCAGATATATATTGGATTTTTCTCTGACCCTGAGTGTCCGGCCCCATGAGACGGTGATTTTCTCGGCCCCTGGTGGTCCGAGGTCTTTCCCGCTGCACAGATTCATGCGACAGGGCCTTCTGCAGATAATTCACTTTGGTTCATTGCGCTATCTCTAATAGCACCCGAGAAAGCTCCATATATATGCTGGATTTTTACATGACTTTGGGTGACGGATACCGAAAATCTGTAATTTTCTCGGCCCCTGGTGGTCCGATGTCGTTCCCGCTGCACAGATTCATGCGCCAGGGCCTCCTGCAGATAATTCACTTTGGTTCATTGCGCTATCTCTAATAGCACCCGAGATATCACCAGACATATATTGGATTTTTCCCTGACCCTGAGTGTCCGGCCCGATGAGACGGTGGTTTCGTCGGCCCCTGGTGGTCCGAAGTCGTTCCCGCTGCAAAGATGCATGCGCCAGGGCCTCCTGCAGATAATTCACTTTGGTTTATTGCGCTATCTCTAATAGCACCCGAGATATCACCAGATATATATTGGATTTTCCCCTGACCCTGAGTGTCCGGCCCCATGAGACGGTGGTTTTCTCGGCCCCTGGTGGTCCGGGGTCGTTCCCGCTGGCCAGATTCATGCGCCAGGGCCTCCTGCAGATAATTCACTTTGGTTCATTGCGCTATCTGTAATAGCACCCGAGATGTCACCAGATATATATTGGATTTTCCCCTGACCCTGAGTGTCCGGCCCCATGAGACGGTGGTTTTCTCGGCCCCTGGTGGTCCGAGGTAGTTCCCGCTGCACAGATTCATGAGCCAGGGCCTCCTACAGACAATGCACTTTGATTTATTGCGCTATCTGTAATAGCACCCGAGATATCACCAGATATATACTGGATTTTTCCCTGACCCTGAGTGTCCGGCCCCATGATACGGTGGTTTTCTCGGCCCCTGGTCTTCCGAGGTCGTTCCTGCTGCCCAGATTCATGCGCCAGGGCCTCCTACAGACAATGCACTTTGATTTATTGCGCTATCTGTAATAGCACCCGAGAAAGCTCCATATATATGCTGGATTTTTACATGACTTTGGGTGACGGATACCGAAAATCTGTAATTTTCTCGGACCCTGGTGGTCCGATGTCGTTCCAGCTGCACAGATTCATGCGCAAGGGCCTCCTACCGACAATGCACTTTGATTTATTGCGATATCTCTAATAGCACCCGCGATATCACCAGATATATATTGGATTTTCCCCTGACCCTGAGTGTCCGGCCCCATGAGACGGTGGTTTTCTCGGCCCCTGGTGGTCCGAGGTCGTTCCCGCTGACCAGATTCATGCGCCAGGGCCTCCTACAGACAATGCCCTTTGATTTATTGAGCTATCTGTAATAGCACCCGAGATATCACCAGACATATATTGGATTTTTCCCTGACCCTGAGTGTCCGGCCCCATGAGACGGTGGTTTTGTCGGCCCCTGGTGGTCCGAAGTCGTTCCCGCTGCAAAGATGAATGCGCCAGGGCCTCCTGCAGATAATTCACTTTGGTTTATTGCGCTATCTCTAATAGCACCCGAGATGTCACCAGATATATATTGGATTTTCCCCTGACCCTGAGTGTCCGGCCCCATGAGACGATGGTTTTCTCGGCCCCTGGTGGTCCGGGGTCGTTCCCGCTGGCCAGATTCATGCGCCAGGGCCTCCTGCAGATAATTCACTTTGGTTCATTGCGCTATCTGTAATAGCACCCGAGATGTCACCAGATATATATTGGATTTTCCCCTGACCCTGAGTGTCCGGCCCCATGAGACGGTGGTTTTCTCGGCCCCTGGTGGTCCGAGGTCTTTCCCGCTGTACAGATTCATGCGCCAGGGCCTCCTGCAGATAATTCACTTTGGTTTATTACGCTATCTCTAATAGCACATGAGATATCACCAGATATATATTGGATTTTCCCCTGACTCTGAGTGTCCGGCCCCATGAGACTGTGGTTTTCTCGGCCCCTGGTTGTCCGAGGTCGTTCCCGCTGCACAGATTCATGCGCCAGGGCCTCCTACGGACAATGCACTTTGATTTATTGCGCTATCTCTAATAGCACCCGAGATATCATCAGATACATCCTGGGTTTTTACATGACCTTGGGTGTCCGGCCCCATGAGACGGTGGTTTTCTCGGACCCTGGTGGTCCGGGGCCGTTCCCGCTGGCCAGATTCATGCGCCAGGGCCTCCTGCAGATAATTCACTTTGGTTCATTGCACTATCTCTAATAGCATCCGAGATATCACCAGATATATATTGGATTTTTCCTTGACCCCGAGTGTCCGGCCCCATGGGACGGTGGTTGTCTCGGCCCCTGGTGGTCCGAGGTCGTTCCCGCTGCACAGATTCATGCGCCAGGACCTCCTGCAGTTAATTCACTTTGGTTTATTGCGCTATCTCTAATAGCACCCGAGATATCACCAGATATATATTGGATTTTTCTGTGACCCTGAGTGTCCGGCCCCATGAGACGGTGGATTTCTCGGCCCCTGGTGGTCCGGGGTCGTTCCCGCTGGCCAGATTCATGCGCCAGGGCCTCCTGCAGATAATTCACTTTGGTTCATTGCGCTATCTGTAATAGCACCCGAGATGTCACCAGATATATATTGGATTTTCCCCTGACCCTGAGTGTCCGGCCCCATGAGACGGTGGTTTTCTCGGCCCCTGGTGGTCCGAGGTCTTTCCCGCTGCACAGATTCATGCGACAGGGCCTTCTGCAGATAATTCACTTTGGTTCATTGCGCTATCTCTAATAGCACCCGAGAAAGCTCCATATATATGCCGGATTTTTACATGACTTTGGGTGACGGATACCGAAAATCTGTAATTTTCTCGGCCCCTGGTGGTCCGATGTCGTTCCTGCTGCACAGATTCATGCGACAGGGCCTTCTGCAGATAATTCACTTTGTTTCATTGCGCTATCTCTAATAGCACCCGAGATATCACCAGATATATATTGGATTTTCCCCTGACCCTGAGGGTCCGACCCCATGAGAGTGTGGTTTTCTCGGCCCCTGGTGGTCCGAGGTCGTTCCCGCTGCACAGACTCATGCGCCAGGGCCTCCTGCAGATAATTCACTTTGGTTCATTGCGCTATCTCTAATAGCACCCGAGATATCACCAGACATATATTGGATTTTTCCCTGACCCTGAGTGTCCGGCCCGATGAGACGGTGGTTTCGTCGGCCCCTGGTGGTCCGAAGTCGTTCCCGCTGCAAAGATGCATGCGCCAGGGCCTCCTGCAGATAATTCACTTTGGTTTATTGCGCTATCTCTAATAGCACCCGAGATATCACCAGATATATATTGGATTTTCCCCTGACCCTGAGTGTCCGGCCCCATGAGACGGTGATTTTCTCGGCCCCTGGTGGTCCGGGGTCGTTCCCGCTGGCCAGATTCATGCGCCAGGGCCTCCTGCAGATAATTCACTTTGGTTCATTGCGCTATCTGTAATAGCACCCGAGATGTCACCAGATATATATTGGATTTTCCCCTGACCCTGAGTGTCCGGCCCCATGAGACGGTGGTTTTCTCGGCCCCTGGTGGTCCGAGGTAGTTCCCGCTGCACAGATTCATGAGCCAGGGCCTCCTACAGACAATGCCCTTTGATTTATTGCGCAATCTGTATTAGCACCCGAGATATCACCAGATATATTTAGGATTTTTCTGTGACCCTGAGTGTCCGGCCCCATGAGACGGTGGTTTTCTCGGACCCTGGTGGTCCGAGGTCGTTCCCGCTGCACAGATTCATGCGCCAGGGCCGCCTGCAGATAATTCACTTTGGTTTATTGCGCTATCTCTAATAGCACCCGAGATATCACCAGATATATATTGGATTTTCCCCTGACCCTGAGTGTCCGACCCCATGGGAAGGTGGTTTTCTTGGCCCCTGGTGGTCCGAGGTCGTTCCCGCTGCACAGATTCATGCGCCAGAGTCTCGTGCAGATAATTCACTTTGGTTCATTGCGCTATCTGAAATAGCACCCGAGCTGTCACCAGATATATATTGGATTTTCCCCTGACCCTGAGTGTCCGGCCCCATGAGACGGTGGTTTTCTCGGCCCCTGGTGGTGCGAGGTAGTTCCCGCTGCACAGATTCATGAGCCAGGGTCTCCTACAGACAATGCCCTTTGATTTATTGAGCTATCTGTAATAGCACCCGAGATATCACCAGATATATATTGGATTTTCCCCTGACCCTGAGTGTCCGGCCCCATGAGACGGCGGTTTTCTCGGCCCCTGGTGGTCCGAGGTAGTTCCCGCTGCACAGATTCATGAGCCAGGGCCTCCTACAGACAATGCCCTTTGATTTATTGCGCTATCTGTAATAGCACCCGAGATATCACCAGATATATATTGGATTTTTCTCTGACCCTGAGTGTCCGGCCCCATGAGACGGTGATTTTCTCGGCCCCTGGTGGTCCGAGGTCTTTCCCGCTGCACAGATTCATGCGACAGGGCCTTCTGCAGATAATTCACTTTGGTTCATTGCGCTATCTCTAATAGCACCCGAGAAAGCTCCATATATATGCTGGATTTTTACATGACTTTGGGTGACGGATACCGAAAATCTGTAATTTTCTCGGCCCCTGGTGGTCCGATGTCGTTCCCGCTGCACAGATTCATGCGCCAGGGCCTCCTGCAGATAATTCACTTTGGTTCATTGCGCTATCTCTAATAGCACCCGAGATATCACCAGACATATATTGGATTTTTCCCTGACCCTGAGTGTCCGGCCCGATGAGACGGTGGTTTCGTCGGCCCCTGGTGGTCCGAAGTCGTTCCCGCTGCAAAGATGCATGCGCCAGGGCCTCCTGCAGATAATTCACTTTGGTTTATTGCGCTATCTCTAATAGCACCCGAGATATCACCAGATATATATTGGATTTTCCCCTGACCCTGAGTGTCCGGCCCCATGAGACGGTGGTTTTCTCGGCCCCTGGTGGTCCGGGGTCGTTCCCGCTGGCCAGATTCATGCGCCAGGGCCTCCTGCAGATAATTCACTTTGGTTCATTGCGCTATCTGTAATAGCACCCGAGATGTCACCAGATATATATTGGATTTTCCCCTGACCCTGAGTGTCCGGCCCCATGAGACGGTGGTTTTCTCGGCCCCTGGTGGTCCGAGGTAGTTCCCGCTGCACAGATTCATGAGCCAGGGCCTCCTACAGACAATGCACTTTGATTTATTGCGCTATCTGTAATAGCACCCGAGATATCACCAGATATATATTGGATTTTTCTGTGACCCTGAGTGTCCGGCCCCATGAGACGGTGGTTTTCTCGGCCCCTGGTGGTCCGAGGTCGTTCCCGCTGCACAGATGCTTGCGTCAGGGCCTCCTGCAGATAATTCACTTTGGTATATTGCGCTATCTCTAATAGCACCCGAGATATCACCAGATATATACTGGATTTTTCCCTGACCCTGAGTGTCCGGCCCCATGATACGGTGGTTTTCTCGGCCCCTGGTCTTCCGAGGTCGTTCCTGCTGCCCAGATTCATGCGCCAGGGCCTCCTACAGACAATGCACTTTGATTTATTGCGCTATCTGTAATAGCACCCGAGAAAGCTCCATATATATGCTGGATTTTTACATGACTTTGGGTGACGGATACCGAAAATCTGTAATTTTCTCGGACCCTGGTGGTCCGATGTCGTTCCAGCTGCACAGATTCATGCGCAAGGGCCTCCTACCGACAATGCACTTTGATTTATTGCGATATCTCTAATAGCACCCGCGATATCACCAGATATATATTGGATTTTCCCCTGACCCTGAGTGTCCGGCCCCATGAGACGGTGGTTTTCTCGGCCCCTGGTGGTCCGAGGTCGTTCCCGCTGACCAGATTCATGCGCCAGGGCCTCCTACAGACAATGCACTATGATTTATTGCGCTATCTCTAATAGCCCCCGAAATATCACCAGATATATATTGGATTTTTCCCTGACCCTGAGTGTCCGTCCACATGAGACGGTGGTTTTCTTGGCCCCTGGTGGTCCGAGGTAGTTCCCGCTGCACAGATTCATGCGCCAGTACCTCCTACAGATAATTCACTTTGGTTTATTGCGCTATCTCTAATAGCACCCGAGATGTCACCAGATATATATTGGATTTTCCCCTGACACTGAGTGTCCGGCCCCATGAGACGGTGGTTTCCTCGGCCCCTGGTGGTCCGAGGTAGTTCCCGCTGCACAGATTCATGAGCCAGGGCCTCCTACAGACAATGCCCTTTGATTTATTGAGCTATCTGTAATAGCACCCGATATATCACCAGACATATATTGGATTTTTCCCTGACCCTGAGTGTCCGGCCCCATGAGACGGTGGTTTTGTCGGCCCCTGGTGGTCCGAAGTCGTTCCCGCTGCAAAGATGAATGCGCCAGGGCCTCCTGCAGATAATTCACTTTGGTTTATTGCGCTATCTCTAATGGCACCCGAGATATCACCAGATATATATTGGATTTTCCCCTGACCCTGAGTGTCCGGCCCCATGAGACGATGGTTTTCTCGGCCCCTGGTGGTCCGGGGTCGTTCCCGCTGGCCAGATTCATGCGCCAGGGCCTCCTGCAGATAATTCACTTTGGTTCATTGCGCTATCTGTAATAGCACCCGAGATGTCACCAGATATATATTGGATTTTCCCCTGACCCTGAGTGTCCGGCCCCATGAGACGGTGGTTTTCTCGGCCCCTGGTGGTCCGAGGTCTTTCCCGCTGTACAGATTCATGCGCCAGGGCCTCCTGCAGATAATTCACTTTGGATTATTACGCTATCTCTAATAGCACATGAGATATCACCAGATATATATTGGATTTTCCCCTGACTCTGAGTGTCCGGCCCCATGAGACTGTGGTTTTCTCGGCCCCTGGTTGTCCGAGGTCGTTCCCGCTGCACAGATTCATGCGCCAGGGCCTCCTACGGACAATGCACTTTGATTTATTGCGCTATCTCTAATAGCACCCGAGATATCATCAGATACATCCTGGGTTTTTACATGACCTTGGGTGTCCGGCCCCATGAGACGGTGGTTTTCTCGGACCCTGGTGGTCCGGGGCCGTTCCCGCTGGCCAGATTCATGCGCCAGGGCCTCCTGCAGATAATTCACTTTGGTTCATTGGGCTATCTCTAATAGCACCCGAGATATCACCAGATATATATTGGATTTTTCCTTGACCCCGAGTGTCCGGCCCCATGGGACGGTGGTTGTCTCGGCCCCTGGTGGTCCGAGGTCGTTCCCGCTGCACAGATTCATGCGCCAGGACCTCCTGCAGTTAATTCACTTTGGTTTATTGCGCTATCTCTAATAGCACCCGAGATATCACCAGATATATATTGGATTTTTCTGTGACCCTGAGTGTCCGGCCCCATGAGACGGTGGATTTCTCGGCCCCTGGTGGTCCGAGGTCGTTCCCGCTGCACAGATTCATGCGCCAGGGCAGCCTGCAGATAATTCACTTTGCTTTATTGCGCTATCTCTAATAGCACCCGAGATATCACCAGATATATATTGGATTTTCCCCTGACCCTGAGTGTCCGACCCCATGGGAATGTGGTTTTCTTGGCCCCTGGTGGTCCGAGTTCGTTCCCGCTGCACACATGCATGCGCCAGGGCCTCCTATGGACAATGCACTTTGATTTATTGCGCTATCTGTAATAGCACCCGAGATATCACCAGATATATATTGGATTTTTCTGTGACCCTGAGTGTCCGGCCCCATGAGACGGTGGATTTCTCGGCACCTGGTGGTCCGAGGTCGTTCCCGCTGCACAGATTCTTGCGCCAGGGCAGCCTGCAGATAATTCACTTTGGTTTATTGCGCCATCTGTAATTGCACCCGAGATATCACCAGATATATATTGGATTTTTCCCTGACCCTGAGTGTCCGGCCCCATGAGACGGTGGTTTTGTCGGCCCCTGGTGGTCCGAAGCCGTTTCCGCTGCACAGATTCATGCGCCAGGGCGTCCTGCAGATAATTCACTTTGGTTTATTGCGCCATCTGTAATTGCACCCGAGATATCACCAGATATATATTGGATTTTCCCCTGACCCTGAGTGTCCGGCCCCATGAGACGGTGGTTTTGTCGGCCCCTGGTGGTCCGAAGCCGTTTCCGCTGCGAAGATGCATGCGCCAGGGCCTCCTGCAGATAATTCACTTTGGTTTATTGCGCTATCTCTAATAGCACCCGAGATATCACCAGATATATATTGGATTTTCCCCTGACCCTGAGTGTCCGGCCCCATGAGACGGTGGTTTTCTCGGACCCTGGTGGTCCGGGGTCGTTCCCGCTGGCCAGATTCATGCGCCAGGGCCTCCTGCAGATAATTCACTTTGGTTCATTGCGCTATCTGTAATAGCACCCGAGATGTCACCAGATATATATTGGATTTTCCCCTGACCCTGAGTGTCCGGCCCCATGAGACTGTGGTTTTCTCGGCCCCTGGTTTTCCGAGGTCGTTCCCGCTGCACAGATTCATGCGCCAGGGCCTCCTACAGACAATGCACTTTGATATATTGCGCTATCTCTAATAGCACCCGAGATATCATCAGATACATCCTGGGTTTTTACATGACCTTGGGTGTCCGGCCCCATGAGACTGTGGTTTTCTCGGCCCCTGGTGGTCCGAGGTCGTTCCCGCTGCACCGATTCATGAGCCAGGGCCTCCTACAGATAATTCACTTTGGTTTATTGCGCTATCTCTAATAGCACCCGAGATATCACCAGATATATATTGGATTTTCCCCTGACCCTGAGTGTCCGGCCCCATGAGACGGTGGTTTTCTCGGCCCCTGGTGGTCCGAGGTCGTTCCCGCTGCACAGATGCTTGCGTCAGGGCCTCCTGCAGATAATTCACTTTGGTATATTGCGCTATCTCTAATAGCACCCGAGATATCACCAGATATATACTGGATTTTTCCCTGACCCTGAGTGTCCGGCCCCATGAGACGGTGGTTCTGTCGGCCCCTGGTCTTCCGAGGTCGTTCCTGCTGCCCAGATTCATGCGCCAGGGCCTCCTACAGACAATGCACTTTGATTTATTGCGCTATCTGTAATAGCACCCGAGAAAGCTCCATATATATGCTGGATTTTTACATGACTTTGGGTGACGGATACCGAAAATCTGTAATTTTCTCGGACCCTGGTGGTCCGATGTCGTTCCAGCTGCACAGATTCATGCGCAAGGGCCTCCTACCGACAATGCACTTTGATTTATTGCGATATCTCTAATAGCACCCGCGATATCACCAGATATATATTGGATTTTCCCCTGACCCTGAGTGTCCGGCCCCATGAGACGGTGGTTTTCTCGGCCCCTGGTGGTCCGAGGTCGTTCCCGCTGACCAGATTTATGCGCCAGGGCCTCCTACAGACAATGCACTATGATTTATTGCGCTATCTCTAATAGCCCCCGAAATATCACCAGATATATATTGGATTTTTCCCTGACCCTGAGTGTCCGTCCACATGAGACGGTGGTTTTCTTGGCCCCTGGTGGTCCGAGGTAGTTCCCGCTGCACAGATTCATGCGCCAGTACCTCCTACAGATAATTCACTTTGGTTTATTGCGCTATCTCTAATAGCACCCGAGATGTCACCAGATATATATTGGATTTTCCCCTGACACTGAGTGTCCGGCCCCATGAGACGGTGGTTTTCTCGGCCCCTGGTGGTCCGAGGTAGTTCCCGCTGCACAGATTCATGAGCCAGGGCCTCCTACAGACAATGCCCTTTGATTTATTGAGCTATCTGTAATAGCACCCGAGATATCACCAGACATATATTGGATTTTTCCCTGACCCTGAGTGTCCGGCCCCATGAGACGGTGGTTTTGTCGGCCCCTGGTGGTCCGAAGCCGTTTCCGCTGCACAGATTCATGCGCCAGGGCGTCCTGCAGATAATTCACTTTGGTTTATTGCGCTATCTGTAATTGCACCCGAGATATCACCAGATATATATTGGATTTTTCCCTGACCCTGAGTGTCCGGCCCCATGAGACGGTGGTTTTGTCGGCCCCTGGTGGTCCGAAGCCGTTTCCGCTGCAAAGATGCATGCGCCAGGGCCTCCTGCAGATAATTCACTTTGGTTTATTGCGCTATCTCTAATAGCACCCGAGATATCACCAGATATATATTGGATTTTCCCCTGACCCTGAGTGTCCGGCCCCATGAGACTGTGGTTTTCTCGGCCCCTGGTTGTCCGAGGTCGTTCCCGCTGCACAGATTCATGCGCCAGGGCCTCCTACGGACAATGCAGTTTGATTTATTGCGCTATCTCTAATAGCACCCGAGATATCATCAGATACATCCTGGGTTTTTACATGACCTTGCGTGTCCGGCCCCATGAGACGGTGGTTTTCTCGGGCCCTGGTGGTCCGGGGCCGTTCCCGCTGGCCAGATTCATGCGCCAGGGCCTCCTGCAGATAATTCACTTTGGTTCATTGCGCTATCTCTAATAGCACCCGAGATATCACCAGATATATATTGGATTTTTCCTTGACCCCGAGTGTCCGGCCCCATGGGACGGTGGTTGTCTCGGCCCCTGGTGGTCCGAGGTCGTTCCCGCTGCACAGATTCATGCGCCAGGACCTCCTGCAGTTAATTCACTTTGGTTTATTGCGCTATCTCTAATAGCACCCGAGATATCACCAGATATATATTGGATTTTTCTGTGACCCTGAGTGTCCGGCCCCATGAGACGGTGGATTTCTCGGCACCTGGTGGTCCGAGGTCGTTCCCGCTGCACAGATTCTTGCGCCAGGGCAGCCTGCAGATAATTCACTTTGGTTTATTGCGCTATCTCTAATAGCACCCGAGATATCACCAGATATATATTGGATTTTCCCCTGACCCTGAGTGTCCGACCCCATGGGAAGGTGGTTTTCTTGGCCCCTGGTGGTCCGAGGTCGTTCCCGCTGCACAGATTCATGCGCCAGGACCTCCTGCAGTTAATTCACTTTGGTTTATTGCGCTATCTCTAATAGCACCCGAGATATCACTAGATATATATTGGATTTTTCCCTGACCCTGAGCGTCCGGCCCCATGAGACGGTTGTTGTCTCGGCCCCTGGTGGTCCGAGGTCGTTCCCGCTGCACAGATTCATGCGCCAGGGCCGCCTGCAGATAATTCACTTTGGTTTATTGCGCTATCTCTAATAGCCCCCGAGATATCACCAGATATATATTGGATTTTCCCCTGACCCTGAGTGTCCGACCCCATGGGAAGGTGGTTTTCTTGGCCCCTGGTGGTCCGAGGTCGTTCCCGCTGCACACATGCATGCGCCAGGGCCTCCCATGGACAATGCACTTTGATTTATTGCGCTATCTGTAATAGCTCCCGAGATATCACCAGATATATATTGGATTTTTCTGTGACCCTGAGTGTCCGGCCTCATGAGACGGTGGTTTTCTCGGCCCCTGGTGGCCCGAGGTCGTTCCAGCTGCCCAGATTCATGCGCCGGGGCCTCCTACAGACAATGCACTTTGATTTATTGCGCTATCTGTAATAGCACCCGAGAAAGCTCCATATATATGCTGGATTTTTACATGACTTTGGGTGACGGATACCGAAAATCTGTAATTTTCTCGGACCCTGGTGGTCCGATGTCGTTCCAGCTGCACAGATTCATGCGCAAGGGCCTCCTACCGACAATGCACTTTGATTTATTGCGATATCTCTAATAGCACCCGCGATATCACCAGATATATATTGGATTTTCCCCTGACCCTGAGTGTCCGGCCCCATGAGACGGTGGTTTTCTTGGCCCCTGGTGGTCCGGGGTAGTTCCCGCTGAACAGATTCATGCGCCAGTACCTCCTACAGATAATTCACTTTGGTTTATTGCGCTATCTGGAATAGCACCCGAGATATCACCAGATATATATTGGATTTTCCCCTGACCCTGAGTGTCCGGCCCCATGAGACGGCGGTTTTCTCGGCCCCTGGTGGTCCGAGGTAGTTCCCGCTGCACAGATTCATGAGCCAGGGACTCCTACAGACAATGCCCTTTGATTTATTGCGCTATCTGTAATAGCACCCGAGATATCACCAGATATATATTGGATTTTTCTCTGACCCTGAGTGTCCGGCCGCATGAGACGGTGATTTTCTCGGCCCCTGGTGGTCCGAGGTCTTTCCCGCTGCACAGATTCATGCGACAGGGCCTTCTGCAGATAATTCACTTTGGTTCATATCGCTATCTCTGATAGCACCCGAGAAAGCTCCATATATATGCTGGATTTTTACATGACTTTGGGTGACGGATACCGAAAATCTGTAATTTTCTCGGCCCCTGGTGGTCCGATGTCGTTCCTGCTGCACAGATTCATGCGACAGGGCCTTCTGCAGATAATTCACTTTGGTTCATTGCGCTATCTCTAATAGCACCCGAGATATCACCAGATATATATTGGATTTTTCCCTGACCCTGAGTGTCCGGCCTAATGAGACGGTGGTTTTCTCGGCCCCTGGTGGCCCGAGGTCGTTCCCGCTACACAGATTCATGCGCCAGGGCCTCCTGCAAATAATTCACTTTGGTTTATTGGGCTATCTCTAATAGCACCCGAGATATCACCAGATATATATTTGATTTTTCCCTGACCCTGAGTGTCCGGCCCCATGAGACGGTGGTTTTCTCGGCCCCTGGTGGTCCGAGGTCGTTCCCGCTGCACAGATGCTTGCGTCAGGGCCTCCTGCAGATAATTCACTTTGGTATATTGCGCTATCTCTAATAGCACCCGAGATATCACCAGATATATACTGGATTTTTCCCTGACCCTGAGTGTCCGGCCCCATGAGACGGTGGTTCTGTCGGCCCCTGGTCTTCCGAGGTCGTTCCTGCTGCCCAGATTCATGCGCCAGGGCCTCCTACAGACAATGCACTTTGATTTATTGCGCTATCTGTAATAGCACCCGAGAAAGCTCCATATATATGCTGGATTTTTACATGACTTTGGGTGACGGATACCGAAAATCTGTAATTTTCTCGGACCCTGGTGGTCCGATGTCGTTCCAGCTGCACAGATTCATGCGCAAGGGCCTCCTACCGACAATGCACTTTGATTTATTGCGATATCTCTAATAGCACCCGCGATATCACCAGATATATATTGGATTTTCCCCTGACCCTGAGTGTCCGGCCCCATGAGACGGTGGTTTTCTCGGCCCCTGGTGGTCCGAGGTCGTTCCCGCTGACCAGATTTATGCGCCAGGGCCTCCTACAGACAATGCACTATGATTTATTGCGCTATCTCTAATAGCCCCCGAAATATCACCAGATATATATTGGATTTTTCCCTGACCCTGAGTGTCCGTCCACATGAGACGGTGGTTTTCTTGGCCCCTGGTGGTCCGAGGTAGTTCCCGCTGCACAGATTCATGCGCCAGTACCTCCTACAGATAATTCACTTTGGTTTATTGCGCTATCTCTAATAGCACCCGAGATGTCACCAGATATATATTGGATTTTCCCCTGACACTGAGTGTCCGGCCCCATGAGACGGTGGTTTTCTCGGCCCCTGGTGGTCCGAGGTAGTTCCCGCTGCACAGATTCATGAGCCAGGGCCTCCTACAGACAATGCCCTTTGATTTATTGAGCTATCTGTAATAGCACCCGAGATATCACCAGACATATATTGGATTTTTCCCTGACCCTGAGTGTCCGGCCCCATGAGACGGTGGTTTTGTCGGCCCCTGGTGGTCCGAAGCCGTTTCCGCTGCACAGATTCATGCGCCAGGGCGTCCTGCAGATAATTCACTTTGGTTTATTGCGCTATCTGTAATTGCACCCGAGATATCACCAGATATATATTGGATTTTTCCCTGACCCTGAGTGTCCGGCCCCATGAGACGGTGGTTTTGTCGGCCCCTGGTGGTCCGAAGCCGTTTCCGCTGCAAAGATGCATGCGCCAGGGCCTCCTGCAGATAATTCACTTTGGTTTATTGCGCTATCTCTAATAGCACCCGAGATATCACCAGATATATATTGGATTTTCCCCTGACCCTGAGTGTCCGGCCCCATGAGACGGTTGTTTTCTCGGACCCTGGTGGTCCGGGGTCGTTCCCGCTGGCCAGATTCATGCGCCAGGGCCTCCAGCAGATAATTCACTTTGGTTCATTGCGCTATCTGTAATAGCACCCGAGATGTCACCAGATATATATTGGATTTTCCCCTGACCCTGAGTGTCCGGCCCCATGAGACTGTGGTTTTCTCGGCCCCTGGTTGTCCGAGGTCGTTCCCGCTGCACAGATTCATGCGCCAGGGCCTCCTACGGACAATGCAGTTTGATTTATTGCGCTATCTCTAATAGCACCCGAGATATCATCAGATACATCCTGGGTTTTTACATGACCTTGCGTGTCCGGCCCCATGAGACGGTGGTTTTCTCGGGCCCTGGTGGTCCGGGGCCGTTCCCGCTGGCCAGATTCATGCGCCAGGGCCTCCTGCAGATAATTCACTTTGGTTCATTGCGCTATCTCTAATAGCACCCGAGATATCACCAGATATATATTGGATTTTTCCTTGACCCCGAGTGTCCGGCCCCATGGGACGGTGGTTGTCTCGGCCCCTGGTGGTCCGAGGTCGTTCCCGCTGCACAGATTCATGCGCCAGGACCTCCTGCAGTTAATTCACTTTGGTTTATTGCGCTATCTCTAATAGCACCCGAGATATCACCAGATATATATTGGATTTTTCTGTGACCCTGAGTGTCCGGCCCCATGAGACGGTGGATTTCTCGGCACCTGGTGGTCCGAGGTCGTTCCCGCTGCACAGATTCTTGCGCCAGGGCAGCCTGCAGATAATTCACTTTGGTTTATTGCGCTATCTCTAATAGCACCCGAGATATCACCAGATATATATTGGATTTTCCCCTGACCCTGAGTGTCCGACCCCATGGGAAGGTGGTTTTCTTGGCCCCTGGTGGTCCGAGGTCGTTCCCGCTGCACAGATGCATGCGCCAGGGCCTCCTACGGACAATGCAGTTTGATTTATTGCGCTATCTGTAATAGCACCCGAGATATCACTAGATATATATTGGATTTTTCCCTGACCCTGAGCGTCCGGCCCCATGAGACGGTTGTTGTCTCGGCCCCTGGTGGTCCGAGGTCGTTCCCGCTGCACAGATTCATGCGCCAGGGCCGCCTGCAGATAATTCACTTTGGTTTATTGCGCTATCTCTAATAGCCCCCGAGATATCACCAGATATATATTGGATTTTCCCCTGACCCTGAGTGTCCGACCCCATGGGAAGGTGGTTTTCTTTGCCCCTGGTGGTCCGAGGTCGTTCCCGCTGCACACATGCATGCGCCAGGGCCTCCCATGGACAATGCACTTTGATTTATTGCGCTATCTGTAATAGCTCCCGAGATATCACCAGATATATATTGGATTTTTCTGTGACCCTGAGTGTCCGGCCCCATGAGACGGTGGTTTTCTCGGCCCCTGGTGGTCCGAGGTCGTTCCCGCTGCACAGATTCATGCGCCAGGGCCTCCTACGGACAATGCGCGTTGATTTATTGCGCTATCTGTAATAGCACCCGAGATATCACCAGATATATATTGGATTTTTCCCTGACCCTGAGTGTCCGGCCCCATGAGACGGTGGTTTTGTCGGCCCCTGGTGGTCCGAAGCCGTTTCCGCTGCACAGATTCATGCGCCAGGGCGTCCTGCAGATAATTCACTTTGGTTTATTGCGCTATCTGTAATTGCACCCGAGATATCACCAGATATATATTGGATTTTTCCCTGACCCTGAGTGTCCGGCCCATGAGACGGTGGTTTTGTCGGCACCTGGTGGTCCGAAGCCGTTTCCGCTGCAAAGATGCATGCGCCAGGGCCTCCTGCAGATAATTCACTTTGGTTTATTGCGCTATCTCTAATAGCACCCGAGATATCACTAGATATATATTGGATTTTCCCCTGACCCTGAGTGTCCGGCCCCATGAGACGGTGGTTTTCTCGGACCCTGGTGGTCCGGGGTCGTTCCCGCTGGCCAGATTCATGCGCCAGGGCGTCCTGCAGATAATTCACTTTGGTTTATTGCGCTATCTGTAATTGCACCCGAGATATCACCAGATATATATTGGATTTTTCCCTGACCCTGAGTGTCCGGCCCCATGAGACGGTGGTTTTGTCGGCCCCTGGTGGTCCGAAGCCGTTTCCGCTGCAAAGATGCATGCGCCAGGGCCTCCTGCAGATAATTCACTTTGGTTTATTGCGCTATCTCTAATAGCACCCGAGATATCACCAGATATATATTGGATTTTCCCCTGACCCTGAGTGTCCGGCCCCATGAGACTGTGGTTTTCTCGGCCCCTGGTTGTCCGAGGTCGTTCCCGCTGCACAGATTCATGCGCAAGGGCCTCCTACCGACAATGCACTTTGATTTATTGCGATATCTCTAATAGCACCCGCGATATCACCAGATATATATTGGATTTTCCCTTGACCCTGAGTGTCCGGCCCCATGAGACGGTGGTTTTCTTGGCCCCTGGTGGTCCGGGGTAGTTCCCGCTGCACAGATTCATGCGCCAGTACCTCCTACAGATAATTCACTTTGGTTTATTGCGCTATCTGTAATAGCACCCGAGATATCACCAGATATATATTGGATTTTCCCCTGACCCTGAGTGTCCGGCCCCATGAGACGGCGGTTTTCTCGGCCCCTGGTGGTCCGAGGTAGTTCCCGCTGCACAGATTCATGAGCCAGGGCCTCCTACAGACAATGACCTTTGATTTATTGCGCTATCTGTAATAGCACCCGAGATATCACCAGATATATATTGGATTTTTCTCTGACCCTGAGTGTCCGGCCGCATGAGACGGTGATTTTCTCGGCCCCTGGTGGTCCGAGGTCTTTCCCGCTGCACAGATTCATGCGACAGGGCCTTCTGCAGATAATTCACTTTGGTTCATTGCGCTATCTCTGATAGCACCCGAGAAAGCTCCATATATATGCTGGATTTTTACATGACTTTGGGTGACGGATACCGAAAATCTGTAATTTTCTCGGCCCCTGGTGGTCCGATGTCGTTCCTGCTGCACAGATTCATGCGACAGGGCCTTCTGCAGATAATTCACTTTGGTTCATTGCGCTATCTCTAATAGCACCCGAGATATCACCAGATATATATTGGATTTTCCCCTGACCCTGAGGGTCCGGCCCCATGAGAGTGTGGTTTTCTCGGCCCCTGGTGGTCCGAGGTCGTTCCCGCTGCACAGATTCATGCGCCAGGGCCTCCTGCAGATAATTCACTTTGGTTCATTGCGCTATCTCTAATAGCACCCGAGATATTAGCAGATATATATTGGATTTTTCCCTGACCCTGAGTGTCCGGCCTCATGAGACGGTGGTTTTCTCGGCCCCTGGTGGCCCGAGGTCGTTCCCGCTACACAGATTCATGCGCCAGGGCCTCCTGCAAATAATTCTCTTTGGTTTATTGGGCTATCTCTAATAGCACCCGAGATATCACCAGATATATATTTGATTTTTCCCTGACCCTGAGTGTCCGGCCCCATGAGACGGTGGTTTTCTCGGCCCCTGGTGGTCCGAGGTCGTTCCCGCTGCACAGATGCTTGCGCCAGGGCCTCCTGCAGATAATTCACTTTGGTATATTGCGCTATCTCTAATAGCACCCGAGATATCACCAGATATATACTAGATTTTTCCCTGACCCTGAGTGTCCGGCCCCATGAGAAGGTGGTTTTCTCGGCCACTGGTCTTCCGAGGTCGTTCCTGCTGCCCAGATTCATGCGCCAGGGCATCCTACAGACAATGCACTTTGATTTATTGCGCTATCTGTAATAGCACCCGAGAAAGCTCCATATATATGCAGGATTTTTACATGACTTTGGGTGACGGATACCGAAAATCTGTAATTTTCTCGGACCCTGGTGGTCCGATGACGTTCCAGCTGCACAGATTCATGCGCAAGGGCCTCCTACCGACAATGCACTTTGATTTATTGCGCTATCTGTAATAGCACCCGAGAAAGCTCCATATATATGCTGGATTTTTACATGACATTGGGTGACGGATACCGAAAATCTGTAATTTTCTCGGCCCCTGGTGGTCCGAAGTCGTACTTGCTGCACAGATTCATGCGACAGGGCCTTCTGCATATAATTCACTTTGGTTCATTGCGCTATCTCTAATAGCACCCGAGATATCACCAGATATATATTGGAGTTTCCCCTGACCCTGGGTGTCCGGCCCCATGAGACGGTGGTTTTCTGGGCCCCTGGTGGTCCGAGGTCGTTCCCGCTGCCCAGATTCATGCGCCAGGGCCTCCTACAGACAATGCACTTTGATTTATTGCGCTATCTGTAATAGCACCCGTGAAAGCTCCATATATATGCTGGATTTTTACATGTCTTTGGGTGACGGATACCGAAAATCTGTAATTTTCTCGGCCCCTGGTGGTCCGATGTCGTTCCTGCTGCACAGATTCATGCGACAGGGCCTTCTGCAGATAATTCACTTTGGTTCATTGCGCTATCTCTAATAGCACCCGAGATATCACCAGATATATATTGGATTTTCCCCTGACCCTGAGGGTCCGACCCCATGAAACTGTGGTTTTCTCGGCCCCTGGTGGTCCGAGGTAGTTCCCGCTGCACAGATTCATGCGCCAGTGCCTCCTACAGACAATTCACTTTGGTTTATTGCGCTATCTCTAATAGCACCCGAGATATCACCAGATATATATTGGATTTTTCCCTGACCCTGAGTGTCCGACCCCATGGGGCGGTGGTTTTCTTGGCCCCTGGTGGTCCGAGGTCGTTCCCGCTGCACAGATGCATGCGCCAGGGCCTCCTGCAAATAATTCACTTTGGTTTATTGGGATATCTGTAATAGCACCCGAGATATCACCAGATATATATTTGATTTTTCCCTGACCCTGAGTGTCCGGCCCCATGAGACGGTGGTTTTCTCGGCCCCTGGTCTTCCGAGGTCGTTCCCTCTGCACAGATTCATGCGCCAGGGCCTCCTACAGACAATGCACTTTGATTTATTGCGCTATCACTAATAGCACCCGAGATATCACCAGATATATATTGGATTTTCCCCTGACCCTGAGGGTCCGACCCCATGAAACTGTGGTTTTCTCGGCCCCTGGTGGTCCGAGGTAGTTCCCGCTGCACAGATTCATGCTCCAGTGCCTCCTACAGACAATTCACTTTGGTTTATTGCGCTATCTCTAATAGCACCCGAGATATCACCAGATATATATTGGATTTTTCCCTGACCCTGAGTGTCCGACCCCATGGGGCGGTGGTTTTCTTGGCCCCTGGTGGTCCGAGGTCGTTCCCGCTGCACAGATGCATGCGCCAGGGCCTCCTGCAAATAATTCACTTTGGTTTATTGGGATATCTGTAATAGCACCCGAGATATCACCAGATATATATTTGATTTTTCCCTGACCCTGAGTGTCCGGCCCCATGAGACGGTGGTTTTCTCGGCCCCTGGTCTTCCGAGGTCGTTCCCTCTGCACAGATTCATGCGCCAGGGCCTCCTACAGACAATGCACTTTGATTTATTGCGCTATCACTAATAGCACCCGAGATATCACTAGATATATATTGGATTTTTCCCTGACCCTGAGCGTCCGGCCCCATGAGACGGTTGTTGTCTCGGCCCCTGGTGGTCCGAGGTCGTTCCCGCTGCACAGATTCATGCGCCAGGGCCGCCTGCAGATAATTCACTTTGGTTTATTGCGCTATCTCTAATAGCCCCCGAGATATCACCAGATATATATTGGATTTTCCCCTGACCCTGAGTGTCCGACCCCATGGGAAGGTGGTTTTCTTGGCCCCTGGTGGTCCGAGGTCGTTCCCGCTGCACACATGCATGCGCCAGGGCCTCCCATGGACAATGCACTTTGATTTATTGCGCTATCTGTAATAGCTCCCGAGATATCACCAGATATATATTGGATTTTTCTGTGACCCTGAGTGTCCGGCCCCATGAGACGGTGGTTTTCTCGGCCCCTGGTGGTCCGAGGTCGTTCCCGCTGCACAGATTCATGCGCCAGGGCCTCCTACGGACAATGCGCGTTGATTTATTGCGCTATCTGTAATAGCACCCGAGATATCACCAGATATATATTGGATTTTTCCCTGACCCTGAGTGTCCGGCCCCATGAGACGGTGGTTTTGTCGGCCCCTGGTGGTCCGAAGCCGTTTCCGCTGCACAGATTCATGCGCCAGGGCGTCCTGCAGATAATTCACTTTGGTTTATTGCGCTATCTGTAATTGCACCCGAGATATCACCAGATATATATTGGATTTTTCCCTGACCCTGAGTGTCCGGCCCATGAGACGGTGGTTTTGTCGGCACCTGGTGGTCCGAAGCCGTTTCCGCTGCAAAGATGCATGCGCCAGGGCCTCCTGCAGATAATTCACTTTGGTTTATTGCGCTATCTCTAATAGCACCCGAGATATCACTAGATATATATTGGATTTTCCCCTGACCCTGAGTGTCCGGCCCCATGAGACGGTGGTTTTCTCGGACCCTGGTGGTCCGGGGTCGTTCCCGCTGGCCAGATTCATGCGCCAGGGCGTCCTGCAGATAATTCACTTTGGTTTATTGCGCTATCTGTAATTGCACCCGAGATATCACCAGATATATATTGGATTTTTCCCTGACCCTGAGTGTCCGGCCCCATGAGACGGTGGTTTTGTCGGCCCCTGGTGGTCCGAAGCCGTTTCCGCTGCAAAGATGCATGCGCCAGGGCCTCCTGCAGATAATTCACTTTGGTTTATTGCGCTATCTCTAATAGCACCCGAGATATCACCAGATATATATTGGATTTTCCCCTGACCCTGAGTGTCCGGCCCCATGAGACTGTGGTTTTCTCGGCCCCTGGTTGTCCGAGGTCGTTCCCGCTGCACAGATTCATGCGCAAGGGCCTCCTACCGACAATGCACTTTGATTTATTGCGATATCTCTAATAGCACCCGCGATATCACCAGATATATATTGGATTTTCCCCTGACCCTGAGTTTCCGGCCCCATGAGACGGTGGTTTTCTCGACCCCTGGTGGTCCGAGGTCGTTCCCGCTGACCAGATTCATGCGCCAGGGCCTCCTACAGACAATGCACTTTGATTTATTGCGCTATCTCTAATAGCCCCCGAAATATCACCAGATATATATTGGATTTTTCCCTGACCCTGAGTGTCCGTCCACATGAGACGGTGGTTTTCTTGGCCCCTGGTGGTCCGAGGTAGTTCCCGCTGCACAGATTCATGCGCCAGTACCTCCTACAGATAATTCACTTTGGTTTATTGCGCTATCTGTAATAGCACCCGAGATATCACCAGATATATATTGGATTTTCCCCTGACCCTGAGTGTCCGGCCCCATGAGACGGTGGTTTTCTCGGCCCCTCGTGGTCCTAGGTCTTTCCCGCTGCACAGATTCATGCGCCAGGGCCTCCTGCAGATTATTCACTTTGGTTTATTGCGCTATCTCTAATAGCACCCGAGATATCACCAGATATATATTGGATTTTCACCTTACCCTGAGTGTCCGGCCAAATGAGACTGTGATTTTCTCGGCCCCTGGTGGTCCGAGATCGTTCCCGCTGCACAGATTCATGCGCCAGGGCCTCCTGCAGATAATTCACTTTGGTTTATTGCGCTATCTCTAATAGCACCCGAGATATGACCAGATATATATTGGATTTTTCCCTGACCCCGAGTGTCCAGCCCCATGAGACGGTGGTTGGCTTGGCCCCTGGTGGTCCAAGGTCGTTCCAGCTGCCCAGATTCATGCGCCAGGGCCTCCTACAGACAATGCACTTTGATTTATTGCGCTATCTGTAATAGCACCCGAGAAAGCTCCATATATATGCTGGATTTTTACATGACTTTGGGTGACGGATACCGAAAATCTGTAATTTTCTCGGCCCCTGGTGGTCCGATGTCGTTCCAGCTGCACAGATTCATGCGCAAGGGCCTCCTACCGACAATGCACTTTGATTTATTGCGATATCTCTAATAGCACCCGCGATATCACCAGATATATATTGGATTTTCCCTTGACCCTGAGTGTCCGGCCCCATGAGACGGTGGTTTTCTTGGCCCCTGGTGGTCCGGGGTAGTTCCCGCTGCACAGATTCATGCGCCAGTACCTCCTACAGATAATTCACTTTGGTTTATTGCGCTATCTGTAATAGCACCCGAGATATCACCAGATATATATTGGATTTTCCCCTGACCCTGAGTGTCCGGCCCCATGAGACGGCGGTTTTCTCGGCCCCTGGTGGTCCGAGGTAGTTCCCGCTGCACAGATTCATGAGCCAGGGCCTCCTACAGACAATGACCTTTGATTTATTGCGCTATCTGTAATAGCACCCGAGATATCACCAGATATATATTGGATTTTTCTCTGACCCTGAGTGTCCGGCCGCATGAGACGGTGATTTTCTCGGCCCCTGGTGGTCCGAGGTCTTTCCCGCTGCACAGATTCATGCGACAGGGCCTTCTGCAGATAATTCACTTTGGTTCATTGCGCTATCTCTGATAGCACCCGAGAAAGCTCCATATATATGCTGGATTTTTACATGACTTTGGGTGACGGATACCGAAAATCTGTAATTTTCTCGGCCCCTGGTGGTCCGATGTCGTTCCTGCTGCACAGATTCATGCGACAGGGCCTTCTGCAGATAATTCACTTTGGTTCATTGCGCTATCTCTAATAGCACCCGAGATATCACCAGATATATATTGGATTTTCCCCTGACCCTGAGGGTCCGGCCCCATGAGAGTGTGGTTTTCTCGGCCCCTGGTGGTCCGAGGTCGTTCCCGCTGCACAGATTCATGCGCCAGGGCCTCCTGCAGATAATTCACTTTGGTTCATTGCGCTATCTCTAATAGCACCCGAGATATTAGCAGATATATATTGGATTTTTCCCTGACCCTGAGTGTCCGGCCTCATGAGACGGTGGTTTTCTCGGCCCCTGGTGGCCCGAGGTCGTTCCCGCTACACAGATTCATGCGCCAGGGCCTCCTGCAAATAATTCTCTTTGGTTTATTGGGCTATCTCTAATAGCACCCGAGATATCACCAGATATATATTTGATTTTTCCCTGACCCTGAGTGTCCGGCCCCATGAGACGGTGGTTTTCTCGGCCCCTGGTGGTCCGAGGTCGTTCCCGCTGCACAGATGCTTGCGCCAGGGCCTCCTGCAGATAATTCACTTTGGTATATTGCGCTATCTCTAATAGCACCCGAGATATCACCAGATATATACTAGATTTTTCCCTGACCCTGAGTGTCCGGCCCCATGAGAAGGTGGTTTTCTCGGCCACTGGTCTTCCGAGGTCGTTCCTGCTGCCCAGATTCATGCGCCAGGGCATCCTACAGACAATGCACTTTGATTTATTGCGCTATCTGTAATAGCACCCGAGAAAGCTCCATATATATGCAGGATTTTTACATGACTTTGGGTGACGGATACCGAAAATCTGTAATTTTCTCGGACCCTGGTGGTCCGATGACGTTCCAGCTGCACAGATTCATGCGCAAGGGCCTCCTACCGACAATGCACTTTGATTTATTGCGCTATCTGTAATAGCACCCGAGAAAGCTCCATATATATGCTGGATTTTTACATGACATTGGGTGACGGATACCGAAAATCTGTAATTTTCTCGGCCCCTGGTGGTCCGAAGTCGTACTTGCTGCACAGATTCATGCGACAGGGCCTTCTGCATATAATTCACTTTGGTTCATTGCGCTATCTCTAATAGCACCCGAGATATCACCAGATATATATTGGAGTTTCCCCTGACCCTGGGTGTCCGGCCCCATGAGACGGTGGTTTTCTGGGCCCCTGGTGGTCCGAGGTCGTTCCCGCTGCCCAGATTCATGCGCCAGGGCCTCCTACAGACAATGCACTTTGATTTATTGCGCTATCTGTAATAGCACTCGTGAAAGCTCCATATATATGCTGGATTTTTACATGTCTTTGGGTGACGGATACCGAAAATCTGTAATTTTCTCGGCCCCTGGTGGTCCGATGTCGTTCCTGCTGCACAGATTCATGCGACAGGGCCTTCTGCAGATAATTCACTTTGGTTCATTGCGCTATCTCTAATAGCACCCGAGATATCACCAGATATATATTGGATTTTCCCCTGACCCTGAGGGTCCGACCCCATGAAACTGTGGTTTTCTCGGCCCCTGGTGGTCCGAGGTAGTTCCCGCTGCACAGATTCATGCGCCAGTGCCTCCTACAGACAATTCACTTTGGTTTATTGCGCTATCTCTAATAGCACCCGAGATATCACCAGATATATATTGGATTTTTCCCTGACCCTGAGTGTCCGACCCCATGGGGCGGTGGTTTTCTTGGCCCCTGGTGGTCCGAGGTCGTTCCCGCTGCACAGATGCATGCGCCAGGGCCTCCTGCAAATAATTCACTTTGGTTTATTGGGATATCTGTAATAGCACCCGAGATATCACCAGATATATATTTGATTTTTCCCTGACCCTGAGTGTCCGGCCCCATGAGACGGTGGTTTTCTCGGCCCCTGGTCTTCCGAGGTCGTTCCCTCTGCACAGATTCATGCGCCAGGGCCTCCTACAGACAATGCACTTTGATTTATTGCGCTATCACTAATAGCACCCGAGATATCACCAGATATATATTGGATTTTCCCCTGACCCTGAGGGTCCGACCCCATGAAACTGTGGTTTTCTCGGCCCCTGGTGGTCCGAGGTAGTTCCCGCTGCACAGATTCATGCTCCAGTGCCTCCTACAGACAATTCACTTTGGTTTATTGCGCTATCTCTAATAGCACCCGAGATATCACCAGATATATATTGGATTTTTCCCTGACCCTGAGTGTCCGACCCCATGGGGCGGTGGTTTTCTTGGCCCCTGGTGGTCCGAGGTCGTTCCCGCTGCACAGATGCATGCGCCAGGGCCTCCTGCAAATAATTCACTTTGGTTTATTGGGATATCTGTAATAGCACCCGAGATATCACCAGATATATATTTGATTTTTCCCTGACCCTGAGTGTCCGGCCCCATGAGACGGTGGTTTTCTCGGCCCCTGGTCTTCCGAGGTCGTTCCCTCTGCACAGATTCATGCGCCAGGGCCTCCTACAGACAATGCACTTTGATTTATTGCGCTATCACTAATAGCACCCTAGAAAGCTCCATATATATGCTGGATTTTTACATGACTTTGGGTGAGAGATACCGAAAATCTGTAATTTTCTCGGGCCCTGGTGGTCCGTTGTAGATCCTGCTGCACAGATTCATGCGCAATGGCCTCCTACGGACAATGCACTTTGATTTATTATGATATCTCTAATAGCACCTGAGATATCACCAGATATATATTGGATTTTCCCCCGACCCTGAGTGTCCGGCCCCATGAGACGGTGGTTTTCTCGGACCCTGGTGGTCCGAGGTCGTTCCCGCTGCCCAGGTTCATGCGCCAGGGCCTCCTACAGACAATGCACTTTGATTTATTGCGCTATCTCTAATAGCCCCCGAAATATCACCAGATATATATTGGATTTTTCCCTGACCCTGAGTGTCCGTCCCCATGAGAAGGTGGTTTTCTCGGCCCCTGGTGGACCGAGGTCGTTCCCGCTGCACAGATTCATGCGCCAGGGCCTCCTGCAGATAATTCACTTTGGTTTATTGCGCTATCTCTAATAGCACCCGAGATATCACCAGATATATATTGGATTTTCCCCTGACCCAGACTGTCCGACCCCATGGAACTGTGGTTTTCTCGGCCCCTGGTGGTCCGAGGTCGTTCCCGCTGCACCGATTCATGCGCCAGGGCTGCCTGCAGATAATTCACTTTGGTTTATTGCGCTATCTGTAATAGCACCCGAGATGTCACCAGATATATATTGGATTTTTCCCTGACCCTGAGTGTCCGGCCCCATGAGACGGTGGTTTTCTCGGCCCCCGGTGGTCCGAGGTCGTTCCCGCTGCACAGATCCATGCGCCAGGTCCTCCTGCATATAATTCACATTGGTTTATTGGGCTATCTCTAATAGCACCCGAGATATCACCAGATATATATTTGATTTTTCCCTGTCCCTGAGTGTCCGGCCCCATGAGACGGTGGTTTTCTCGGCCCCTGGTCTTCCGAGGTCGTTCCCTCTGCACAGATTCATGCGCCAGGGCCTCCTACAGACAATGCACTTTGATTTATTGCGCTATCACTAATAGCACCCTAGAAAGCTCCATATATATGCTGGATTTTTACATGACTTTGGGTGACAGATACCGAAAATCTGTAATTTTCTCGGGCCCTGGTGGTCCGTTGTAGTTCCTGCTGCACAGATTCATGCGCAATGGCCTCCTACGGACAATGCACTTTGATTTATTATGATATCTCTAATAGCACCAGAGATATCACCAGATATATATTGGATTTTCCCCCGACCCTGAGTGTCCGGCCCCATGAGACGGTGGTTTTCTCGGCCCCCGGTCGTCCGAGGTCGTTCCCGCTGCCCAGATTCATGCGGCAGGGCCTCCTACAGACAATGCACTTTGGTTCATTGCGCTATCTCTAATAGCCCCCGAAATATCACCAGATATATATTGGATTTTTCCCTGACCCTGTGTGTCCGTCCCCATGTGACGGTGGTTTTCTTGGCCCCTGGTGGTCCGAGGTAGTTCCCGCTGCACAGATTCATGCGCCAGTGCCTCCTACAGACAATTCACTTTGGTTTATTGCGCTATCTCTAATAGCACCCGAGATATCACCAGATATATATTGGATTTTCCCCTGACCCTGAGTGTCCGGCCCCACGAGACTGTGGTTTTCTCGGCCCCTGGTGGTCCGAGGTCGTTCCCGCTGCACAGATTCATGAGCCAGTGCCACCTACAGATAATTCACTTTGGTTTATTGCGCTATCTCTAATAGCACCCGAGATATCACCAGATATATATTGGATTTTCCCCTGACCCTGAGTGTCCGTCGACATGAGACGGTGGTTTTCTTGGCCCCTGGTGGTCCGAGGTAGTTCCCGCTGCACAGATTCATGCGCCAGTGCCTCCTACAGATAATTCACTTTGGTTTATTGCGCTATCTCTAATAGCACCCGAGATATCACCAGATATATATAGGATTTTCCCCTGACCCTGAGTGTCCGGCCCCATGAGACTGTGGTTTTCTCGGCCCCTGGTGGTCCGAGGTCGTTCCCGCTGCACAGATTCATCAGCCAGGGCCTCCTACAGATAATTCACTTTGGTTTCTTGCGCTATCTCTAATAGCACCCGAGATATCACCAGATATATATTGGATTTTCCCCTGACCCTGACTGTCCGACACCATGGGACGGTGGTTTTCTTGGCCCCTGGTGGTCCGAGGTCGTTCTCGCTGCACAGATGCATGCGCCAGGGCCTCCCACGGACAATGCACTTTGATTTATTGCGCTATCTGTAATAGCACCCGAGATATCACCAGATATATATTGGATTTTCCCCTGACCCTGAGTGTCCGGCCCCATGAGACGGTGGTTTTCTCGGCTCCTGGTGGTCCGAGGTCGTTCCCGCTGCACACATTCATGCGCCAGGGCCTCCTGCAGATAATTCACTTTGGTTTATTGCGCTATCTCTAATAGAACCCGAGATATCATCAGATACATCCTGGGTTTTTACATGACCTTGGGTGTCCGGCCCCATGAGACGGTGGTTTTCTCGGCCCCTGGTGGTCCGAGGTCGTTCCCGCTGCACAGATTCATGCGCCAGAGCCTCCTGCAGATAATTCACTTTGGTTTATTGCGCTATCTCTAATAGCACCCGAGATATCACCAGATATATATTGGATTTTCCCCTGACCCTGAGTGTCCGGCCCCACGAGACTGTGGTTTTCTCGGCCCCTGGTTGTCCGAGGTCGTTCCCGCTGAACGGATTCATGCGCCAGGGCCTGCTACGGACAATGCGCCTTGATTTATTGCGCTATCTGTTATAGCACCCGAGATATCACCAGATATATATTGGATTTTCCCCTGACCCTGAGTGTCCGACCCCATGGGACGGTGGTTTTCTTGGCCCCTGGTGGACCGAGGTCGTACCCGCTGCATAGATTCATGCGCCCGGGCCTCCTACAGACAATGCACTTTGCTTTATTGCGCTATCTCTAATAGCACTCGAGATATCACCAGATATATGCTGGATTTTTACAGGACCTTGGGTGACGGATTCCGAATATCTGTAATTTTCTCGGCCCCTGGTTGTCCGAGGTCGTTCCCGCTGCACAGATTCATGCGCTAGGGCCTCCTGCAGACAATGCACTCTGATTTATTGCGCTATCTGTAATAGCACCCGAGATATCACCAGATATACATTGGATTTTTCCCTGACCCTGACAGTCCGGCCCCATGTTTCGGTGGTTTTCTCGACCCCTGGTGGTCCGAGGTCGATCCCGCTGCACAGATTCATGCGCTAGGGCCCCCTGCAGACAATGCACTTTGATTTATTGCGCTATCTCTAATAGCACCCGAGATATCACCAGATATATATTGGATTTTTCCCTGACCCTGACAGTCCGGCCTCATGAGACGGTGATTTTCTCGGCCCCTAGTTGTCCGAGGTCGATCCCGCTGCACAGATTCATGCGCCAAGGCCTCCTACAGACAATGCACATTGATTTATTGCGCTATCTCTAATAGCACCCGAGATATCACCAGATATATATTGGATTTTTCCCTGACCCTGACAGTCCGACCCCATGAGACGGTGGTTTTCTCGACCCCTGGTGGTCCGAGGTCGATCCCGCTGCACAGATTCTTGCGCCAGGGCTTCCTGCAGACAATTCACTTTGGTTTATTGCGCTATCTGTAACAGCACCCGAAATATCACTAGATATATATTGGATTTTCCCCTGACCGTGAGTGTCCGGCCCCATGAGACGGAGGTTTTCTCGGCCCCTGGTGGTCCGAGGTCGTTCCTGCTGTACAGGTTCATGCGCCAGGGCCTCCTGCAGACGTTGCACGTTGATTTATTTCGCTATCTGAAATAGCACCCGAGATATCACCAGATATATATTGGATTATACCCTGACCCTGACAGTCCGGCCCCATGAGACGGAGGTTTTCTCGGCCCCTGGTGGTCCGAGGTCGTTCCTGCAGCACAGATTCATGCGCCAGGGCCTCCTGCAGATAATTCACTTTGGTTTATTGAGCTATCTCTAATAGCACCCGAGATATCACCAGATATATATTGGATTTTTCCCTGACGCTGAGTGTCCGGCCCCATGAGACGGTGGTTTTCTCGGCCCCTGGAGGTTCGAGGTCGTTCCCGCTGCACAGATTCATGGGCCAGGGACTCCTGCAGATAATTCACTTTGGTTTATTGCGCTATCTCTAATAGCACCCGAGATATCACCAGATATATATTGGATTTTTACCCGACCCTGAGTGTCCGGCCCCATGAGAATGTGGTTTTCTCGGCCCCTGGTGGTTCGAGGTCGTTTCCGCTGCACAGATTCATGGGCCAGGGACTCCTGCAGATAATTCACTTTGGTTTATTACGCTATCTGTAATAGCAACCGAGATTTCACCAGATATATGCTGGATTTTTACATGGCCTTGGGAGACGGATTCCGAATATCTGTAATTTTCTCTGCGCCCGGTGGTCCGAGGCCGTTCCCGCTGCACAGATTCATGCGCCAGGGCCTCCTACAGACAATGCACTTTGGTTTATTGCTCTATCTGTAATAGCACCCGTGAAAGCACCATATATATGCTGGATTTTTACATGACTTTGGGTGACGGATACCGAAAATCTGTAATTTTCTCGGCCCCTGGTGGTCCGATGTCGTTCCTGCTGCACAGAATCATGCGCAAGGACCTCCTACGGACAGTGCACTTTGATACATTGCGCTATCTCTAATAGCACCCGAGCTATCACCAGATATATATTTCATTTTTCTCTGACCCTGAGTGTCCGGCCCCATGTGTCGGTGGTTTTCTTGGCCCCTGGTGGTCCGACGTCGTTCCCGCTGCACAGCATCATGCGCCAGGGCCTCCTATAGACAATGCACATTGATTTATTCCGCTATCTGTAATAGCACCCTAGATATCACGAGATATATATTGTATATTACCCTGACCCTTAGTATCCGACCCCATGAGTCGGTCGTTTTCTCGGCCCCTGGTGGTCCGAGGTCGTTCCTGCTGCACAGATTCATGCGCCAGGGCATCCTGCAGACAATGCACTTTGATTTATTGCGCTATCAGGTAATAGCACCCGAGATAACACCAGATATATATTGGATTTTTCCCTGACCCTGAGTGTCCGGCCCCATGAGACTGTGGTTCTCTCGGCCCCTGGTGGTCCGAGGTCGTTCCCGCTGCACAGATTCATGGGCCAGGGACTCCTGCAGATAATTCACTTTGGTTTATTGCGCTATCTCTAATAACACCCGAGATATCACCAGATATATATTGGATTTTTACCCGACCCTGTGTGTCCGGCCCCATGAGACTGTGGTTCTCTCGGCCCCTGGTGGTCCGAGGCCGTACCCGCTGCACAGATTCATGCGCCAGGGCCTCCTACAGACAATGCACTTTGATTTATTGCGCTATCTGTAAGAGCACCCGAGATATCACCAGATATGTATTGGATTTTTCCCTGACCCTGTGTGTCCGGCCCCAGGTGTCGGTGGTTTTCTGGGCCCCTGGTGGTCCGAGGTCGTTCCTGCTGCACAGATTCATGCGCCAGGGCCCCCTGCAGATAATTCACTTTAATTTATTGCGCTATGTCTAATAGCACCCGAGATATCACCAGATATATATTGGATTTTTCCCCGAACCTGAGTGTCCGGCCCCATGAGACGGTGGTTTTCTCGGCCCCTGGTGGTCCGAGGACGTTCCCGCTACCCAGATTCATGCGCCAGGGCCTCCTACAGATGACTCACTTTGGTTTATTGATCTATCTGTAATAGCACCCGAGAAAGCACAATATATATGCTGGATTTTTACATGACTTTGGGTGAAGGATACCGAAAATCTGTAATTTTCTCGGCCCCTGGTGGTCCGATGTCGTTCCTGCTACACAGAATCATGCGCAAGGGCCTCCTACGGACAATGCACTTTGATTTATTGCGCTATCTCTAATAGCACCCGAGCTATCACCAGATATATATTTCATTTTTCTATGACCCTGAGTGTCCGGCCCCATGTGTCGGTGGTTTTCTCGGCCGCTGGTGGTCCGAGGTCGTTCCTGCTGCACAGATTCATGCGACAGGGCCTCCTACAGACAATGCACTTTGATTTATTGCGCTATCTCTAATGGCACCCGAGATATCACCAGATATATATTGGATTTTCCCGTGACCCTGAGTGTCCGGCCCCATGAGACGGTGGTTTTCTGGGCCCCTGGTGGTCCGAGGTCGATCCCGCTGCACAGATTCATGCGCCAGGGCCTCCTACAGACAATGCACCTTGATTTATTCCGCTATCTCAAATAGCACCCGAGATATCACCAGATATATATTGGATTTTTCCCCGACCCTGAGTATCCGGCCCCATGAGTCGGTCGTTTTCTCGGCCCCTGGTGGTCCGAGGTCGTTCCCGCTGCACAGATTCATGCGCCAGGGCCTCCTGCAGATAATTCACTTTGGTTTAGTGCGCTATCTCTAATAGCACCCGAGATATCACCAGATATATGCTGGATTTTTACAGGACCTTGGGTGACGGATTCCGAATATCTGTAATTTTCTCGGCCCCTGGTGGTCCGAGGTCGTTCCCGCTGCACAGGTTGATGCGCCAGGGCCTCCTGCAGACAATGCACTTTGATTTATTGCGCTATCTCTTATAGCACCCGAGATATCACCAGATATATATTGGATTTTTCCCTGATCCTGAGTGTCCGGCCCCATGTGTCGGTGATTTTCTCGGCCCCTGGTGGTTCGAGGTCGTTCCCGCTGCACAGATTCATGGGCCAGGGACTCCTGCAGATAATTCACTTTGGTTTATTGCGCTATCTCTAATAGCACCCGAGATATTACCAGATATATATTGGATTTTTACCCGACCCTGTGTGTCCGGCCCCATGAGACGGTGGTTTTCTCGGCCCCTGGTGGTCCGAGGTCGTACCCGCTCCACAGGTTCATGCTCCAGGGCCTCCTACAGACAATGCACTTTGATTTATCGCCCTATCTGTAATAGCACCCGAGATATCACCAGATATATATTGGATTTTTCCCTGACTCTGAGTGTCCGGCCCCATGAGACGGTGGTTTTCTCGGCCCCTGGAGGTTCGAGGTCGTTCCCGCTGCACAGATTCATGGGCCAGGGACTCCTGCAGATAATTCACTTTGGTTTATTGCGCTATCTCTAATAGCACCCGAGATATCACCAGATATATATTGGATTTTTACCCGACCCTGTGTGCCCGGCCCCATGAGATGGTGGTTTTCTCGGCCCCTGGTGGTCCGAGGCCGTACCCGCTGCACAGATTCATGCGCCAGGGCCTCCTACAGACAATGCACTTTGATTTATTGCGCTATCTGTAATAGCACCCGAGGTATCCCCAGATATATATTGGATTTTTCCCCGACCCCGAGTGCCCGGACCCATGAGACGGTGGTTTTCTCGGCCCCTGGAGGTTCGAGGTCGTTCCCGCTGCACAGATTCATGGGCCAGGCACTCCTGCAGATAATTCACTTTGGTTTATTGCGCTATCTCTAATAGCACCCGAGATATCACCAGATATATATTGGATTTTTACCGGACCCTGTGTGCCCGGCCCCATGAGATGGTGGTTTTCTCGGCCCCTGGTGGTCCGAGGCCGTACCCGCTGCACAGATTCATGCGCCAGGGCCTCCTACAGACAATGCACTTTGATTTATTGCGCTATCTGTAATAGCACCCGAGGTATCCCCAGATATATATTGGATTTTTCCCCGACCCCGAGTGCCCGGACCCATGAGTCGGTGGTTTTCTCGGCTCCTGGTAGTCCGAGGTCGTTCCCGCTGCCCAGATTCATGCGCCAGGGCCTCCTGCAGATAATTCACTTTGGTTTATTGCGCTATCTCTAATAGCACCCGAGATATCACCAGATATATATTGGATTTTCCCCTGACACTGAATGTCCGGCCCCATGAGACGGTGGTTTTCTCGGCCGCTGGTGGTCCGATGTCGTACCCGCTGCACAGGTTCATGCGCCAGGGCCTCCTACAGACAATGCACTTTGATTTATTGCGCTATCTGTAATAGCACCCGAGATATCACCAGATATATATTGGATTTTTCCCTGACCCTGAGTGTCCGGCCCCATGAGACGGTGGTTTTCTCGGCCCCTGGTTGCCCGAGGTCGATCGCGCAGCACAGATTTATGCGCCAGGGCCTCCTACAGACAATGCACTTTGATTTATCGCGCTATCTGTAATAGCACCCGAGATATCACCAGATATATGCTGGATTTTTATATGACCTTGGGTGACGGATACCGAAAATCTGTAATTTTCTCGGGCCCTGGTGGTCCGAGGTCGTTCCTGCTGCACAGATTCATGCGCCAGGGCCTCCGGCAGATAATTCACTTTGGTTTATTGCGCTATCTCTAATAGCACCCGAGATATCACCAGATATATATTGGATTTTTCCCTGACCCTGACAGTCCGGCCCCATGAGACGGTGATTTTCTCGGCCCCTGGTGGCGCGTGGTCGTTCCCGCTGCACAGATTCATGCGCCAGGGCCCCCTGCAGATAATTCACTTTGATTTATTGCGCTATCTCTAATAGCACCCGAGATATCACCAGATATATATTGGATTTTTCCCCGACCCTGACAGTCTGGCCCCATGAGACGGTGATTTTCTCGGCCCCTGGTGGTTCGTGGTCGATCGCGCTGCACAGATTCATGCGCCAGGGCCTCCTACAGACAATGCACTTTGATTTATTGCGCTATCTCTAATAGCACCCGAGATATCACCAGATATATATTTGATTTTTCCTTGACCCTGACAGTCCGGCCCCATGTGTCGATGGTTTTCTCGGTCCCTCGTTGCCCGAGGTCGATCCCGCTGCACAGATTCATGCACCAGGGCCTCCTACAGGCAATGCAATTTTATTTATTGCGCTATCTGTAATAACACACGAGATATCACCAGATATATATTGGATTTTTCCCCGACCCTGAGTGTCCGGCCCCATGAGACGGTGGTTTTCTCGGACCCTGGTGGTCCGAGGTCGTTCCCCCTGCACATATTCATGCGCCAGGGCCTCCTGCAGATAATTCTCTTTGGTTTATAGCGCTATCTCTAATAGCTCCCGTGATATCACCAAATATATACTGGATTTTTCTCTGACCCTGTGTGTCCGGCCCCATTTGTCGGTGGTTTTCTCGGCCCCTGGTGGTCCGAGGTCGTTCCTGCTGCACAGATTCATGCGCCAGGCCATCCTGCAGACAATGCACTTTGATTTATTGCTCTTTCTGTAATAGCACCCGAGAAAGCACCATATATATGCTGGATTTTTACATGACTTTGGGTGACGGATACAGAAAATCTGTAATTTTCTCGGCCCCTCGTGGTCCTATGTCGTTCCTGCTGCACAGAATCATGCGCAAGGGCCTCCTACGGACAATGCACTTTGATTTATTGCGCTATCTCTAATAGCACCCGAGCTATCACCAGATATATATTTCATTTTTCTCTGACCCTGAGTGTCCGGCCCCATGTGTCGGTGGTTTTCTCGGCTCCTGGTGGTCCGAGGCCGTACCCGCTGCACAGATTCATGCGCCAGGGCCTCCTACAGACAATGCACTTTGATTTATTGCGCTATCTCTAATAGCACCCGAGATATCACCAGATATATATTGGATTTTTCCCCGACCCCGAGTGTCCGGCCCCATGAGACGGTTGTTTTCTCGGCCCCTGGTGGTCCGAGGTCGTTCCCGCTGCCCAGATTCATGCGCCAGGGCCTCCTACAGACAATGCACTTTGGTTTATTGCTCTATATGTAATAGCACCCGAGAAAGCACCATATATATGCTGGATTTTTACATGACTTTGGGTGACGGATACCGAAAATCTGTAATTTTCTCGGGCGCTGCTGGTCCGAGGTCGTTCCTGCTGCACAGATTCATGCGCCAAGGCATCCTACAGACAATGCACTCTGATTCATTGCGCTATCTCTAATAGCACCCGAGATATCACCAGATATATATTGGATTTTTCCCTGACCCTGAGTGTCCGACCCCATGAGACTGTGGTTTTCTCGGCCCCTGGTGGTCCTATGTCGTTCCTGCTGCACAGATTCATGCGCCAAGGCATCCTGCAGACAATGCACTTTGATTTATTGTGATATCTCTAATAACACCCGAGATATCACCAGATATATATTGGATTTTTCCCCGACCCCGAGTGTCCGGCCCCATGAGACGGTGGTTTTCTCGGCCCCTGGTGGTTCGAGGTCGTTCCCGCTGCACAGATTCATGGGCCAGGGACTCCTGCAGATAATACACTTTGGTTTATTGCGCTATCTCTAATAGCACCTGAGATATCACCAGATATATATTGGATTTTTACCCGACCCTGTGTGTCCGGCCCCATGAGACGGGGCTTTTCTCGGCCCCTGGTGGTCCGAGGCCGTACCCGCTGCACAGATTCATGCGCCAGGGCCTCCTACAGACAATGCACTTTGATTTATTGCGCTATCTCTAATAGCACCCGAGATATCACCAGATATATATTGGATTTTTCCCCGACCCTGAGTGTCCGGTCCCACGAGGCGGTGGTATTCTCGGCCCCTGGTGGTCCCAGGTAGTTCCCGATGCACGGATTCATGCGCCAGGGCTTCCTGCAGACAATGCACTTCGATTTATCGCACTATCTGTAATAGCACCCGAGATATCACCAGATATATGCTGGATTTTTAAATGTCCTTGGGTGACGGATACCGAAAATCTGTAATTTTCTCGGGCCCTGCTGGTCCGAGGCCGTTCCTGCTGCACAGATTCATGGGCCAGGGACTCCTGCAAATAATTCACTTTGGTTTATTGCGCTATCTCTAATAGCACCCGAGATATCACCAGATATATATTGGATTTTCCCCTGACCCTGAGTGTCTGGCCCCATGAGACTGTGGTATTCTCGGCCTCTGGTGGTCCGAGGTCGTTCCTGCTGCACAGATTCATGCGCCAGGGCCTCCTGCAGATAATTCACTTTGGTTTATTGCGCTATCTCTAATAGCACCCGAGATATCACCAGATATATATTGGATTTTTCCCTGACCCTGAGTGTCCGGCCCCATGAGACGGTGGTTTTCTCGGCCCCTGGTGGTCCGAGGTCGTTCCCGCTGCACAGATTCATGCGACAGGGCCTCCTGCATATAATTCACTTCGATTTATCGCGCTATCTGTAACAGCACCCAAGATATCACCAGATATATATTGGATTTTTCCCTGACCCTGAGTGTCCGGCCCCATCAGACGGTTGTTTTCTCGGCCCCTGGTGGTCCGAGGTCGTTCCCGCTGCCCAGATTCATGCGCCAGGGCCTCCTACAGACAAGGCACTTTGGTTTATTGCTCTATATGTAATAGCACCCGAGAAAGCACCATATATATGCTGGATTTTTACATGACTTTGGGTGACGGATACCGAAAATCTGTAATTTTCACGGCCCCTGGTGGTCCTGTGTCGTTCCTGCTGCACAGAATCATGCGCAAGGGCCTCCTACGGACAATGCACTTTGGTTTACTGCGCTATCTCTAATAGCACCCGATATATCATCAGATATATCCTGGATTTTTAAATGACCTTGGGTGACGGATACCGAAAATCTGTAATTTTCTCGGGCCCTGGTGGTCCGATGTCGTACCTGCTGCACAGGTTCATGCGCCAGGGCCTCCTACAGACAATGCACTTTGATTTATTGCGATATCTCTAATAACACCCGAGATATCACCAGATATATATTGGATTTTTCCCCGACCCTGAGTGTCCGGCCCCATGAGACGGTGGTTTTCTCGGCCCCTGGTGGTCCGAGGTCGTTCCCGCTGGGCAGATTCATGCGCCAGGGCCTCCTGCAGATAATTGACTTTGATTTATTGCGATATCTCTAATAACACCCGAGATATCACCAGATATATATTGGATTTTTCCCCGACCCCGAGTGTCCGGCCCCATGAGACGGTGGTTTTCTCGGCCCCTGGTGGTTCGAGGTCGTTCCCGCTGCACAGATTCATGGGCCAGGGACTCCTGCAGATAATTCACTTTGGTTTATTGCGCTATCTCTAATAGCACCTGAGATATCACCAGATATATATTGGACTTTTACCCGACCCTGTGTGTCCGGCCCCATGAGACGGTGCTTTTCTCGGCCCCTGGTGGTCCGAGGCCGTACCCGCTGCACAGATTCATGCGCCAGGGCCTCCTACAGACAATGCACTTTGATTTATTGCGCCACCTCTAATAGCACCCGAGATATCACCAGATATATATTGGATTTTTCCCCGACCCCGAGTGTCCGGCCCCATGAGACGGTTGTTTTCTCGGCCCCTGGTGGTCCGAGGTCGTTCCCGCTGCCCAGATTCATGCGCCAGGGCCTCCTACAGACAATGCACTTTGGTTTATTGCTCTATATGTAATAGCACCCGAGAAAGCACCATATATGTGCTGGATTTTTACATGACTTTGGGTGACGGATACCGAAAATCTGTAATTTTCACGGCCCCTGGTGGTCCTATGTCGTTCCTGCTGCACAGAATCATGCGCAAAGGCCTCCTACGGACAATGCACTTTGGTTTACTGCGCTATCTCTAGTAGCACCCGATATATCATCAGATATATCCTGGATTTTTAAATGACCTTGGGTGACGGATACCGAAAATCTGTAATTTTCTCGGGCCCTGGTGGTCCGATGTCGTACCTGCTGCACAGGTTCATGCGCCAGGGCCTCCTACAGACAATGCACTTTGATTTATTGCGATATCTCTAATAACACCCGAGATATCACCAGATATATATTGGATTTTTCCCCGACCCTGAGTGTCCGGCCCCATGAGACGGTGGTTTTCTCGGCCGCTGGTGGTCCGATGTTGTACCCGCTGCACAGGTTCATGCGCCAGGGCCTCCTACAGACAATGCACTTTGGTTTATTGCTCTATATGTAATAGCACCCGAGAAAGCACCATATATATGCTGGATTTTTACATGACTTTGGGTGACGGATACCGAAAATCTGTAATTTTCTCGGGCGCTGCTGGTCCGAGGTCGTTCCTGCTGCACAGATTCATGCGCCAAGGCATCCTACAGACAATGCACTTTGATTCATTGCGCTATCTCTAATAGCACCCGAGATATCACCAGATATATATTGGATTTTTCCCTGACCCTGAGTGTCCGACCCCATGAGACTGTAGTTTTCTCGGCCCCTGGTGGTCCGAGGTCGTTCCCGCGGCACAGATTCATGCGCCAGTGCCTCCTACAGACAATGCACTTTGATTTATTGCGCTATCTCTAATAGCACCCGAGTTATCACCAGATATATATTGGATTTTCCCCTGACACTGAATGTCCGGCCCCATGAGACGGTGGTCTTCTCGGCCGCTGGTGGTCCGATGTCGTACCCGCTGCACAGGTTCATGCGCCAGGGCCTCCTACAGACAATGCACTTTGATTTATTGCGCTATCTGTAATAGCACCCGAGATATCACCAGATGTATATTGGATTTTTCCCTGACTCTGAGTGTCCGGCCCCATGAGACGGTGGTTTTCTCGGCCCCTGGTGGTTCGAGGTCGTTCCCGCTGCACAGATTCATGCGCCAGGGCCTCCTGCAGATAATTCACTTTGGTTTATTGCGCTATCTCTAATAGCACCCGAGATATCACCAGATATATATTGGATTTTCCCCTGACCCTGAGTGTCTGGCCCCATGAGACTGTGGTTTTCTCGGCCCCTGGTGGTCCTATGTCGTTCCTGCTGCACAGATTCATGCGCCAAGGCATCCTGCAGACAATGCACTTTGATTTATTGCGATATCTCTAATAACACCCGAGATATCACCAGATATATATTGGATTTTTCCCCGACCCCGAGTGTCCGGCCCCATGAGACGGTGGTTTTCTCGGCCCCTGGTGGTTCGAGGTCGTTCCCGCTGCACAGATTCATGGGCCAGGGCCTCCTGCAGATAATTCACTTTGGTTTATTGCGCTATCTCTAATAGCACCCGAGATATCACCAGATATATATTGGATTTTTCCCTGACCCTGAGTGCCCGGCCCCATGTTTCGGTGGTTTTCTCGACCCCTGGTGGTCCGAGGTCGATCCCGCTGCACAGATTCTTGCGCCAGGGCTTCCTGCAGACAATTCACTTTGGTTTATTGCGCTACCTGTAAGAGCACCCGAGATATCACCAGATATATATTGGATTTTCCCCTGACCCTGAGTGTCCGGCCCCATGAGACTGTAGTTTTCTCGGCCCCTGGTGGTCCGAGGTCGTTCCCGCGGCACAGATTCATGCGCCAGTGCCTCCTACAGACAATGCACTTTGATTTATTGCGCTATCTCAAATAGCACCCGAGATATCACCAGATATATATTGGATTTTTCCCCGACCCTGAGTGTCCGGTCCCACGAGGCGGTGGTATTCTCGGCCCCTGGTGGTCCGAGGTAGTTCCCGATGCACGGATTCATGCGCCAGGGCTTCCTGCAGACAATGCACTTCGATTTATCGCTCTATCTGTAATAGCACCCGAGATATCACCAGATATATGCTGGATTTTTAAATGTCCTTGGGTGACGGATACCGAAAATCTGTAATTTTCTCGGGCCCTGGTGGTCCGAGGTCGTTCCTGCTGCACAGATTCATGGGCCAGGGACTCCTGCAAATAATTCACTTTGGTTTATTGCGCTATCTCTAATAGCACCCGAGATATCACCAGATATATATTGTATTTTTACCGGACTCTGTGTGTCCGGCCCCATGAGACGGAGGTTTTCTCGGCCGCTGGTGGTCCGAGGTCGTACCGGCTGCACAGATTCATGGGCCAGGGACTCCTGCAGATAATTCACTTTGGTTTATTGCGCTATCTCTAATAGCACCCGAGATATCACCAGATATATATTGGATTTTCCCCTGACCCTGAGTGTCCGGCCCCATGTGACGGTGGTTTTTTCGGCCCCTGAAGGTCCGAGGTCGTACCCGCTGCACAGATTCATGCGCCAGGGCCTAGTACAGACAATGCACTTTGATTTATTGCGCTATCTGTAATAGCACCCGAGATATCACCAGATATATGCTGGATTTTTACATGACCTTTGGTGACGGATTCCGATTATCTGTAATTTTCTCGGGCCCGGGTGGTCCGAGGTCGTTCCTGCTGCACAGATTCATGCGCCAGGGCATCCAGCAGACAATGCACTTTGATTTATTGCGCTATCAGGTAATAGCACCCGAGATATCACCAGATATATATTGGATTTTTCCCTGACCCTGAGTGTCCGGCCCCATGAGACGGTGGTTTTCTCGGCCCCTGGTGGTCCGAGGTCGTACCCGCTCCACAGATTCATGGGCCAGGGACTCCTGCAGATAATTCACTTTGGTTTATTGCGCTATCTCTAATTGCACGCGAGATATCACCAGATATATATTGTATTTTTCCGCGACCCTGTGTGTCCGGCCCCATGAGACGGTGGTTTTCTGGGCCCCTGGTGGTCCGAGGTCGTACCCGCTCCACAGGTTCATGCGCCAGGGCCTCCTGCAGATACTTCACTTTGGTTTAGTGCGCTACCTGTAAGAGCACCCGAGATATCACCAGATATATATTGGATTTTCCCCTGACCCTGAGTGTCCGGCCCCATGAGACTGTGGTTTTCTCAGCCCCTGGTGGTCCGAGGTCGTTCCCGCTGCACAGATGCATGCGACAGGGCCTCCTGCAGATAATTTACTTTGGTTTATTGCGCTATCTCTAATAGCACCCGAGATATCACCAGATATATATTGGATTTTCCCCTGACAGTGAGTGTCCGGCCCCATGAGACGGCGGTTTTCTCGGACCCTGGTGGTCCGAGGTGGTTCCCGCTGCACAGATTCATGCGCCAGGGCCTCCTGCAGACAATGCACTTTGATTTATTCCGCCCTCTGTAATAGCACCCTAGATATCACGAGATATATATTGGATTTTACCCTGACCCTTAGTATCCGGCCCCATGAGACGGTGGTTTTCTCGGCCCCTTGTGGTCCGAGGTCGTTCCCGCTGCACAGATTCATCCGCCAGGGCCTCCGGCAGATAATTCACTTTGGTTTATTGCGCTATCTCTAATAGCACCCGAGATATCACCAGATATATATTGGATTTTTCCCTGAACCTGAGTGTGCGGCCCCATGAGACGGTGGTTTTCTCGGCCTCTGCTGGACCGAGGTAGTTCCCGCTGCACAGATTCATGCGCCAGGGGCTCCTGCAGATAATTCACTTTGGTTTATTGCGCTATCTCTAATAGCACCCGAGATATCACCAGATATATATTGGATTTTCCCCTGACCCTGAGTGTCCGGCCCCATGTGACGGTGGTTTTTTCGGCCCCTGAAGGTCCGAGGTCGTACCCGCTGCACAGATTCATGCGCCAGGGCCTAGTACAGACAATGCACTTTGATTTATTGCGCTATCTGTAATAGCACCCGAGATATCACCAGATATATGCTCGATTTTTACATGACCTTTGGTGACGGATTCCGATTATCTGTAATTTTCTCGGGCCCGGGTGGTCCGAGGTCGTTCCTGCTGCACAGATTCATGCGCCAGGGCATCCAGCAGACAATGCACTTTGATTTATTGCGCTATCAGGTAATAGCACCCGAGATATCACCAGATATATATTGGATTTTTCCCTGACCCTGAGTGTCCGGCCCCATGAGACTGTGGTTTTCTCGGCCCCTGGTGGTTCGAGGTCGTTCCCGCTGCACAGATTCATGGGCCAGGGACTCCTGCAGATAATTCACTTTGGTTTATTGCGCTATCTCTAATAGCACCCGAGATATCACAAGATATATATTAGATTTTTACCCGACCCTGTGTGTCCGGCCCCATGAGACGGTGGTCTTCTCGGCCGCTGGTGGTCCGATGTCGTACCCGCTGCACAGGTTCATGCGCCAGGGCCTCCTACAGACAATGCACTTTGATTTATTGCGCTATCTGTAATAGCACCCGAGATATCACCAGATGTATATTGGATTTTTCCCTGACTCTGAGTGTCCGGCCCCATGAGACGGTGGTTTTCTCGGCCCCTGGTGGTTCGAGGTCGTTCCCGCTGCACAGATTCATGCGCCAGGGCCTCCTGCAGATAATTCACTTTGGTTTATTGCGCTATCTCTAATAGCACCCGAGATATCACCAGATATATATTGGATTTTCCCCTGACCCTGAGTGTCTGGCCCCATGAGACTGTGGTTTTCTCGGCCCCTGGTGGTCCTATGTCGTTCCTGCTGCACAGATTCATGCGCCAAGGCATCCTGCAGACAATGCACTTTGATTTATTGCGATATCTCTAATAACACCCGAGATATCACCAGATATATATTGGATTTTTCCCCGACCCCGAGTGTCCGGCCCCATGAGACGGTGGTTTTCTCGGCCCCTGGTGGTTCGAGGTCGTTCCCGCTGCACAGATTCATGGGCCAGGGCCTCCTGCAGATAATTCACTTTGGTTTATTGCGCTATCTCTAATAGCACCCGAGATATCACCAGATATATATTGGATTTTTCCCTGACCCTGAGTGCCCGGCCCCATGTTTCGGTGGTTTTCTCGACCCCTGGTGGTCCGAGGTCGATCCCGCTGCACAGATTCTTGCGCCAGGGCTTCCTGCAGACAATTCACTTTGGTTTATTGCGCTACCTGTAAGAGCACCCGAGATATCACCAGATATATATTGGATTTTCCCCTGACCCTGAGTGTCCGGCCCCATGAGACTGTGGTTTTCTCAGCCCCTGGTGGTCCGAGGTCGTTCCCGCTGCACAGATGCATGCGACAGGGCCTCCTGCAGATAATTTACTTTGGTTTATTGCGCTATCTCTAATAGCACCCGAGATATCACCAGATATATATTGGATTTTCCCCTGACCCTGAGTGTCTGGCCCCATGAGACTGTGGTTTTCTCGGCCCCTGGTGGTCCGAGGTCGTTCCCCGTGCACAGATTCATGCGCCAGGGCCTCCTACAGACAATGCACTTTGATTTATTGCGCTATCTCAAATAGCACCCGAGATATCACCAGATATATATTGGATTTTTCCCCGACCCTGAGTGTCCGGTCCCACGAGGCGGTGGTATTCTCGGCCCCTGGTGGTCCGAGGTAGTTCCCGATGCACGGATTCATGCGCCAGGGCTTCCTGCAGACAATGCACTTCGATTTATCGCTCTATCTGTAATAGCACCCGAGATATCACCAGATATATGCTGGATTTTTAAATGTCCTTGGGTGACGGATACCGAAAATCTGTAATTTTCTCGGGCCCTGGTGGTCCGAGGTCGTTCCTGCTGCACAGATTCATGGGCCAGGGACTCCTGCAAATAATTCACTTTGGTTTATTGCGCTATCTCTAATAGCACCCGAGATATCACCAGATATATATTGTATTTTTACCGGACTCTGTGTGTCCGGCCCCATGAGACGGAGGTTTTCTCGGCCGCTGGTGGTCCGAGGTCGTACCGGCTGCACAGATTCATGGGCCAGGGACTCCTGCAGATAATTCACTTTGGTTTATTGCGCTATCTCTAATAGCACCCGAGATATCACCAGATATATATTGGATTTTCCCCTGACCCTGAGTGTCCGGCCCCATGTGACGGTGGTTTTTTCGGCCCCTGAAGGTCCGAGGTCGTACCCGCTGCACAGATTCATGCGCCAGGGCCTAGTACAGACAATGCACTTTGATTTATTGCGCTATCTGTAATAGCACCCGAGATATCACCAGATATATGCTGGATTTTTACATGACCTTTGGTGACGGATTCCGATTATCTGTAATTTTCTCGGGCCCGGGTGGTCCGAGGTCGTTCCTGCTGCACAGATTCATGCGCCAGGGCATCCAGCAGACAATGCACTTTGATTTATTGCGCTATCAGGTAATAGCACCCGAGATATCACCAGATATATATTGGATTTTTCCCTGACCCTGAGTGTCCGGCCCCATGAGACGGTGGTTTTCTCGGCCCCTGGTGGTCCGAGGTCGTACCCGCTCCACAGATTCATGGGCCAGGGACTCCTGCAGATAATTCACTTTGGTTTATTGCGCTATCTCTAATTGCACGCGAGATATCACCAGATATATATTGTATTTTTCCGCGACCCTGTGTGTCCGGCCCCATGAGACGGTGGTTTTCTGGGCCCCTGGTGGTCCGAGGTCGTACCCGCTCCACAGGTTCATGCGCCAGGGCCTCCTGCAGATACTTCACTTTGGTTTAGTGCGCTACCTGTAAGAGCACCCGAGATATCACCAGATATATATTGGATTTTCCCCTGACCCTGAGTGTCCGGCCCCATGAGACTGTGGTTTTCTCAGCCCCTGGTGGTCCGAGGTCGTTCCCGCTGCACAGATGCATGCGACAGGGCCTCCTGCAGATAATTTACTTTGGTTTATTGCGCTATCTCTAATAGCACCCGAGATATCACCAGATATATATTGGATTTTCCCCTGACAGTGAGTGTCCGGCCCCATGAGACGGCGGTTTTCTCGGACCCTGGTGGTCCGAGGTGGTTCCCGCTGCACAGATTCATGCGCCAGGGCCTCCTGCAGACAATGCACTTTGATTTATTCCGCCCTCTGTAATAGCACCCTAGATATCACGAGATATATATTGGATTTTACCCTGACCCTTAGTATCCGGCCCCATGAGACGGTGGTTTTCTCGGCCCCTTGTGGTCCGAGGTCGTTCCCGCTGCACAGATTCATCCGCCAGGGCCTCCGGCAGATAATTCACTTTGGTTTATTGCGCTATCTCTAATAGCACCCGAGATATCACCAGATATATATTGGATTTTTCCCTGAACCTGAGTGTGCGGCCCCATGAGACGGTGGTTTTCTCGGCCTCTGCTGGACCGAGGTAGTTCCCGCTGCACAGATTCATGCGCCAGGGGCTCCTGCAGATAATTCACTTTGGTTTATTGCGCTATCTCTAATAGCACCCGAGATATCACCAGATATATATTGGATTTTCCCCTGACCCTGAGTGTCCGGCCCCATGTGACGGTGGTTTTTTCGGCCCCTGAAGGTCCGAGGTCGTACCCGCTGCACAGATTCATGCGCCAGGGCCTAGTACAGACAATGCACTTTGATTTATTGCGCTATCTGTAATAGCACCCGAGATGTCACCAGATATATGCTCGATTTTTACATGACCTTTGGTGACGGATTCCGATTATCTGTAATTTTCTCGGGCCCGGGTGGTCCGAGGTCGTTCCTGCTGCACAGATTCATGCGCCAGGGCATCCAGCAGACAATGCACTTTGATTTATTGCGCTATCAGGTAATAGCACCCGAGATATCACCAGATATATATTGGATTTTTCCCTGACCCTGAGTGTCCGGCCCCATGAGACTGTGGTTTTCTCGGCCCCTGGTGGTTCGAGGTCGTTCCCGCTGCACAGATTCATGGGCCAGGGACTCCTGCAGATAATTCACTTTGGTTTATTGCGCTATCTCTAATAGCACCCGAGATATCACAAGATATATATTGGATTTTTACCCGACCCTGTGTGTCCGGCCCCATGAGACGGTGATTTTCTCGGTCCCTGGTGGTCCGAGGTCGTACCCGCTCCACAGGTTCATGCGCCAGGGCCTCCTACAGACAATGCACGTTGATTTATTACGCTATCTGTAAGAGCACCCGAGATATCACCAGATATTTATTGGATTTTTCCCTGACCCTGAGAGTCCGGCCCCATGAGACGGTGGTTTTCTCGGCCCCTGGTGGTCCGAGGTCGTTCCCGCTGCACAGATTCATGCGCAGATAATTCACTTTGGTTTATTCTGCTATCTCTAATAGCACCCGAGATATCACCAGATATATATTGGATTTTTCCCTGACCCTGAGTGCCCGGCCCCATGTTTCGGTGGTTTTCTCGACCCCTGGTGGACCGAGGTCGATCCCGCTGCACAGATTCTTGCGCCAGTGCTTCCTGCAGACAATTCACTTTGATTTATTGCCCTATCTGTAATAGCACCCGAGATTTCACCAGATATATGCTGGATTTTTACATGACCTTTGGTGACGGATTCCGATTATCTGTAATTTTCTCGGGCCCTGGTGGTCCGAGGTGGTTCCCCCTGCACAGATTCATGCGGCAGGACAACCTGCAGACAATGCACTTTGATTTATTGCGCTATCTCTAATAGCACCCGAGTTATCACCAGATATATATTGGATTTTCCCCTGACACTGAATGTCCGGCCCCATGAGACGGTGGTCTTCTCGGCCGCTGGTGGTCCGATGTCGTACCCGCTGCACAGATTCATGCGCCAGTGCCTCCTACAGACAATGCACTTTGATTTATTGCGCTATCTGTAATAGCACCCGAGATATCACCAGATTTATATTGGATTTTCCCCTGACCCTGAGTGTCCGACCCCATGAGACGGTGGTTTTCTCGGCCCCTGGTGGTCCGCGGTCGTTCCCGCTGCACTTCATGCGCCAGGGCCTTCTGCAGATAGTTCACTTTGGCTTATTGCGCTATGTGTAATAGCACCCGAGATATCACCAGATATATATTGGATTTTTCCCTGAACCTGTGTGTCCGACCTCATGAGACGGTGGTGTTCTCAGCCCCTGGTGGTCCGAGGTCGTTCCCGCTGCACAGATTCATGCGCCAGGGCCTCCTGCAGATAATTCACTTTGGTTTAATCCGCTATCTCTATTAGCACCCGAGATATCACCAGATATATATTGGATTTTTCCCTGACCCTGAGTGCCCGGCCCCATGTTTCGGTGGTTTTCTCGACCCCTGGTGGTCCGAGGTCGATCCCGCTGCACAGATTCTTGCGCCAGGGCTTCCTGCAGACAATTCACTTTGTTTTATTGCGCTATCTGTAATAGCACCCGAGATTTCACCAGATATATGCCGGATTTTTACATGACCTTGGGAGACGGATTCCGAATATCTGTAATTTTCTCGGCGCCCGGTGGTCCGAGGTCGCTCCCGCTGCACAGATTCATGCGCCAGGGCCTCCTACAGACAATGCACTTTGAATTATTGCGCTATCTGTAATAGCACCCGAGATATCACCAGATATATGCTGGATTTTCCCGTGACCCTGAGTGTCCGGCCCCATGAGACGGTGGTTTTCTCGGCCCCTGGTGGTCCGAGGTCGTACCCGCTGCAAAGGTTCATGCGCCAGGGACTCCTGCAGACAATGCACTTTGATTTATTGCGCTATCTCTTATAGCACCCGAGATATCACCTGATATATATTTGATTTTTCCCTGACCCTGAGTGTCCGGCCCCATGAGACGGTGGTTTTCTCGGCCCGTGGTGGTCCGAGGTCGTACCCGCTGCACAGATTCATGGGCCAGGGACTCCTGCAGATAATTCACTTTGGTTTATTGCGCTATCTCTAATAGCACGCGAGATATCACCAGATATATATTGTATTTTTCCGCGACCCTGTGTGTCCGGCCCCATGAGACGGTGGTTTTCTGGGCCCCTGGTGGTCCGAGGTCGTACCCGCTCCACAGATTCATGCGCCAGGGCCTCCTGCAGATAATTCACTTTGGTTTAGTGCGCTACCTGTAAGAGCACCCGAGATATCACCAGATATATATTGGATTTTCCCCTGGCCCTGAGTGTCCGGCACCATGAGACTGTGGTTTTCTCAGCCCCTGGTGGTCCGAGGTCGTTCCCGCTGCACAGATGCATGCGACGGGGCCTCCTGCAGATAATTCACTTTGGTTTATTGCGCTATCTCTAATAGCACCTGAGATATCACCAGATATATATTGGATTTTCCCCTGACAGTGAGTGTCCGGCCCCATGAGACGGCGGTTTTCTCGGACCCTGGTGGTCCGAGGTGGTTCCCGCTGCACAGATTCATGCGCCAGGGCCTCCTGCAGACAATGCACTTTGATTTATTCCGCCCTCTGTAATAGCACCCTAGATATCACGAGATATATATTGGATTTTATCCTGACCCTTAGTATCCGGCCCCATGAGACGGTGGTTTTCTCGGCCCCTTGTGGTCCGAGGTCGTTCCCGCTGCACAGATTCATCCGCCAGGGCCTCCGGCAGATAATTCACTTTGGTTTATTGCGCTATCTCTAATAGCACCCGAGATATCACCAGATATATATTGGATTTTTCCCTGAACCTGAGTGTGCGGCCCCATGAGACGGTGGTTTTCTCGGCCTCTGCTGGTCCGAGGTCGTTCCCGCTGCACAGATTCATGCGCCAGGGCCTCCTGCAGATAATTCACTTTGGTTTATTGCGCTATCTCTAATAGCACCCGAGATATCACCAGATATATATTGGATTTTCCCCTGACCCTGAGTGTCCGGCCCCATGTGACGGTGGTTTTTTCGGCCCCTGGTGGTCCGAGGTCGTACCCGCTGCACAGATTCATATGCCAGGGCCTAGTACAGACAATGCACTGTGATTTATTGCGCTATCTGTAATAGCACCCGAGATATCACCAGATATATGCTGGATTTTTACATGACCTTTGGTGACGGATTCCGATTATCTGTAATTTTCTCGGGCCCTGGTGGTCCGAGGTGGTTCCTGCTGCACAGATTCATGCGCCAGGGCCTCCTGCAGACAATGCACTTTGATTTATTGCGCTATCAGGTAATAACACCCGAGATATCACCAGATATATATTGGATTTTTCACCGACACTCAGTGTGCGGCCCCATGAGACGGTGGTTTTCTCGGCCCCTGGTGGTCCGAGGTCGTTCCCGCTGCACATATTCATGCGCCAGGGCTTCCTGCAGGCAATTCACTTCGATTTATCGCGCTATCTGTAATAGCACCCGAGATATCACCAGATATATATTGGATTTTCCCCTGACCCTGAGTGTCCGGCCCCATGTGACGGTGGTTTTTTCGGCCCCTGGTGGTCCGAGGTCGTACCCGCTGCACAGATTCATATGCCAGGGCCTAGTACAGACAATGCACTGTGATTTATTGCGCTATCTGTAATAGCACCCGAGATATCACCAGATATATGCTGGATTTTTACATGACCTTTGGTGACGGATTCCGATTATCTGTAATTTTCTCGGGCCCTGGTGGTCCGAGGTGGTTCCTGCTGCACAGATTCATGCGCCAGGGCCTCCTGCAGACAATGGACTTTGATTTATTGCGCTATCAGGTAATAACACCCGAGATATCACCAGATATATATTGGATTTTTCACCGACACTCAGTGTGCGGCCCCATGAGACGGTGGTTTTCTCGGCCCCTGGTGGTCCGAGGTCGTTCCCGCTGCACATATTCATGCGCCAGGGCTTCCTGCAGGCAATTCACTTCGATTTATCGCGCTATCTGTAATAGCACCCGAGATATCAACAGATATATATTGGATTTTTCCCTGACCCTGAGCGTCAGGCCCCACGAGACGGTGGTTTTCTCGGTCCCTGGTGGTCCGAGGTCGTACCCGCAGCACAGATTCATGGGCCAGGGACACCTGCAGATAATTCACTTCGGTTTATTGCGCTATCTCTAATAGCACGCGAGATATCGCCAGATATATATTGGATTTTTCCCTGACCCTGAGTGTCCGACCCCATGAGACGGTGATTTTCTCGGCCCCTGGTGGTCCGAGGTCGTTCCCGCTGCACAGATTCATGCGCCAGGGCCTCCTGCAGATAATTCACTTTGATTTATTGCGCTATCTCTTATAGCACCCGAGATATCACCAGATATATATTGGATTTTTCCCTGACCCTGAGCGTCCGGCCCCACGAGATGGTGGTTTTCTCGGGTCCTGATGGTCCGAGATCGTTCCCCCTGCACAGATTCATGCGGCAGGACAACCTGCAGACAATGCGCTTTGATTTATTGCGCTATCTGTAATAGCACCCGCGATATCACCAGATATATATTGGATTTTTCCCCGACCCTGAGTGTCCGGCCCCATGAGACGGTGGTTTTCTCGGCCCCTGGTGGTCCGAGGTCGTTTCCGCTGCACATATTCATGCGCCAGGGCCTCCTGCAGATAATTCACTTTGGTTTAGTGCGCTATCTGTAATAGCACCCGAGATATCACCAGATATATGCTGGATTTATAAATGACCTTCGGTGACGGATACCGAAAATCTGTAATTTTCTCGGGCCCTGATGGTCCGAGGTCGTTCCTGCTACACAGATTCATGCGCCAGGGCCTGCTGCAGATAATTCACTTTGGTTTATTGCGCTATCTCTAATAGCACCCGAGATATCACCAGATATATATTGGATTTTTCCCTGACCCTGAGTGTCCGACCCCATGAGACGGTGATTTTCTCGGCCCCTGGTGGTCCGAGGTCGTACCCGCAGCACAGATTCATGGGCCAGGGACACCTGCAGATAATTCACTTCGGTTTATTGCGCTATCTCTAATAGCACGCGAGATATCGCCAGATATATATTGGATTTTTCCCTGACCCTGAGTGTCCGACCCCATGAGACGGTGATTTTCTCGGCCCCTGGTGGTCCGAGGTCGTTCCCGCTGCGCAGATTCATGCGCCAGGGCCTCCTGCAGATAATTCACTTTGATTCATTGCGCTATCTCTTATAGCACCCGAGATATCACCAGATATATATTGGATTTTTCCCTGACCCTGAGCGTCCGGCCCCACGAGATGGTGGTTTTCTCGGGTCCTGATGGTCCGAGATCGTTCCCCCTGCACAGATTCATGCGGCAGGACAACCTGCAGACAATGCGCTTTGATTTATTGCGCTATCTGTAATAGCACCCGCGATATCACCAGATATATATTGGATTTTTCCCCGACCCTGAGTGTCCGGCCCCATGAGACGGTGGTTTTCTCGGCCCCTGGTGGTCCGAGGTCGTTCCCGCTGCACATATTCATGCGTCAGGGCCTCCTGCAGATAATTCACTTTGGTTTAGTGCGCTATCTGTAATAGCACCCGAGATATCACCAGATATATGGTGGATTTATAAATGACCTTCGGTGACGGATACCGAAAATCTGTAATTTTCTCGGGCCCTGATGGTCCGAGGTCGTTCCTGCTACACAGATTCATGCGCCAGGGCCTCCTACAGACAATGCACTTTGATTTATTGCGCTATCTGTAATATCACCCGAGATATCACCAGATATATATTGGATTTTTCCCTGACCCTGAGTGTCCGACCCCATGAGACGGTGATTTTCTCGGCCCCTGGTGGTCCGAGGTCGTACCCGCTCCACAGGTTCATGCGCGAGGGCCTCCTACAGACAATGCACTTTGATTTATTGCGCTATCTGTAAGAGCACCCGAGATATCACCAGATATATATTGGATTTTTCCCTGACCCTGAGAGTCCGGCCCCATGAGACGGTGGTTTTCTCGGCCCCTGGTGGTCCGAGGTCGTTCCCGCTGCACAGATTCATGCGCCAGGGCCTCCTGCAGATAATTCACTTTGGTTTATTCTGCTATCTCTAATAGCACCCGAGATATCACCAGATATATATTGGATTTTTCCCTGACCCTGAGTGCCCGGCCCCATGTTTCGGTGGTTTTCTCGACCCCTGGTGGACCGAGGTCGATCCCGCTGCACAGATTCTTGCGCCAGTGCTTCCTGCAGACAATTCACTTTGATTTATTGCCCTATCTGTAATAGCACCCGAGATTTCACCAGATATATGCTGGATTTTTACATGACCTTTGGTGACGGATTCCGATTATCTGTAATTTTCTCGGGCCCTGGTGGTCCGAGGTGGTTCCCCCTGCACAGATTCATGCGGCAGGACAACCTGCAGACAATGCGCTTTGATTTATTGCGCTATCTGTAATAGCACCCGAGATATCACCAGATATATATTGGATTTTTCCCCGACCCTGAGTGTCCGGCCCCATGAGACGGTGGTTTTCTCGGCCCCTGGTGGTCCGAGGTCGTTTCCGCTGCACATATTCATGCGCCAGGGCCTCCTGCAGATAATTCACTTTGGTTTAGTGCGCTATCTGTAATAGCACCCGAGATATCACCAGATATATGCTGGATTTATAAATGACCTTCGGTGACGGATACCGAAAATCTGTAATTTTCTCGGGCCCTGATGGTCCGAGGTCGTTCCTGCTACACAGATTCATGCGCCAGGGCCTGCTGCAGATAATTCACTTTGGTTTATTGCGCTATCTCTAATAGCACCCGAGATATCACCAGATATATATTGGATTTTTCCCTGACCCTGAGTGTCCGACCCCATGAGACGGTGATTTTCTCGGCCCCTGGTGGTCCGAGGTCGTACCCGCAGCACAGATTCATGGGCCAGGGACACCTGCAGATAATTCACTTCGGTTTATTGCGCTATCTCTAATAGCACGCGAGATATCGCCAGATATATATTGGATTTTTCCCTGACCCTGAGTGTCCGACCCCATGAGACGGTGATTTTCTCGGCCCCTGGTGGTCCGAGGTCGTTCCCGCTGCACAGATTCATGCGCCAGGGCCTCCTGCAGATAATTCACTTTGATTTATTGCGCTATCTCTTATAGCACCCGAGATATCACCAGATATATATAGGATTTTTCCCTGACCCTGAGCGTCCGGCCCCACGAGATGGTGGTTTTCTCGGGTCCTGATGGTCCGAGATCGTTCCCCCTGCACAGATTCATGCGGCAGGACAACCTGCAGACAATGCGCTTTGATTTATTGCGCTATCTGTAATAGCACCCGCGATATCACCAGATATATATTGGATTTTTCCCCGACCCTGAGTGTCCGGCCCCATGAGACGGTGGTTTTCTCGGCCCCTGGTGGTCCGAGGTCGTTCCCGCTGCACATATTCATGCGTCAGGGCCTCCTGCAGATAATTCACTTTGGTTTAGTGCGCTATCTGTAATAGCACCCGAGATATCACCAGATATATGGTGGATTTATAAATGACCTTCGGTGACGGATACCGAAAATCTGTAATTTTCTCGGGCCCTGATGGTCCGAGGTCGTTCCTGCTACACAGATTCATGCGCCAGGGCCTCCTACAGACAATGCACTTTGATTTATTGCGCTATCTGTAATATCACCCGAGATATCACCAGATATATATTGGATTTTTCCCTGACCCTGAGTGTCCGACCCCATGAGACGGTGATTTTCTCGGCCCCTGGTGGTCCGAGGTCGTACCCGCTCCACAGGTTCATGCGCGAGGGCCTCCTACAGACAATGCACTATGATTTATTGCGCTATCTGTAAGAGCACCCGAGATATCACCAGATATATATTGGATTTTTCCCTGACCCTGAGAGTCCGGCCCCATGAGACGGTGGTTTTCTCGGCCCCTGGTGGTCCGAGGTCGTTCCCGCTGCACAGATTCATGCGCCAGGGCCTCCTGCAGATAATTCACTTTGGTTTATTCTGCTATCTCTAATAGCACCCGAGATATCACCAGATATATATTGGATTTTTCCCTGACCCTGAGTGCCCGGCCCCATGTTTCGGTGGTTTTCTCGACCCCTGGTGGACCGAGGTCGATCCCGCTGCACAGATTCTTGCGCCAGTGCTTCCTGCAGACAATTCACTTTGATTTATTGCCCTATCTGTAATAGCACCCGAGATTTCACCAGATATATGCTGGATTTTTACATGACCTTGGGAGACGGATTCCGAATATCTATAATTTTCTCGGCGCCCGGTGGTCCGAGGTCGTTCCCGCTGCACAGATTCATGCGCCAGGGCCTCCTACAGAAAATTGCACTTTGATTTATTGCGCTATCTGTAATAGCACCCGAGATATCACCAGATATATATTGGACTTTCCCGTGACCCTGAGTGTCCGGCCCCATGAGACGGTGGTTTTCTCGGCCCCTGGTGTTCCGAGGTCGTACCCGCTGCACAGGTTCATGCGCCAGGACCTCCTGCAGATAATTCACTTCGGTTTATTGCGCTATCTCTAATAGCACGCGAGATATCACCAGATATATATTGGATTTTCCCCTGACAGTGAGTGCCCGGCCCCATGAGACGGCGGTTTTCTCGGACCCTGGTGGTCCGAGGTGGTTCCCGCTGCACAGATTCATGCGCCAGGGCCTCCTGCGGACAATGCACTTTGATTTATTCCGCTATCTGTAATAGCACCCGAGATATCACCAGATATATATTGGATTTTTCCCCGACCCTGAGTGTCCGGCCCCATGAGACGGTGGCTTTCTCGGACCCTGGTGGTCCGAGGTCGTTCCCGCCGCACATATTCATGCGCCAGGGCCTCCTGCAGATAATTAACTTTGATTTATTGCGCTATCTGTAATAGCACCCGAGATATCACCAGATATATGCTGGATTTTTACATGACCTTTGGTGACGGATTCCGATTATCTGTAATTTCCTCGGGCCTTGGTGGTCCGAGGTGGTTCCTGCTGCACAGATTCATGCGCCAGGGCCTCCTGCAGACAATGCACTTTGATTTATTGCGCTATCAGGTAATAACACCCGAGATATCACCAGATATATATTGGATTTTTCCCTGACCCTGAGTGTCCGGCCCCATGGGACGGTGGTTTTCTCGGACCCTGGTGGTCCGAGGTCGTACCCGCTGCACAGATTCATGCGCCAGGGCCTCCTATAGACAATGCACTTTGATTTTTTGCGCTATCTGTAATAGCACCCGAGATATCACCAGATATATATTGGATTTTTCCCCGACCCTGGGTCTCCGGCCCAATGAGACGGTGGTTTTCTCGGCCCCTGGTGGTCCGAGGTCGTTCCCGCTGCACAGATTCATGCGCCAGGGCCTCCTACAGACAATGCACTTTGATTTATTGCGCTATCTCTAATAGCACCCAAGATATCACCAGATATATGCTGGATTTTTACATCACCTTGTGTGACGGATTCCGATTATCTGTAATTTTCTCGGGCCCTGGTGGCCCGTGGTCGTTCCTGCTGCACAGATTCATGCGCCAGGGCCTGCTGCAGACAATGCACTTTGATTTATTGCGCTATGAGGTAATAACACCCGAGATATCACCAGATATATATTGGATTTTTCCCTGACCCTGAGTGTCCGGCCCCATGGGACGGTGGTTTTCTCGGACCCTGGTGGTCCGAGGTCGTTCCTGCTGCACAGATTCATGCGCCAGGGCCTCCTGCAGATAATTCACTTTGGTTTATTGCGCTATCTCTAATAGCACCCGAGATATCACCAGATATATGCTGGATTTTTACATCACCTTGGGTGACGGATTCCGATTATCTGTAATTTTCTCGGGCCCTGGTGGTCCGAGGTCGTTCCTGCTGCACAGATTCATGCGCCAGGGCCTCCGGCAGACAATGCACTTTGACTTATTGCGCTATCAGGTAATAGCACCCGCGATATCACCAGATATATACTGGATTTTTCTCTGACCCTGTGTGCCCGGCCCCATTTGTCGGTGGTTTTCTCTGCCCCTGGCGGTCCGAGGTCGTTCCCGTTGCACAGATTCATGCGCCAGGGCCTCCTACAGACAATGCACTTTGATTTATTGCGCTATCTCTTATAGCACCCGAGATATCACCAGATATATATTGGATTTTTCCCTGACCCTGAACGTCCAGCCCCATGGGACGGTGGTTTTCTCGGCCCCTGGTGGACCGAGGTAGTTCCCGATGCACAGATTCATGCGCCAGGGCTTCCTGCAGACAATGCACTTTGATTTACCGCGCTATCTGTAATAGCAGCCGAGATATCACCAGATATATGCTGGAATTTTAAATGACCTTGGGTGACGGATACCGAAAATCTGTAATTTTCTCGGACCCTGGTTGTCCGAGGTTGTTCTTGCTGCACAGATACATGCGCCAGGGCCTCCTGCAGACGATGCACTTTGGTTTATTGCGCTATCTCTAATAGCACCCGAGATATCACCAGATATATATTTGATTTTTACATGACCCTGACAGTCCGACCCCATGTGTCGGTGGTTTTCTCGGCCCCTGGTGGTCCGAGGTCGTTCCTGCTGCACAGGTTCATGCGCCCCGGCCTTCTGCAGATAATTCACTTTGGTTTATTGCGCTATCTCTAATAGCACCCGAGATATCACCTGCTATATATTGGATTTTTCACAGAACCTGGGTGACTGGCTCCATGTGTCGGTGGTTTTCCCGGCCCCTGGTGGTCCGAGGTCGATCCCGTTGCACAGATTCTTGCGCCAGGGCCTCCGGCAGACAATGCACTTTGAGTTATTGCGCTATCAGGTAATAGCACCCGAGATATCACCAGAATATATACTGGATTTTTCTCTGACCCTGTGTGTCCGGCCCCATTTGTCGGTGGTTTTCTCGGCCCCTGGTGGTCCGAGGTCGTTCCTGCTGCACAGGTTCATGCGCCCCGGCCTTCTGCAGATAATTCACTTTGGTTTATTGCGCTATCTCTAATAGCACCCGAGATATCACCAGACATATATTGGATTTTTCACAGAACCTGGGTGACTGGCTCCATGTGTCGGTGGTTTTCCCGGCCCCTGGTGGTCCGAGGTCGATCCCGTTGCACAGATTCTTGCGCCAGGGCCTCCTGCAGACAATGCAATTTGATTTATCGCGCTATCTGTAATAGCACCCGAGATATCACCAGATATATATTGGATTTTTCCCTGACCCTGAGTGTCCAGCCCCATCAGACGGTAGTTTTCTCGGCCCCTGGTGGTCCGAGGTCGTTCCCGCTGCACAGATTCATGCGCCCGGCCATCTGCAGATAATTCACTTTGGTTTATTGCGCTATCGGTAAGAGCACCAGAGATATCATCAGATACATCCTGAATTTATACATGACCTTGGGTGTCCGGCCCCATGAGACGGTGGCTTTCTCGGACCCTGGTGTCCGAGGTCGTTCCCGTCGCACATATTCATGCGCCAGGGCCTCCTGCAGATAATTAACTTTGATTTATTGCGCTATCTGTAAGAGCACCCGAGATATCACCAGATATATGCTGGATTTTTACATCACCTTGGGTGACGGATTCCGATTATCTGTAATTTTCTCGGGCCCTGGTGGTCCGAGGTCGTTCCTGCTGCACAGATTCATGCGCCAGGACCTCCGGCAGACAATGCACTTTGATTTATTGCGCTATCAGGTAATAGCACCCGTGATACCACCAGATATATACTGGATTTTTCTCTGACCCTGTGTGTCCGGCCCCATTTGTCGGTCGTTTTCTCGGCCCCTGGTGGTCCGAGGTCGTTCCTGCTGCACAGGTTCATGCGCCCCGGCCTTCTGCAGATAATTCACTTTGGTTTATTGCGCTATCTCTAATAGCACCCGAGATATCACCTGCTATATATTGGATTTTTCACAGAACCTGGGTGACTGGCTCCATGTGTCGGTGGTTTTCCCGGCCCCTGGTGGTCCGAGGTCGATCCCGTTGCACAGATTCTTGCGCCAGGGCCTCCGGCAGACAATGCACTTTGAGTTATTGCGCTATCAGGTAATAGCACCCGAGATATCACCAGAATATATACTGGATTTTTCTCTGACCCTGTGTGTCCGGCCCCATTTGTCGGTGGTTTTCTCGGCCCCTGGTGGTCCGAGGTCGTTCCTGCTGCACAGGTTCATGCGCCCCGGCCTTCTGCAGATAATTCACTTTGGTTTATTGCGCTATCTCTAATAGCACCCGAGATATCACCAGACATATATTGGATTTTTCACAGAACCTGGGTGACTGGCTCCATGTGTCGGTGGTTTTCCCGGCCCCTGGTGGTCCGAGGTCGATCCCGTTGCACAGATTCTTGCGCCAGGGCCTCCTGCAGACAATGCAATTTGATTTATCGCGCTATCTGTAATAGCACCCGAGATATCACCAGATATATATTGGATTTTTCCCTGACCCTGAGTGTCCAGCCCCATCAGACGGTAGTTTTCTCGGCCCCTGGTGGTCCGAGGTCGTTCCCGCTGCACAGATTCATGCGCCCGGCCATCTGCAGATAATTCACTTTGGTTTATTGCGCTATCGGTAAGAGCACCCGAGATATCATCAGATACATCCTGAATTTATACATGACCTTGGGTGTCCGGCCCCATGAGACGGTGGCTTTCTCGGACCCTGGTGGTCCGAGGTCGTTCCCGTCGCACATATTCATGCGCCAGGGCCTCCTGCAGATAATTAAGTTTGATTTATTGCGCTATCTGTAATAGCACCCGAGATATCACCAGATATATGCTGGATTTTTACATCACCTTGGGTGACGGATTCCGATTATCTGTAATTTTCTCGGGCCCTGGCGGCCCGTGGTCGTTCCTGCTGCACAGATTCATGCGCCAGGGCCTCCTGCAGACAATGCACTTTGATTTATTGCGCTATCAGGTAATAACACCCGAGATATTTTCAGATTTATATTGGATTTTTCCCTGACCCTGAGTGTCCGGCCCCATGAGACGGTGATTTTCTCGGATTCTGGTGATCCGAGGTCGTTCCCGCTGCACAGATTCATGCGCCAGGGCCTCCTGCAGATAATTCACTTTGGTTTATTGCGCTATCTCTAATAGCACCCGAGATATCACCAGATATATGCCGGATTTTTACATCACCTTGGGTGACGGATTCCGATTATCTGTAATTTTCTCGGCCCCTGGAGGTCCGAGGTCGTTCCTGCTGCACAGATTCATGCGCCAGGGCCACCTGCAGACAATGTATATTGATTTATTGCGCTATCTCTAATAGCACCTGAGATATCAGCAGATATATATTGGATTTTTCCGTGACCCTGAGTGTCCGGCCCCATGAGACGGTGGTTTTCTCGGGCCCTGGTGGTCCGAGATCGTTCCCGCTGCACAGATTCATGCGCCAGGGCTTCCTGCAGACAATGCACTTTGATCTATCGCGCTATCTGTAATAGCAGCCGAGATATCACCAGATATATGCTGGATTTTTAAATGACCTTGGGTGACGGATACCGAAAATCTGTAATTTTCTCGGTCCCTGGTGGTCCGAGGTCGTTCCTGCTGCACAGATTAATGCGCCAGGGCCTCCTGCAGACAATGCACTTTGATTTATTGCGCTATCAGGTAATAGCACCCGAGATATCACCCGATATATATTGGATTTTTCCCTGACCCTGAGTGTCCGGCCCCATGAGACGGTGGTTTTCTCGGCCCCTGGTGTTCCGAGGTAGTTCCTGCTGCACAGATTCATGCGCCAGTGCCTCCTGCAGATAACGCACTTTGATTTATTGCGCTATCAGGTAATAGCACCCGCGATATCACCAGATATATACTGGATTTTTCTCTGTCCCTGTGTGCCCGGCCCCATTTGTCGGTGGTTTTCTCGGCCCCTGGTGGTCCGAGGTCGTTCACGCTGCACAGATTCATGGGCCAGGGCATCCTGCAGACATTGCACTTTGATTTATCGCGCTTTCTCTAATATCACCCGAGATATCACCAGATATATGCTGGATTTTTACATGACCTTGGGTGACGGATACCGAAGATCAGTAATTTTCTCGGCCCCTGGTGATCCGAGTTCGTTCCCGCTGCACAGATTCATGCGCCAGGGCTTCCTGCAAACAATGCACTCTGATTTATTGCGCTATCTCTAATAGCACCCGAGATATCATCCGATACATCCTGGGTTTTTACATGACCTTGGGTGTCCGGCTCCATGCGTCGGTGGTTTTCTCGACCCCTGGTGGTCCGAGGTCGGTCCCGCGGCAGGGATTCATGCGCAAGGGCCTCATACGGACAATGCACTTTGATTTATTGCGCTATCTCTAATAGAACCCGAGATATTACCAGGTATATACTGGATTTTTACATGACCTTGGGTGACGGATTCCGATTATCTGTAATTTTCTCGGGCCCTGGTGGCCCGTGGTCGTTCCTGCTGCACAGATTCATGCGCCAGGGCCTGCTGCAGACAATGCACTTTGATTTATTGCGCTATGAGGTAATAACACCCGAGATATCACCAGATATATATTGGATTTTTCCCTGACCCTGAGTGTCCGGCCCCATGGGACGGTGGTTTTCTCGGACCCTGGTGGTCCGAGGTCGTTCCTGCTGCACAGATTCATGCGCCAGGGCCTCCTGCAGATAATTCACTTTGGTTTATTGCGCTATCTCTAATAGCACCCGAGATATCACCAGATATATGCTGGATTTTTACATCACCTTGGGTGACGGATTCCGATTATCTGTAATTTTCTCGGGCCCTGGTGGTCCGAGGTCGTTCCTGCTGCACAGATTCATGCGCCAGGGCCTCCGGCAGACAATGCACTTTGACTTATTGCGCTATCAGGTAATAGCACCCGCGATATCACCAGATATATACTGGATTTTTCTCTGACCCTGTGTGCCCGGCCCCATTTGTCGGTGGTTTTCTCTGCCCCTGGCGGTCCGAGGTCGTTCCCGTTGCACAGATTCATGCGCCAGGGCCTCCTACAGACAATGCACTTTGATTTATTGCGCTATCTCTTATAGCACCCGAGATATCACCAGATATATATTGGATTTTTCCCTGACCCTGAACGTCCAGCCCCATGGGACGGTGGTTTTCTCGGCCCCTGGTGGACCGAGGTAGTTCCCGATGCACAGATTCATGCGCCAGGGCTTCCTGCAGACAATGCACTTTGATTTACCGCGCTATCTGTAATAGCAGCCGAGATATCACCAGATATATGCTGGAATTTTAAATGACCTTGGGTGACGGATACCGAAAATCTGTAATTTTCTCGGACCCTGGTTGTCCGAGGTTGTTCTTGCTGCACAGATACATGCGCCAGGGCCTCCTGCAGACGATGCACTTTGGTTTATTGCGCTATCTCTAATAGCACCCGAGATATCACCAGATATATATTTGATTTTTACATGACCCTGACAGTCCGACCCCATGTGTCGGTGGTTTTCTCGGCCCCTGGTGGTCCGAGGTCGATCCTGCTGCACAGGTTCATGCGCCCCGGCCTTCTGCAGATAATTCACTTTGGTTTATTGCGCTATCTCTAATAGCACCCGAGATATCACCTGCTATATATTGGATTTTTCACAGAACCTGGGTGACTGGCTCCATGTGTCGGTGGTTTTCCCGGCCCCTGGTGGTCCGAGGTCGATCCCGTTGCACAGATTCTTGCGCCAGGGCCTCCGGCAGACAATGCACTTTGAGTTATTGCGCTATCAGGTAATAGCACCCGAGATATCACCAGAATATATACTGGATTTTTCTCTGACCCTGTGTGTCCGGCCCCATTTGTCGGTGGTTTTCTCGGCCCCTGGTGGTCCGAGGTCGTTCCTGCTGCACAGGTTCATGCGCCCCGGCCTTCTGCAGATAATTCACTTTGGTTTATTGCGCTATCTCTAATAGCACCCGAGATATCACCAGACATATATTGGATTTTTCACAGAACCTGGGTGACTGGCTCCATGTGTCGGTGGTTTTCCCGGCCCCTGGTGGTCCGAGGTCGATCCCGTTGCACAGATTCTTGCGCCAGGGCCTCCTGCAGACAATGCAATTTGATTTATCGCGCTATCTGTAATAGCACCCGAGATATCACCAGATATATATTGGATTTTTCCCTGACCCTGAGTGTCCAGCCCCATCAGACGGTAGTTTTCTCGGCCCCTGGTGGTCCGAGGTCGTTCCCGCTGCACAGATTCATGCGCCCGGCCATCTGCAGATAATTCACTTTGGTTTATTGCGCTATCGGTAAGAGCACCCGAGATATCATCAGATACATCCTGAATTTATACATGACCTTGGGTGTCCGGCCCCATGAGACGGTGGCTTTCTCGGACCCTGGTGTCCGAGGTCGTTCCCGTCGCACATATTCATGCGCCAGGGCCTCCTGCAGATAATTAACTTTGATTTATTGCGCTATCTGTAAGAGCACCCGAGATATCACCAGATATATGCTGGATTTTTACATCACCTTGGGTGACGGATTCCGATTATCTGTAATTTTCTCGGGCCCTGGTGGTCCGAGGTCGTTCCTGCTGCACAGATTCATGCGCCAGGACCTCCGGCAGACAATGCACTTTGATTTATTGCGCTATCAGGTAATAGCACCCGTGATACCACCAGATATATACTGGATTTTTCTCTGACCCTGTGTGTCCGGCCCCATTTGTCGGTCGTTTTCTCGGCCCCTGGTGGTCCGAGGTCGTTCCTGCTGCACAGGTTCATGCGCCCCGGCCTTCTGCAGATAATTCACTTTGGTTTATTGCGCTATCTCTAATAGCACCCGAGATATCACCTGCTATATATTGGATTTTTCACAGAACCTGGGTGACTGGCTCCATGTGTCGGTGGTTTTCCCGGCCCCTGGTGGTCCGAGGTCGATCCCGTTGCACAGATTCTTGCGCCAGGGCCTCCGGCAGACAATGCACTTTGAGTTATTGCGCTATCAGGTAATAGCACCCGAGATATCACCAGAATATATACTGGATTTTTCTCTGACCCTGTGTGTCCGGCCCCATTTGTCGGTGGTTTTCTCGGCCCCTGGTGGTCCGAGGTCGTTCCTGCTGCACAGGTTCATGCGCCCCGGCCTTCTGCAGATAATTCACTTTGGTTTATTGCGCTATCTCTAATAGCACCCGAGATATCACCAGACATATATTGGATTTTTCACAGAACCTGGGTGACTGGCTCCATGTGTCGGTGGTTTTCCCGGCCCCTGGTGGTCCGAGGTCGATCCCGTTGCACAGATTCTTGTGCCAGGGCCTCCTGCAGACAATGCAATTTGATTTATCGCGCTATCTGTAATAGCACCCGAGATATCACCAGATATATATTGGATTTTTCCCTGACCCTGAGTGTCCAGCCCCATCAGACGGTAGTTTTCTCGGCCCCTGGTGGTCCGAGGTCGTTCCCGCTGCACAGATTCATGCGCCCGGCCATCTGCAGATAATTCACTTTGGTTTATTGCGCTATCGGTAAGAGCACCCGAGATATCATCAGATACATCCTGAATTTATACATGACCTTGGGTGTCCGGCCCCATGAGACGGTGGCTTTCTCGGACCCTGGTGGTCCGAGGTCGTTCCCGTCGCACATATTCATGCGCCAGGGCCTCCTGCAGATAATTAAGTTTGATTTATTGCGCTATCTGTAATAGCACCCGAGATATCACCAGATATATGCTGGATTTTTACATCACCTTGGGTGACGGATTCCGATTATCTGTAATTTTCTCGGGCCCTGGCGGCCCGTGGTCGTTCCTGCTGCACAGATTCATGCGCCAGGGCCTCCTGCAGACAATGCACTTTGATTTATTGCGCTATCAGGTAATAACACCCGAGATATTTTCAGATTTATATTGGATTTTTCCGTGACCCTGAGTGTCCGGCCCCATGAGACGGTGGTTTTCTCGGGCCCTGGTGGTCCGAGATCGTTCCCGCTGCACAGATTCATGCGCCAGGGCTTCCTGCAGACAATGCACTTTGATCTATCGCGCTATCTGTAATAGCAGCCGAGATATCACCAGATATATGCTGGATTTTTAAATGACCTTGGGTGACGGATACCGAAAATCTGTAATTTTCTCGGTCCCTGGTGGTCCGAGGTCGTTCCTGCTGCACAGATTAATGCGCCAGGGCCTCCTGCAGACAATGCACTTTGATTTATTGCGCTATCAGGTAATAGCACCCGAGATATCACCCGATATATATTGGATTTTTCCCTGACCCTGAGTGTCCGGCCCCATGAGACGGTGGTTTTCTCGGCCCCTGGTGTTCCGAGGTAGTTCCTGCTGCACAGATTCATGCGCCAGAGCCTCCTGCAGATAACGCACTTTGATTTATTGCGCTATCAGGTAATAGCACCCGCGATATCACCAGATATATACTGGATTTTTCTCTGTCCCTGTGTGCCCGGCCCCATTTGTCGGTGGTTTTCTCTGCCCCTGGTGGTCCGAGGTCGTTCACGCTGCACAGATTCATGGGCCAGGGCATCCTGCAGACATTGCACTTTGATTTATCGCGCTTTCTCTAATATCACCCGAGATATCACCAGATATATGCTGGATTTTTACATGACCTTGGGTGACGGATACCGAAGATCAGTAATTTTCTCGGCCCCTGGTGATCCGAGTTCGTTCCCGCTGCACAGATTCATGCGCCAGGGCTTCCTGCAAACAATGCACTCTGATTTATTGCGCTATCTCTAATAGCACCCGAGATATCATCCGATACATCCTGGGTTTTTACATGACCTTGGGTGTCCGGCTCCATGCGTCGGTGGTTTTCTCGACCCCTGGTGGTCCGAGGTCGGTCCCGCGGCAGGGATTCATGCGCAAGGGCCTCATACGGACAATGCACTTTGATTTATTGCGCTATCTCTAATAGAACCCGAGATATTACCAGGTATATACTGGATTTTTACATGACCTTGGGTGACGGATACCGAAAATCTGTAATTTTCTCGGCCACTGGTGGTCCGATGTCCTTCCTGCTGCACCGATGCATGCGCCAGGGCCTCCTGCAGATAATTTACTTTGATTTATTGCGCTATCTCTATTAGCACCCCAGATATCACCAGATATATATTGGATCTCTCACTGACCCTGACGGTACGGCCACATGTGTCGGTGGTTTTCTCGGTCCCTGGTGGTCCGAGGTCGGTACTGCTGCACAGATTCATGCGCCAGGGCCTCCTGCAGACAATGCACTTTGATTTATTGCGCTATCTCTAATAGCACCCGAGATATCATCAGATACATCCTGGGTTTTTACATGACCTTGGGTGTCCGGCCCCTTGTGTCGGTGATTTTCTCGGCCCCTGGTGGTCCGAGGTCTTTCTCGCTACACAGATTCATACGCCAGGGCCCGCTGCAGATAATTCACTATGGTTTGGTGCGGTATCTGTAAGAGCACCCGAGATATCACCAGATATATATTGAATTTTTCAACCGACCCTGAGTGTCCGGCCCCATGAGACGGTGGTTTTCTCGGGCCCTGGTGATCCGAGGTCGTTCCCGCTGCACAGATTCATGCGCCAGGGCCTCCTGCAGATAATTCACTTTGGTTTATTGCGCTATCTCTAACAGCACCCGCGATATCACCAGATATATGCTGGATTTTTACATGACCTTGGGTGACGGATACCGAAAATCTGTAATTTTCTCGGCCCCTGGTGGTCCGATGTCGTTCCTGCTGCAGAGATTCATGCGCAAGGGCCTCCTACGGACAATGCACTTTGATTTATTGCGCTATCTCTAATAGCACCGGAGATATCACCAGATATATATTGGATTTTCCCCTGACCCAGAGTGTCCGGCGCCATGTGTCGGTGGTTTTCTCGGTCCCTGGTGGTCCGATGTAGTTCCCGCTGGCCAGATTCATGCGCCAGGGCCTCCGACAGACAATGCACTTTGGTTTATTGCGCTATCTGTAATAGCACCCGAGAAAGCACCATATATATGCTGGATTTTTACATGACCTTGGTTGACGGATACCGAAAATCTGTAATTTTCTCGGTCCCTGGTGGTCCGAGGTCGATCCCGCTGCAGAGATTCATGCGCTAGGGCTTCCTGCAGACAATGCACTTTGATATATCGCGCTATCTCTAATAGCACCCGAGATATCATCAGATTCATCCTGGATTTTTACATGACCTTGGGTGTCCGGCACCATGTGTCGGTGGTTTTCTCGGCCCCTGGTGGTCCGAGGTCGTTCCCGCGGCACAGATTCATGCTCAAGGGCCTCATACGGACAATGCACTTTGATTTACTGCGCTATCTCTAATAGCATCCGAGATATCACCAGATATATATTGGATTTTTCGCCGACCCTGAGTGTCCGGCCCCATGAGACGGTGGTTTTCTCGGCCCCTGGTGGTCCGAGGTCAATCCCGCTACACAGATTCATGCGCCAGGACCTCCTACAGACAATGCACTTTGATTTACTGCGCTATCTCTAATAGCATCCGAGATATCACCAGACATATAATGGGTTTATCCCTGACCCTGACAGTCCGGCCCCATGAGACGGTGGTTTACTCGGGCCCTGGTGTTCCGAGGTCGTTCCCGCTGCACAGATTCGTGCGCCACGGCCTCCTGCAGACAATGCACTTTGATATATCGAGCTATCTCTAATAGCACCCGAGATATCATCAGATACATCCTGTATTTTTACATGACCTTGGGTGTCCGGCACCATGTGTCAGTGGTTTTCTCGGCCCCCGGTGGTCCGAGGTCGTTCCCGCTGCACAGATTCATGCGCCAGGGCCCCCTGCAGATAATTCACTTTGGTTTAGTGCGCTATCTGTAATAGCACCCGAGATATCACCAGATATATATTGGATTTTTCCCCGACCCTGAGTGACCGGCCCCATGATACGGTTGTTTTCTCGGCCCCTGGTGGTCCGAGGTCGTTCCCGCTGCACAGAATCATGCGCCAGGGCCTCCTACAGATAATTGACTTTGATTTATCGCGCTATCTCTAATAGCACCCGAGATATCACCAGAAATATATTGGATTTTTCCCCGACCCTGAGGGTCCGGCCCCATGCGACGGTGATTTTCTCGGACCCTGGTGGTCCGAAGTTGTTCCCGCTGCACAGATTCATGCGCCCGGGCCGCCTGCAGATAATTCACTTTGGCTTATTGCGCTATCTCTGATAGCACCCGAGATATCACCACATATATATTGGATTTTCCCCTGACCCTGAGTGTCCGGCCCCATGAGATGGTGGTTTTCTCGGCCCCTGGTGATCCGAGGTCGTTCCCGCTGCACAGATTCATGCGACAGGGCCTCCTGCAGATAATTCACTTTGGTTTATTGCGCTATCTCTAATAGCACCCGAGATATCACCAGATATATGCTGGATTTTTAAATGACCTTGGGTGACGGATACCGAAAATCTGTAATTTTCTCGGTCCCTGGTGGTCCGAGGTCGTTCCTGCTGCACAGATTAATGCGCCAGGGCCTCCTGCAGACAATGCACTTTGATTTATTGCGCTATCAGGTAATAGCACCCGAGATATCACCCGATATATATTGGATTTTTCCCTGACCCTGAGTGTCCGGCCCCATGAGACGGTGGTTTTCTCGGCCCCTGGTGTTCCGAGGTAGTTCCTGCTGCACAGATTCATGCGCCAGAGCCTCCTGCAGATAACGCACTTTGATTTATTGCGCTATCAGGTAATAGCACCCGCGATATCACCAGATATATACTGGATTTTTCTCTGACCCTGTGTGCCCGGCCCCATTTGTCGGTGGTTTTCTCGGCCCCTGGTGGTCCGAGGTCGGTACTGCTGCACAGATTCATGCGCCAGGGCCTCCTGCAGACAATGCACTTTGAGTTATTGCGCTATCTCTAATAGCACCCGAGACATCACCAGATATATGCTAGATTTTTACATGACCTTGGGTGACGGATACCGAAAATCTGTAATTTTCTCGGCCCCTGGTGGGCCGAGGTCCTTCCTGCTGCACAGATTGATGCGCCAGGGCCTCCTGCAGACAATGCACTTTGGTTTATTGCGCTATCTCTAATAGAACCCGAGATATCACCAGATATATATTGGATTTTTCCCTGACCCTGAGTGTCCGGCCCCATGTGTCGGTGGTTTTCCCGGCCCCTGGTGGTCCGAGGTCGTTCCCGCTGCACAGATTCATGCGACAGGGCCTCCTGCAGATAATTCACTTTGGTGTATCACGCTATCTCTAATAGCACCCGAGATATCACCAGATATATATTGGATTTTCCCCTGACCCTGTGTGTCCTGCCCCATGAGACGGTGGTTTTCTCGGACCCTGGTGGTCCGAGGTCGTTCCTGCTGCCCAGATGAATGCGCCAGGGCCTCCTCCAGACAATGCACTTTGATTTATTGCGCTATCTGTAATAGCACCCGAGAAAGCTCCATATATATGCTGGATTTTTACATGACTTTGGGTGATGGATAGCCAAAATCTGTAATTTTCACGGCCCCTGGTGTTCCGATGTCGTCCCTGCTGCACATATTCATGCGCAAGGGCCTCCTACGGATAGTGCACTTTGATTTATTGCCATATCTCTAATAGCAGCCGAGATATCACCAGATATATATTGGATTTTCCCCTGACCCTGAGTGCCCGGCCGAACGAGACGGTGATTTTCTCGGCCCCTGCTGGTCCGAGGTCGTTCCCGCTGCACAGAATCGAGCGCCTGAGCTTCCTGCAGAGACTGCACTTTGATTTATTGCGCTATCTCTAATAGCACCCGAGATATCATCAGATACATCCTGGGTTTTTACATGACCTTGGGTGTCCGGCCCCTTGTGTCGGTGATTTTCTCGGCCCCTGGTGGTCCGAGGTCGTTCTCGCTACACAGATTCATACGCCAGGGCCTGCTGCAGATAATTCACTATGGTTTGGTGCGGTATCTGTAAGAGCACCCGAGATATCACCAGATATATATTGAATTTTTCAACCGACCCTGAGTGTCCGGCCCCATGAGACGGTGGTTTTCTCGGACCCTGGTGATCCGAGGTCGTTCCCGCTGCACAGATTCATGCGCCAGGGCCTCCTGCAGATAATTCACTTTGGTTTATTGCGCTATCTCTAATAGCACCCGCGATATCACCAGATATATGCTGGATTTTTACATGACCTTGGGTGACGGATACCGAAAATCTGTAATTTTCTCGGCCCCTGGTGGTCCGATGTCGTTCCTGCTGCAGAGATTCATGCGCAAGGGCCTCCTACGGACAATGCACTTTGATTTATTGCGCTATCTCTAATAGCACCGGAGATATCACCAGATATATATTGGATTTTCCCCTCACCCAGAGTGTCCGGCGCCATGTGTCGGTGGTTTTCTCGGCCCCTGGTGGTCCGATGTAGTTCCCGCTGGCCAGATTCATGCGCCAGGGCCTCCGACAGACAATGCACTTTGGTTTATTGCGCTATCTGTAATAGCACCCGAGAAAGCACCATATATATGCTGGATTTTTACATGACCTTGGTTGACGGATACCGAAAATCTGTAATTTTCTTGGCCCCTGGTGGTCCGAGGTCGATCCCGCTGCAGAGATTCATGCGCTAGGACTTCCTGCAGACAATGCACTTTGATATATCGCGCTATCTCTAATAGCACCCGAGATATCATCAGATTCATCCTGGATTTTTACATGACCTTGGGTGTCCGGCACCATGTGTCGGTGGCTTTCTCGGCCCCTGGTGGTACGAGGTCGTTCCCGCTGCACAGATTCATGCGCCAGGGCCCCCTGCAGATAATTCACTTTGGTTTAGTGCGCTATCTGTAATAGCACCCGAGATATCACCAGATATATATTGGATTTTTCCCCGACCGTGAGTGTCCGGCCCCATGAGACGGTGGTTTTCTCGGCCCCTGGTGGTCCGAGGTCGTTCCCGCTGCACAGGTGCATGCGCCAGGGCCTCCTCCAGATAATTCACTTTGATTTATCGCGCTATCTCTAACAGCACCCGTGATATCACCAGAAATATATTGGATTTTTCCCCGTCCCTGATTGTCCGGCCCCATGAGACGGTGATTTTCTCGGCCCCTGGTGGTCCGAGGTCGTTCCCGCTGCACAGAATCATGCGCCAGGGCTTCCTGCAGACAATGCACATTGATTTACCGCGCTATCTCTAATAGCACCCGAGATATCACCAGACATATAATGGGTTTATCCCTGACCCTGACAGTCCGGCCCCATGAGACGGCGGTTTACTCGGGCCCTGGTGGTCCGAGGTCGTTCCCGCTGCACAGATTCGTGAGCCAGGGCCTCCTGCAGACAATGCACTTTGATATATCGAGCTATCTCTAATAGCACCCGAGATATCATCAGATACATCCTGTATTTTTACATGACCTTGGGTGTCCGGCACCATGTGTCAGTGGTTTTCTCGGCCCCCGGTGGTCCGAGGTCGTTCCCGCTGCACAGATTCATGCGCCAGGGCCCCCTGCAGATAATTCACTTTGGTTTAGTGCGCTATCTGTAATAGCACCCGAGATATCACCAGATATATATTGGATTTTTCCCCGACCCTGTGTGTCCGGCCCCATGAGACGGTTGTTTTCTCGGCCCCTGGTGGTCCGAGGTCGTTCCCGCTGCACAGAATCATGCGCCAGGGCCTCCTACAGATAATTGACTTTGATTTATCGCGCTATCTCTAATAGCACCCGAGATATCACCAGAAATATATTGGATTTTTCCCCGACCCTGAGGGTCCGGCCCCATGCGACGGTGATTTTCTCGGACCCTGTTGGTCCGAAGTCGTTCCCGCTGCACAGATTCATGCGCCCGGGCCGCCTGCAGATAATTCACTTTGGCTTATTGCGCTATCTCTGATAGCACCCGAGATATCACCACATATATATTGGATTTTCCCCTGACCCCGAGTGTCCGGCCCCATGAGATGGTGGTTTTCTCGGCCCCTGGTGGTCCGAGGTCGTCCCCGCTGCACAGGTGCATGCGCCAGGGCCTCCTGCAGACAATGCACTTTGATTTATCGCGTTATCTGTAATAGAACCCGAGATATCACCATATATATGCTGGATTGTTACACGACATAGTGTGACGGATACCGAAAATCTGTAATTTTCTCGGCCCCTGGTGGTCCCATGTCGTTCCTGCTGCACAGATTCATGCGCCAGGGCCTCCTGCAGACAATGCACGTTGGTTTATTGCGCTATCTCTAATAGCACCCGAGATACCACCAAATATATATTGGATTTTTCCCTGACCCTGACAGTCCGGCCCCATGTGTCGGTGATATTCTCGGTCCCTGGTTGTCCGAGGTAGATCCCGCTGCACAGATTCATGCGCCAGGGCCTACTGCAGACAGTGCACTTTGATTTATCGCGCTATCTGTAATAGCACCCGAGATATCATCAGATACATTCTGCAATTTTACATGACCTTGGGTGTCCGGCCCCATGCGTCGGCTGTTTGCTCGACCCCTGGTGGTCCGAGGTCGTTCCCGCTGCACAGATTCATGCGCCAGGGCCCGCAGCAGATAATACACTTTGGTTTAGGGCGCTATCTGTAAGGGCACCCGAGATATCACCAGATATATATTGAATTTTTCAACCGACCCTGAGTGTCCGGCCCCAGGAGACGGTGGTTTTCTCGGCCCCTGGTGGTCCGAGGTCGTTCCCGCTGCACAGATTCATGCGCCGGTGCCTCCCGCAGACAAAGCACTTTGATTTATCGCGCTATCTCTAATAGCACACGAGATATCACCAGATATATATTGGATTTTACCCTGACCCTTAGTATCCGGCCCCATGAGTCTGTTGTTTTCTCGGCCCCTGGTGGTCCGAGGTCGTTCCCGCTGCACAGACTCATGCACCAGGGCCTCCTGCAGACAATGCACTTTGGTTTATTGCGCTATCTCTAATAGCACCCTAGATACCACCAAATATATATTGGATTTTTCCCTGACCCTGACAGTCCGGCCCCATGTGTCGATGGTTTTCTCGGTCCCTCGTGGTCCGAGGTCGATCCCCCTGAACAGATTCATGCGCCAGGGCTTCCTGGAGACAATTCACATTGGTTTATCGCGCTATCAGGTAATAGCACCCGAGATATCACCCGATATATATTGGATTTTTCCATGACCCTGAGTGTCCGGCCCCATGAGACGGTGGTTTTCTCGGCCCCTGGTGTTCCGAGGTAGTTCCTGCTGCACAGATTCATGCGCCAGAGCCTCCTGCAGATAACGCACTTTGATTTATTGCGCTATCAGGTAATAGCACCCGCGATATCACCAGATATATACTGGATTTTTCTCTGACCCTGTGTGCCCGGCCCCATTTGTCGGTGGTTTTCTCGGCCCCTGGTGGTCCGAGGTCGTTCACGCTGCACAGATTCATGGGCCAGGGCATCCTGCAGACAATGCACTTTGATTTATCGCGCTTTCTCTAATATCACCCGAGATATCACCAGATATATGCTGGATTTTTACATGACCTTGGGTGACGGATACCGAAGATCAGTAATTTTCTCGGCCCCTGGTGATCCGAGTTCGTTCCCGCTGCACAGATTCATGCGCCAGGGCTTCCTGCAGACAATGCACTCTGATTTATTGCGCTATCTCTAATAGCACCCGAGATATCATCCGATACATCCTGGGTTTTTACATGACCTTGGGTGTCCGGCTCCATGCGTCGGTGGTTTTCTCGACCCCTGGTGGTCCGAGGTCGGTCCCGCGGTAGGGATTCATGCGCAAGGGCCTCATACGGACAATGCACTTTGATTTATTGCGCTATCTCTAATAGAACCCGAGATATCACCAGGTATATACTGGATTTTTACACGACCTTGGGTGACGGATACCGAAAATCTGTAATTTTCTCGGCCCCTGGTGGTCCGAGGTCCTTCCTGCTGCACAGATTGATGCGCCAGGGCCTCCTGCAGACAATGCACTTTGGTTTATTGCGCTATCTCTAATAGCACCCGAGATATCACCAGATATATATTGGATTTTTCCCTGACCCTGAGTGTCCGGCCCCATGTGTCGGTGGTTTTCCCGGCCCCTGGTGGTCCGAGGTCGTTCCCGCTGCACAGATTCATGCGACAGGGCCTCCTGCAGATAATTCACTTTGGTTTATCACGCTATCTCTAATAGCACCCGAGATATCACCAGATATATATTTGATTTTACCCTGACCCTGTGTGTCCGGCCCCATGAGACGGTGGTTTTCTCGGACCCTGGTGGTCCGATGTCGTCCCTGCTGCACATATTCATGCGCAAGGGCCTCCTACGGACAGTGCACTTTGATTTATTGCGATATCTCTAATAGCAGCCGAGATATCACCAGATATATATTGGATTTTCCCGTGACCCTGAGTGCCCGGCCGCACGAGACGGTGATTTTCTCGGCCCCTGGTGGTCCGAGGTCGTTCTCGCTACACAGATTCATACGCCAGGGCCCGCTGCAGATAATTCACTATGGTTTGGTGCGGTATCTGTAAGAGCACCCGAGATATCACCAGATATATATTGAATTTTTCAACCGACCCTGAGTGTCCGGCCCCATGAGACGGTGGTTTTCTCGGACCCTGGTGATCCGAGGTCGTTCCCGCTGCACAGATTCATGCGCCAGGGCCTCCTGCAGATAATTCACTTTGGTTTATTGCGCTATCTCTAATAGCACCCGCGATATCACCAGATATATGCTGGATTTTTACATGACCTTGGGTGACGGATACCGAAAATCTGTAATTTTCTCGGCCCCTGGTGGTCCGATGTCGTTCCTGCTGCAGAGATTCATGCGCAAGGGCCTCCTACGGACAATGCACTTTGATTTATTGCGCTATCTCTAATAGCACCGGAGATATCACCAGATATATATTGGATTTTCCCCTGACCCAGAGTGTCCGGCGCCATGTGTCGGTGGTTTTCTCGGCCCCTGGTGGTCCGATGTAGTTCCCACTGGCCAGATTCATGCGCCAGGGCCTCCGACAGACAATGCACTTTGATTTATTGCGCCATCTGTAATAGCACCCGAGATATCACCAGATATATATTGGATTTTCCCCTGACCCTGAGTGTCCGGCCCCATGAGACGGTGGTTTTCTCGGCCCCTGGTGGTCCGAGGTCGTTCCCGCTGCACAGATTCAGCATATATCTGGTGATATCTCGAGTGCTAATAGAGATAGCGCAATAAATCAAAATGCATTGTCTGCAGGCAGACCTGGCGCATGATTCTGTGCAGATGGAGCGACCTCGGACCACCATGGGTCGACAAAACCACCGACAAATGGTGCCGGACGCCCAAGGTCATGTAAAAATCCAGGATGTATCTGATGATATCTCGGGTGCTATTAGAGATAGCGCGATATATCAAAGTGCATTGTCTGCAGTAGGCCCTAGCGCATGAATCTGTGCAGCGGGAACGACCGCGGACCACAAGGGGCCGAGAAAACCACCGTCTCGTGGGGCCGGACGCTCAGGGTCAGGGAAAAATCCAATATATATCAGGTGATATCTCGGGTGCTATAAGAGATTGCGCAATAAACCAAAGTGAATTATCTGCAGGAGGCCCTGGCGCATGAATCTGTGCAGCGGGAACGACCTCGGATCACCAGGGGCCGAGGAAACCACCGACTCGTGGGGCCGGACACTCAGGGTCAGGGAAAAATCCAATATATATCTGGTGATATCTCGGGTGCTATTACAGATAGCGCAATAAATCAAAGTGCAGTGTCTGCAGGAGGCCCTGGCGCATGAATCTGTGCAGCGGGAACGACCTCGGACCACCAGGGGCCGAGAAAACCACCGTCTCATGGGGCCGCACACTGAGGGTCAGGGAAAAATCCAATATATATCTGGTGATATCTCGGGTGCTATTACAGATAGCTCAATAAACCAATGCGAACTATCTGCAGGAGGCACTCGCGCATGAATCTGTGCAGCGGGAACGACCTCGGACCACCAGGGGCCAAGAAAACCACCGTTTCATGGGGCCGGACACTCAGGGTCGGGGAAAAATTCAATATATATCTGGTGATATCTCGGGTGCTATTACAGATAGCGCATAAATCAAAGTGAATTATCTGCAGGAGGCCCTGGCGCATGAATCTGTGCAGCGGGAACTTCCTCGGACCACCAGGGGCCGAGAAAACCACCGACTCGTGGGGCCGGACACTCAGGGTCAGGGAAAAATCCAATATATATCTGGTGATATCTCGGGTGCTATTACAGATAGCGCAATAAATCAAAGTGCATTGTCCGTTGGAGGCCCTGGCGCATGAATCTGTGCAGCGGGAACGACCTCGGACCACCAGGGGCCGAGAAACCCACCGTCTCATGGGGCCGGACACTCAGGGTCAGGGAAAACTGCAATATATATCTGGTGATATCTCGGGTGCTATTACAGATAGCGCAATAAACCAAAGTGAATTATCTGTAGGTGGCCCTGGCGCATGAATCTGTGCAGCGGGAACGACCTCGGACCACCTGGGGCCGAGAAAACCACCGTCTCATGGGTCCGGACACTCAGGGTCTGGGAAAAATCCAATATATATCTGGTTATATCTCGGTTGCTGTTACAGATAGCGCAATAAATCAAAGTGCATTGTCTGCAGGAGGCCCTGGCACATTAATCTGTGCAGCGGGAACGACCTCGGACCACCAGGGGCCGAGAAAACCTCCGACACATGGGGCCGGACTGTCAGGGTCAGGGAAGAATCCAGCATATATCTGGTGATATCTCGAGTGCTAATAGAGATAGCGCAATAAATCAAAATGCATTGTCTGCAGGCAGACCTGGCGCATGATTCTGTGCAGATGGAGCGACCTCGGACCACCACGGGTCGACAAAACCACCGACACATGGTGCCGGACGCCCAAGGTCATGTAAAAATCCAGGATGTATCTGATGATATCTCGGGTGCTATTAGAGATAGCGCGATATATCAAAGTGCATTGTCTGTAGGAGGCCCTACCGCATGAACCTGTGCAGCAGGAACGACCTCGGACCACCAGGGGCCGAGAAAACCACCGTCTCATGGGGCCGGACGCCCAAGGTCATGTAAAAATCCAGGATGTATCTGATGATATCTCGGGTGCTATTAGAGATAGCGCGACATATCAAAGTGCATTGTCTGCAGTAGGCCCTAGCGCATGAATCTGTGCAGCGGGAACGACCTCGGACCACAAGGGGCCGAGAAAACCACCGTCTCGTGGGGCCGGACGCTCAGGGTCAGGGAAAAATCCAATATATATCTGGTGATATCTCGGGTGCTATAAGAGATTGCGCAATAAATCAAAGTGCATTGTCTGTAGGAGGCCCTACCGCATGAACCTGTGCAGTAGGAACGACCTCGGACCATCAGAGGCCGAGAAAACCACAGTCTCATGGGGCAGGACACTCAGGGTCAGGGAAAAGTCCAATATACATCTGGTGACATCTCGGGTGCTATTAGAGATAGCGCAATAAATCAAAGTGCATTGTCCGTAGGAGGCCCTGGCGCATGAACCTGTGCAGCGGGAAAGACCTCGGACATCCAGGGGCCGAGAAACTTACCGGTCTTCGGTGTCCGTCACCCAAATTCATGTAAAAATCCAGCATATATATGGTGCTTTCACGGGTGCTATTACAGATAGCGCGATAAATCAAAGTGAATTATCTGCAGGAGGCCCTGGCGCATGAATCTGTGCAGCGGGAACGACCTCGGACCACCAGGGGCCGAGGAAACCACCGTCTCATGGGGCCGGAGATTCAGGGTAAGGGAAAATCCAATATATATCTGGTGATATCTCGGGTGCTATTAGAGATAGCGCAATAAACCAAAGTGAATTATCTGCAGGAGGCCCCCGCGCATGCATCTGTGCAGCGGGAACGACCTCGGACCACCAGGGGCCGAGAAAACCACCGTCTCATGGGGCCGGACACTCAGGGTCAGGGAAAAATCCACTATATTTCTGGTGATATCTCGGGTGCTATTACAGATAGCGCAATAAGTCAAAGTGCATTGTCTGCAGGAGGCCCAGGCGCATGAATCTGTGAAGCAGGAACGACCTCGGTCCACCAGGGGCCGAGAAAACCACCGTCACATTGGGCCGGACACTCAGGGTCAGGGAAAAATCCAATATATATCTGGTGATATCTCGGTTGCTATTACAGATAGCGCAAAAAATCAAAGTGCATTGTCTATAGGAGGCCCTGGCGCTTCAATACGTGCAGCGGGAACGACCTCGGACCACCAGGGGCTGAGAAAACTACAGTCTCATGGGGCCGGACACTCAGGGTCTGGGAAAAATCCAATATATATCTGGTGATATCTCGGGTGCTATTAGAGATAGCGCAATAAATCAAAGTGCATTGTCTGTAGGAGGCCCTGTCGCATGAATATGTGCAGCGGGAACGACCTCGGACCACCAGGGGCCGAGACAACCACCGAGGTCGTTCCCGCTGCACAGAATCATGCGCCAGGGCTTTCTGCAGACAAGGCACTTTGATTTATCGCGCTATCTGTAATAGAACACCGAATGTCACCAGATATATATTGGATTTTTCCCTGACCCTGAGTGCCCGGCCCCATGAGACGGTGGTTTTCTCGGCCCCTGGTGGTTCGAGGACGTTCCCGCTGCCCAGACTCATGCGCCAGGGCCTCCTACAGACAATGCACTTTGATTTATCGCGCTATCTCTAATAGCACCCGAGATATCACCAGAAATATATTGGATTTTTCCCCGACCCTGAGTATCCGGCCCCATGAGACGGTGGTTTTCTCGGCCCCTGGTGGTCAGAGGTCGTTCCCGCTGCACAGATTCATGCGCCAGGGCCTCCTACAGACAATGCACTTTGGTTTATTGCGCTATCTCTAATAGCACCCGAGATATCACCAGATATATATTGGATTTTTCCCTGACCCTGAGTGTCCGGCCCCATGTGTCGGTGGTTCTCCCGGCCCCTGGTGGTCCGAGGTCGTTCCCGCTTCACAGATTCATGCGCCAGGGCCTCCTGCAGATAGTTCACATTGGTTTATCGCGCTATCTCTAATAGCACCCGAGATATCACCAGATAAATATTGAATTTTTCCCCGACCCTGAGTGTCCGGCCCCATGAGACGGTGGTTTTCTCGGCTCCTGGTGGACCGAGGTCGTTCCCGCTGCACAGATGCATGAGCCAGGACCTCCTGCAGACAATGCACTTTGATATATCGCGCTATCTCTAATAGCACCCGAGATATCATCAGATACATCCTGGATTTTTACATGACCTTGGGTGATATCACCTTGGGTGATATCACCAGATATATATTGGATTTTTCCCTGACCCTGAGTGTCCGGCCCCATGAGGCTGTGGTTTTCTCGGCCCCTAGTGGTCCGAGGTCGTTCCCGCTGCACAGATTCATGCGCCAGGGCCTCCTACAGACAATGCACTTTGGTTTACTGCGCTATCTGTAATAGCACCCGAGATATCACCAGATATATATTGGATTTTCCCCTGACCCTGTGTGTCCGGCCCCATGAAACGGTGGTTTTCTCGGCCCCTGGTGTTCCGAGGTTGTTCCCGCTGGCCAGATTCATGCGCCAGGGAATCCTACAGACAATGCACTTTGATTTATTGCGCTATCTGTAATAGCACCCGAGATATCACCAGATATATATTGGATTTTTCCCTGACCCTGAGTGTCCGGCCCCATGAGACGGTGGTTTTCTCGGCCCCTGGTGGTCCGAGGTCGTACCCGCTGCACAGGTTCATGCGCCAGGGCCTCTTACAGACAATGCACTTTGATTTATTGCGCTATCTCTAATAGCAACCGAGATATCACCAGATATATAATGGGTTTTTCCCTGACCCTGACAGTCCGGCCCCATGAGACGGTGGTTTTCTCGGCCCCTGGTGGTCCGAGGTCGTTCCCGCTGCACAGATTCATGCGCCAGGGCCCCTGCAGATAATTCACTTTGGTTTATTGCGCTATCTCTAATAGCACCCGAGATATCACCAGATATATATTGGATTTTTCCCCGACCCTGATTGTCCGGCCCCATGAGACGGTGGTTTTCTCGGCCCCTGGTCGTCCGAGGTCGTTCCTGCTGCACAGATTCATGCACCAGGGCCTCCTACAGACAATGCACTTTGATTTATTGCGCTATCTGTAACAGCACCCGAGATATCACCAGATATATAATGGGTTTTTCCCCGACCCTGACAGTCCGGCCCCATGAGACGGTGGTTTTCTCGGCCCCTGGTGGTCCGAGGTCGTTCCGGCTGCACAGATTCATGCGCCCGGGCCTCCTGCAGATAATTCACTTTGGTTTATTGCGCTATCTCTAATAGCACCCGAGATATCACCAGATATATATTGGATTTTCCCTTGACCCTGTGTGTCCGGCCCCATGAGACGGTGGTTTTCTCGGCCCCTGGTGTTCCGAGGTCGTTCCCGCTGCCCAGATTCATGCGCCAGGGAATCTTACAGACAATGCACTTTGATTTATTGCGCTATCTGTAATAGCACCCGAGATATCACCAGATATATATTGGATTTTTCCCTGACACTGAGTGTCCGGCCCCATGAGGCTGTGGTTTTCTCGGCCCCTAGTGGTCCGAGGTCGTCCCCGTTGCACAGATTCATGCGCCAGGGTCTCCTACAGACAATGCACTTCGATTTATTGCGCTATCTGTAATAGCACCCGAGATATCACCAGATATATATTGGATTTTCCCCTGACCCTGAGTGTCCGGCCCCATGAGACGGTGGTTTTCTCGGCCCCTGGTGGTCCGAGGTCGTCCCCGCTGCACAGATGCATGGGCCAGGGCCTACTGCAGATAATTCACTTTGATTTATTGCGTTATCTGTAATAGCACCCGACAAAGCACCATATATATGCTGGATTTTTACATGACCTTGGGTGACGGATACCGAAAATCTGTAATTTTCTTGGCCTCTGGTGGTCCGAGGTCGATCCCCCTGCAGAGCTTCATGCGCTAGGGCCTCCTGCAGACAATGCACTTTGATATATCGCGCTATCTCTAATAGCACCCGAGATATCATCAGATACATCCTGGATTTTTACATGACCTTGGGTGTCCGGCACCATATGTCGGTGGTTTTCTCGGCCCCCGGTGGTCCGAGGTCGTTCCCGCTGCACAGATTCATGCGCCAGGGCCCCCTGCAGATAATTCACTTTGGTTTTGTGCGCTATCTGTAATAGCACCCGAGATATCACCAGATATATATTGGATTTTTCCCCGACCCTGAGTGTCCGGCCCCATGGGTCGGTTGTTTCCTCGGCCCCTGGTGGTCCGAGGTAGTTCCCGCTGCACAGATGCATGCGCCAGGGCCTCGTCCAGATAATTCACTTTGATTTATCGCGCTATCTCTAATAGCACCCGAGATATCACCAGAAATATATTGGATTTTTCCCCAACCCTGAGTGTCCGGCCCAATGAGACGGTGGTTTTCTCGGCCCCTGGTGGTCCGAGGTCGTTCCCGCTGCACAGATTCATGCGCCAGGGCCTCCTACAGACAATGCACTTCGATTTATTGCACTATCTGTAATAGCACCCAAGATATCACCAGATATATAGTGGATTTTTCCCCGACCCTGATTGTCCGGCCCCATGAGACGGTGGTTTTCTCGGCCCCTGGTGGTCCGAGGTCGTACCCGCTGCACAGGTTCATGCGCCAGGGCCTCCTACAGACAATGCACTTTGATTTATTGCGCTATCTCTAATAGCACCCGAGATATCACCAGATATATAATGGGGTTTTCCCTGACCCTGACAGTCCGGCCCCATGAGACGGTGGTTTTCTCGGACCCTGGTGGTCCGAAGTCGTTCCCGCTGCACAGATTCATGCGCCAGGGCCTCCTACAGACGGTGCACTTTGATTTATTGCGCTATCTCTAATAGAACCCGAGATATCATCAGGTACATCCTGGATTTTTACATGACCTTGGGTGTCCTGCACCATGTGTCGGTGGTTTTCTCGGCCCCTGGTGGTCCGAGGTCGTTCCCGCTGCACGGATTCATACGCCAGGGCCCCCTGCAGATAATTCACTTTGGTTTAGTGCGATATCTGTAATAGCACCCGAGATATCACCAGATATATATTGGATTTTTCCCCGACCCTGAGTGTCCGGCCCCATGAGACGGTTGTTTCCTCGGCCCCTGGTGGTCCGAGATCGTTCCCGCTGCACACATGCATGCGCCAGGGCCTCCTCCAGATAATTCACTTTGATTTATCGCGCTATCTCTAATAGCACCCGAGATATCACCAGAAATATATTGGATTTTTCCCTGACCCTGACAGTCCGGCCCCATGAGACGGTGGTTTTCTCGGACCCTGGTGGTCCGAAGTCGATCCCGCTGCTCAGATTCATGCGCCACGGCCTCCTACAGACAATGAACTTTGGTTTATTGCGCTATCTCTAATAGCACCCGAGATATCACCAGATATATATTGGATTTTCCCCTGACCCTGAGTGTCCGCCCCATGAGATGGTGGTTTTCTCGGCCCCTGGTGGTCCGAGGACGTTCCCGCTGCACAGATTCATTCGCCCGCGCCCCCTGCAGATAATTCACTTTGGTTTATTGCGCTATCTCTAATAGCACCCGAGATATCACCAGATATATATTGGATTTTCCCCTGACCCTGAGTGTCCGGCCCCATGAGATGGTGGTTTTCTCGGCCCCTGGTGATCCGAGGTCGTTCCCGCTGCACAGAATCATGCGCCAGGGCTTCCTGCAGACAATGCACTTTGATTTATCGCGCTATCTCTAATAGCACCCGAGATATCACCAGATATATATTGGATTTTCCCCTGACCCTGTGTGTCCGGCCCCATGAGACGGTGGTTTTCTCGGCCCCTGGTGTTCCGAGGTCGTTCCCGCTGCCCAGATTCATGCGCCAGGGAATCCTACAGACAATGCACTTTGATTTATTGCGCTATCTGTAATAGCACCCGAGATATCACCAGATATATATTGGATTTTTCCCTGACCCTGAGTGTCCGGCCCCATGAGGCTGTGGTTTTCTCGGCCCCTAGTGGTCCGAGGTCGTCCCCGTTGCACAGATTCATGCGCCAGGGCCTCCTACAGACAATGAACTTTGATTTATTGCGCTATCTGTAATAGCACCCAAGATATCACCAGATATATATTGGATCTTTCCCCGACCCTGATTGTCCAGGCCCATGAGACGGTGGTTTTCTCGGCCCCTGGTGGTCCGAGGTCGTACCCGCTGCACAGGTTCATGCGCCAGATATCATTAGATACATCGTGGAATTTTACATGACCCTGAGTGGCCGGCCCCATGAGACGGTGGTTTTCTCGGCCCCTGGTTGTCCGAGGTCGTTCCCGCTGCACAGATGCATGCGCCAGGGCCTCCTGCAGACAATGCACTTTGATTTATCGCGTTATCTCTAATTGCACCCGAGATATCATCAGATACTCTCCTGGATTTTTACATGACCTTGGGTGTCCGGCACCATGTGTCGGTGGTTTTCTCGGCCCCTGGTGGTCCGAGGACGTTCCCGCTGCACAGATTCATGCGCCCGGGCCTCCTGCAGATAATTCACTTTGGTTTATTGCGCTATCTCTAATAGCACCCGAGATATCACCAGATATATATTGGATTTTCCCCTGACCCTGAGTGTCCGGCCCCATGAGACGGTGGTTTTCCCGGCCCCTGGTGGTCCGAAGTCGTTCCCGCTGCTCAGATTCAGGCGCCAGGGCCTCCTACAGACAATGCACTTTGGTTTATTGCGCTATCTGTAATAGCACCCGAGATATCATCAGATACATCCTGGATTTTTACATGAGCTTGGGTGTCCGGCACCATGTGTCGGTGGTTTTCTCGGCCCCTGGTGGTCCGAGGACGTTCCCGCTGCACAGATGCATGCGCCAGGACCTCCTGCAGATAATTCACTTTGGTTTATTGCGCTATCTCTAATAGCACCCGAGATATCACCAGATATATATTGGATTTTCCCCTGACCCTGTGTGTCCGGCCCCATGAGACGGTGGTTTTCTCGGCCCCTGGTGTTCCGAGGTCGTTCCCGCTGCCCAGATTCATGCGCCAGGGAATCCTACAGACAATGCACTTTGATTTATTGCGCTATCTGTAATAGCACCCGAGATATCACCAGATATATATTGGATTTTTCCCTGACACTGAGTGTCCGGCCCCGTGAGGCTGTGGTTTTCTCGGCCCCTAGTGGTCCGAGGTCGTCCCCGTTGCACAGATTCATGCGCCAGGGTCTCCTACAGACAATGCACTTCGATTTATTGCGCTATCTGTAATAGCACCCGAGATATCACCAGATATATATTGGATTTTCCCCTGACCCTGAGTGTCCGGCCCCATGAGACGGTGGTTTTCTCGGCCCCTGGTGGTCCGAGGTCGTCCCCGCTGCACAGATGCATGCGCCAGGGCCTACTGCAGATAATTCACTTTGATTTATTGCGTTATCTGTAATAGCACCCGACAAAGCACCATATATATGCTGGATTTTTACATGACCTTGGGTGACGGATACCGAAAATCTGTAATTTTCTTGGCCTCTGGTGGTCCGAGGTCGATCCCCCTGCAGAGCTTCATGCGCTAGGGCCTCCTGCAGACAATGCACTTTGATATATCGCGCTATCTCTAATAGCACCCGAGATATCATCAGATACATCCTGGATTTTTACATGACCTTGGGTGTCCGGCACCATATGTCGGTGGTTTTCTCGGCCCCCGGTGGTCCGAGGTCGTTCCCGCTGCACAGATTCATGCGCCAGGGCCCCCTGCAGACAATGCACTTCGATTTATTGCGCTATCTCTAATAGCACCCGAGATATCACCAGATATATATTGGATTTTTCCCCGACCCTGAGTGTCCGGCCCCATGAGTCGGTTGTTTCCTCGGCCCCTGGTGGTCCGAGGTAGTTCCCGCTGCACAGATGCATGCGCCAGGGCCTCGTCCAGATAATTCACTTTGATTTATCGCGCTATCTCTAATAGCACCCGAGATATCACCAGAAATATATTGGATTTTTCCCCGACCCTGAGTGTCCGGCCCAATGAGACGGCGGTTTTCTCGGCCCCTGGTGGTCCGAGGTCGTTCCCGCTGCACAGATTCATGCGCCAGGGCCTCCTACAGACAATGCACTTCGATTTATTGCACTATCTGTAATAGCACCCAAGATATCACCAGATATATAGTGGATTTTTCCCCGACCCTGATTGTCCGGCCCCATGAGACGGTGGTTTTCTCGGCCCCTGGTGGTCCGAGGTCGTACCCGCTGCACAGGTTCATGCGCCAGGGCCTCCTACAGACAATGCACTTTGATTTATTGCGCTATCTCTAATAGCACCCGAGATATCACCAGATATATAATGGGGTTTTCCCTGACCCTGACAGTCCGGCCCCATGAGACGGTGGTTTTCTCGGACCCTGGTGGTCCGAAGTCGTTCCCGCTGCACAGATTCATGCGCCAGGGCCTCCTACAGACGGTGCACTTTGATTTATTGCGCTATCTCTAATAGAACCCGAGATATCATCAGATACATCCTGGATTTTTACATGACCTTGGGTGTCCTGCACCATGTGTCGGTGGTTTTCTCGGCCCCTGGTGGTCCGAGGTCGTTCCCGCTGCACGGATTCATACGCCAGGGCCCCCTGCAGATAATTCACTTTGGTTTAGTGCGATATCTGTAATAGCACCCGAGATATCACCAGATATATATTGGATTTTTCCCCGACCCTGAGTGTCCGGCCCCATGAGACGGTTGTTTCCTCGGCCCCTGGTGGTCCGAGGTCGTTCCCGCTGCACACATGCATGCGCCAGGGCCTCCTCCAGATAATTCACTTTGATTTATCGCGCTATCTCTAATAGCACCCGAGATATCACCAGAAATATATTGGATTTTTCCCCGACCCTGAGTGTCCGGCCCAATGAGACGGTGGTTTTCTCGGCCCCTGGTGGTCCGAGGTCGTTCCCTCTGCACAGATTCATGCGCCAGGGCCTCCTACAGACAATGCACATCGATTTATTGCACTATCTGTAATAGCACCCAAGATATCACCAGATATATAGTGGATTTTTCCCAGACCCTGATTGCCCGGCCCCATGAGACGGTGGTTTTCTCGGCCCCTGGTGGTCCGAGGTCGTACCCGCTGCACAGGTTCATGCGCCAGGGCCTCCTACAGACAATGCACTTTGATTTATTGCGCTATCTCTAATAGCACCCGAGATATCACCAGATATATAATGGGGTTTTCCCTGACCCTGACAGTCCGGCCCCATGAGACGGTGGTTTTCTCGGACCCTGGTGGTCCGAAGTCGATCCCGCTGCTCAGATTCATGCGCCACGGCCTCCTACAGACAATGAACTTTGATTTATTGCGCTATCTGTAATAGCACCCAAGATATCACCAGATATATATTGGATTTTTCCCCGACCCTGATTGTCCGGGCCCATGAGACGGTGGTTTTCTCGGCCCCTGGTGGTCCGAGGTCGTACCCGCTGCACAGGTTCATGCGCCAGATATCATTAGATACATCCTGGATTTTTGCATGACCCTGAGTGTCCGGCCCCATGAGACGGTGGTTTTCTCGGCCCCAGGTTGTCCGAGGTCGTTCCCGCTGCACAGATGCATGCGCCAGGGCCTCCTGCAGACAATGCACTTTGATTTATCGCGTTATCTCTAATAGCACCCGAGATATCATCAGATACATCCTGGATTTTTACATGACCTTGGGTGTTCGGCACCATGTGTCGGTGGTTTTCACGGCCCCTGGTGGTCCGAGGACGTTCCCGCTGCACAGATTCATGCGCCCGGGCCTCCTGTAGATAATTCACTTTGGTTTATCGCGCTATCTCTAATAGCACCCGAGATATCACCAGATATATATTGGATTTTTCCCCGACCCTGAGTGTCCGGCCCCATGAGACGGTTGTTTCCTCGGCCCCTGGTGGTCCGAGGTCGTTCCCGCTGCACACATGCATGCGCCAGGGCCTCCTCCAGATAATTCACTTTGATTTATCGCGCTATCTCTAATAGCACCCGAGATATCACCAGAAATATATTGGATTTTTCCCCGACCCTGAGTGTCCGGCCCAATGAGACGGTGGTTTTCTCGGCCCCTGGTGGTCCGAGGTCGTTCCCTCTGCACAGATTCATGCGCCAGGGCCTCCTACAGACAATGCACTTCGATTTATTGCACTATCTGTAATAGCACCCAAGATATCACCAGATATATAGTGGATTTTTCCCAGACCCTGATTGCCCGGCCCCATGAGACGGTGGTTTTCTCGGCCCCTGGTGGTCCGAGGTCGTACCCGCTGCACAGGTTCATGCGCCAGGGCCTCCTACAGACAATGCACTTTGATTTATTGCGCTATCTCTAATAGCACCCGAGATATCACCAGATATATAATGGGGTTTTCCCTGACCCTGACAGTCCGGCCCCATGAGACGGTGGTTTTCTCGGACCCTGGTGGTCCGAAGTCGATCCCGCTGCTCAGATTCATGCGCCACGGCCTCCTACAGACAATGAACTTTGATTTATTGCGCTATCTGTAATAGCACCCAAGATATCACCAGATATATATTGGATTTTTCCCCGACCCTGATTGTCCGGGCCCATGAGACGGTGGTTTTCTCGGCCCCTGGTGGTCCGAGGTCGTACCCGCTGCACAGGTTCATGCGCCAGATATCATTAGATACATCCTGGATATTTGCATGACCCTGAGTGTCCGGCCCCATGAGACGGTGGTTTTCTCGGCCCCAGGTTGTCCGAGGTCGTTCCCGCTGCACAGATGCATGCGCCAGGGCCTCCTGCAGACAATGCACTTTGATTTATCGCGTTATCTCTAATAGCACCCGAGATATCATCAGATACATCCTGGATTTTTACATGACCTTGGGTGTTCGGCACCATGTGTCGGTGGTTTTCACGGCCCCTGGTGGTCCGAGGACGTTCCCGCTGCACAGATTCATGCGCCCGGGCCTCCTGTAGATAATTCACTTTGGTTTATCGCGCTATCTCTAATAGCACCCGAGATATCACCAGAAATATATTGGATTTTTCCCCGACCCTGAGTGTCCGGCCCAATCAGACGGTGGTTTTCTCGGCCCCTGGTGGTCCGAGGTAGTTCCCGCTGCACAGATGCATGCGCCAGGGCCTCCTCCAGATAATTCACTTTGACTTATCGCGCTATCTCTAATAGCACCCGAGATATCACCAGAAATATATTGGATTTTTCCCCGACCCTGAGTGTCCGGCCCAATGAGACGGCGGTATTCTCGGCCCCTGGTGGTCCGAGGTCGTTCCCGCTGCACAGATTCATGCGCCAGGGCCTCCTACAGACAATGCACTTTGATTTATTGCGCTATCTGTAATAGCACCCAAGATATCACCAGATAAATATTGGATTTTTCCCCGACCCTGATTGTCCGGCCCCATGAGACGGTGGTTTTCTCGGCCCCTGGTGGTCCGAGGTCGTTCCCGCTGCACAGATTCATGCGCCAGGGCCTCCTACAGACAATGAACTTTGATTTATTGCGCTATCTGTAATAGCACCCAAGATATCACCAGATATATATTGGAACTTTCCCCGACCCTGATTGTCCAGGCCCATGAGACGGTGGTTTTCTCGGCCCCTGGTGGTCCGAGGTCGTACCCGCTGCACAGGTTCATGCGCCAGATATCATTAGATACATCGTGGAATTTTACATGACCCTGAGTGGCCGGCCCCATGAGACGGTGGTTTTCTCGGCCCCTGGTTGTCCGAGGTCGTTCCCGCTGCACAGATGCATACGCCAGGGCCTCCTGCAGACAATGCACTTTGATTTATCGCGTTATCTCTAATAGCACCCGAGATATCATCAGATACATCCTGGATTTTTACATGACCTTGGGTGTCCGGCACCATGTGTCGGTGGTTTTCTCGGCCCCTGGTTGTCCGAGGTCGTTCCCGCTGCACAGATGCATACGCCAGGGCCTCCTGCAGACAATGCACTTTGATTTATCGCGTTATCTCTAATAGCACCCGAGATATCACCAGAAATATATTGGATTTATCCACGACCCTGAGTGTACGGCCCAATGAGACGGTGGTTTTCTCGGCCCCTGGTGGTCCGAGGTCGTTCCCGCTGCACAGATTCATGCGCCCGGGCCCCCTGCAGATAATTCACTTTGGTTTATTGCGCTATCTCTAATAGCACCCGAGATATCACCAGATATATCTTGGATTTTCCCCTGACCCTGAGTGTCCGGCCCCATGAGACGGTGGTTTTCTAGGATCCTGGTGATCCGAGATCGTTCCTGCTGCACAGATTCAAGCGCCAGGGAATCCTACAGACAATGCACTTTGATTGATTGCGCTATCTGTAATAGCACCCGGGATATCACCAGATATATATTGGATTTTTCCCCGTCCCTGAGTGTCCGGCCCCATGAGACGGTTGTTTCCTCTGCCCCTGGTGGTCCGAGGTAGTTCCCGCTGCACAGATGCATGCGCCAGGGCCTCCTCCAGATAATTCACTTTGATTTATCGCGCTATCTCTAATAGCACCCGAGATATCACCAGAAATATATTGGATTTATCCACGACCCTGAGTGTCCGGCCCAATGAGACGGTGGTTTTCTCGGCCCCTGGTGGTCCGAGGTCGTTCCCGCTGAACAGATTCATGCGCCAGGGCCTCCTACAGACAATGCACTTTGGTTTATTGCGCTATCTCTAATAGCACCCGAGATATCACCAGATATATAGTGGATTTTCCCCTGACCCTGAGTGTCCGGCCCCATGAGGCTGTGGTTTTCTCGGCCCCTGGTGGTCCGAGGTCGTTCCCGCTGCACAGATTCATGCGCCAGGGCCTCCTACAGACAATGCACTTTGGTTTATTGCGCTATCTGTAATAGCACCCGAGAAAGCACCATATATATGCTGTATTTTAACATGACTTTGGGTGACGGACACCGAAAATCTGTAAGTTTCTCGGCCCCTGGTGGTCCGAGGTCGATCCCGCTGGAGAGATTCATTCGCCAGTGCCTCCTCCCGACAATGCACTTTGATTTATTGCGCTATCTGTAATAGCACCCGGGATATCACCAGATATATATTGGATTTTTCCCCGTCCCTGAGTGTCCGGCCCCATGAGACGGTTGTTTCCTCTGCCCCTGGTGGTCCGAGGTAGTTTCCGCTGCACAGATGCATGCGCCAGGGCCTCCTCCAGATAATTCACTTTGATTTATCGCGCTATCTCTAATAGCACCCGAGATATCACCAGAAATATATTGGATTTTTCCCCCACCCTGAGTGTCCGGCCCAATGAGACGGTGGTTTTCTCGGCCCCTGGTGGTCCGAGGTAGTTCCCGCTGCACAGATGCATGCGCCAGGGCCTCCTCCAGATAATTCACTTTGATTTATCGCGCTATCTCTAATAGCACCCGAGATATCACCAGATATATATTGGATTTTCCCCTGACCCTGAGTGTCCGGCCCCATGAGACGGTGGTTTTCCCGGCCCCTGGTCGTCCGAAGTCGTTCCCGCTGCTCAGATTCAGGCGCCAGGGGCTCCTACAGACAATGCACTTTGGTTTATTGCGCTATCTGTAATAGCACCCGAGATATCATCAGATACATCCTGGGTTTTTACATGGCCTTGGGTGTCCGGCCCCATATGTCGGTGGTTTTCTCGGCCCCTGGTGGTCGGAGGTCGTTCCCGCAGCACAGGTTCATGCGCCAGGGCCTCCTCTAGACAATTCACTTTGGTTTATTGCGCTATCTCTAATAGCACCCGAGATATCACCAGATATATATTAGATTTTTCCCCGACCCTGAGTGTCCGGCCCCATGAGACGGTGGTTTTCTAGGATCCTGGTGATCCGAGGACGTTCCCGCTGCACAGATTCATGCGCCCGGGCCTCCTGCAGATAATTCCCTTTGGTTTATTGCGCTACCTCTAATAGCACCCGAGATATCATCAGATACATCCTGGATTTTTACATGGCCTTGGGTGACGGATACCGAAAATCTGTAATTTTCTTGGCCCCTGGTGGTCCGAGGTCGATCCCGCTGCAGAGAATCATGCGCCAGGGCTTCCTGCAGACAATGCACTTTGATTTATCGTGCTATCTCTAATAGCACACGAGATATCACCAGATATATATTGGATTTTCCCCTGACCCTGAGTGTCCGGCCCCATGAGGCTGTGGTTTTCTCGGCCCCTGGTGGTCCGAGGTCGTTCCCCCTGCACAGATTCATGCGCCAGGGCCTCCTACAGACAATGCACTTTGGTTTATTGCGCTATCTCTAATAGCACCCGAGATATCACCAGAGGTATATTGGATTTTTCTCTGACCCTGACAGTCCGGCCCCATGAGACGGTGATTTTCTCGGCCCCTGGTGGTCCGAGGTCGTTCCCGCTGCACAGATGCATGCGCCAGGACCTCCTGCAGATAATTCACTTTGGTTTATTGCGCTATCTCTAATAGCACCCGAGATATCACCAGATATATATTGGATTTTCCCCTGACCCTGTGTGTCCGGCCCCATGAGACGGTGGTTTTCTCGGCCCCTGGTGTTCCGAGGTCGTTCCCGCTGCCCAGATTCATGCGCACGGGAATCCTACAGACAATGCACTTTGATTGATTGCGCTATCTGTAATAGCACCCGGGATATCACCAGATATATATTGGATTTTTCCCCGTCCCTGAGTGTCCGGCCCCATGAGACTGTTGTTTCCTCTGCCCCTGGTGGTCCGAGGTAGTTCCCGCTGCACAGATGCATGCGCCAGGGCCTCCTCCAGATAATTCACTTTGATTTATCGCGCTATCTCTAATAGCACCCGAGATATCACCAGAAATATATTGGATTTTTCCCCGACCCTGAGTGTCCGGCCCAATGAGACGCTGGTTTTCTCGGCCCCTGGTGGTCCGAGGTCGTTCCCGCTGCACAGATTCATGCGCCAGGGCCTCCTACAGACAATGCACTTTGGTTTATTGCGCTATCTCTAATAGCACCCGAGATATCACCAGATATATAGTGGATTTTCCCCTGACCCTGAGTGTCCGGCCCCATGAGACGGTGGTTTTCTCGGCCCCTGGTGGTCCGAGGTCGTTCCCGCTGCACGGATTCATGCGCCAGGGCCCCCTGCAGATAATTCACTTTGGTTTATTGCGCTATCTCTAATAGCAGCCGAGATATCACCAGATATATATTGGATTTTTCCCCGACCCTGATTGTCCGGCCCCATGAGGCGGTGGTTTTCTCGGCCCCTGGTCGTCCGAGGTCGTTCCTGCTGCACAGATTCATGCACCAGGGCCTCCTGCAGCTAATTCACTTTGGTTTATTGCGCTATCTCTAATAGCACCCGAGATATCATCAGATACATCCTGGATTTTTACATGACCTTGGGTGACGGATACCGAAAATCTGTAATTTTCTTGGCCCCTGGTGGTCCGAGGTCGATCCCGCTGCAGAGAATCATGCGCCAGGGCTTCCTGCAGACAATGCACTTTGATTTATCGTGCTATCTCTAATAGCACCCGAGATATCACCAGATATATATTGGATTTTTTCCTGACCCTGAGTGTCCGGCCCCATGTGTCGGTGGTTTTCCCGGCCCCTGGTGGTCCGAGGTCGTTCCCGCTTCTCAGATTCATGCGCCAGGGCCTCCTACAGACAATGCACTTTGGTTTATTGCGCTATCTGTAATAGCATCCGAGATATCATCAGATACATCCTGGGTTTTTACATGGCCTTGGGTGTCCGGCCCCATGTGTCGGTGGTTTTCTCGGCCCCTGGTGGTCCGAGGTCGTTCCCGCTGCACAGAACCATGCGCCAGGGCTTCCTACAGACAATGCACTTTGGTTTATTGCGCTATCTGTAATAGCACCCGAGATATCACCAGGTATATATTGGATTTTTCCCCGACCCTGATTGTCCGGCCCCATGAGACGGTGGTTTTCTCGGCCCCTGGTGGTCCGAGGTCGTTCCCGCTGCACAGATTCATGCGCCAGGGCCTCCTACAGACAATGAACTTTGATTTATTGCGCTATCTCTAATAGCACCCGAGATATCACCAGATATATATTGGATTTTTCCCCGACCCTGATTGTCCGGGCCCATGAGACGGTGGTTTTCTCGGCCCCTGGTGGTCCGAGGTCGTACCCGCTGCACAGGTTCATGCGCACGGGAATCCTACAGACAATGCACTTTGATTTATCGCGTTATCTCTAATAGCACCCGAGATATCACCAGAAATATATTGGATTTATCCACGACCCTGAGTGTACGGCCCAATGAGACGGTGGTTTTCTCGGCCCCTGGTGGTCCGAGGTCGTTCCCGCTGCACAGATTCATGCGCCCGGGCCCCCTGCAGATAATTCACTTTGGTTTATTGCGCTATCTCTAATAGCACCCGAGATATCACCAGATATATCTTGGATTTTCCCCTGACCCTGAGTGTCCGGCCCAATGAGACGGTGGTTTTCTCGGCCCCTGGTGGTCCGAGGTCGTTCCCGCTGAACAGATTCATGCGCCAGGGCCTCCTACAGACAATGCACTTTGGTTTATTGCGCTATCTCTAATAGCACCCGAGATATCACCAGATATATAGTGGATTTTCCCCTGACCCTGAGTGTCCGGCCCCATGTGATGGTGGTTTTCTCGGCCCCTGGTGATCCGAGGTCGTTCCCGCTGCACAGAATCATGCGCCAGGGCTTCCTGCAGACAATGCACTTTGATTTATCGTGCTATCTCTAATAGCACACGAGATATCACCAGATATATATTGGATTTTCCCCTGACCCTGAGTGTCCGGCCCCATGAGGCTGTGGTTTTCTCGGCCCCTGGTGGTCCGAGGTCGTTCCCGCTGCACAGATTCATGCGCCAGGGCCTCCTACAGACAATGCACTTTGGTTTATTGCGCTATCTGTAATAGCACCCGAGAAAGCACCATATATATGCTGTATTTTAACATGACTTTGGGTGACGGACACCGAAAATCTGTAAGTTTCTCGGCCCCTGGTGGTCCGAGGTCGATCCCGCTGGAGAGATTCATTCGCCAGTGCCTCCTACAGACAATGCACTTTGATTTATTGCGCTATCTGTAATAGCACCCGGGATATCACCAGATATATATTGGATTTTTCCCCGTCCCTGAGTGTCCGGCCCCATGAGACGGTTGTTTCCTCTGCCCCTGGTGGTCCGAGGTAGTTTCCGCTGCACAGATGCATGCGCCAGGGCCTCCTCCAGATAATTCACTTTGATTTATCGCGCTATCTCTAATAGCACCCGAGATATCACCAGAAATATATTGGATTTTTCCCCCACCCTGAGTGTCCGGCCCAATGAGACGGTGGTTTTCTCGGCCCCTGGTGGTCCGAGGTAGTTCCCGCTGCACAGATGCATGCGCCAGGGCCTCCTCCAGATAATTCACTTTGATTTATCGCGCTATCTCTAATAGCACCCGAGATATCACCAGATATATATTGGATTTTCCCCTGACCCTGAGTGTCCGGCCCCATGAGACGGTGGTTTTCCCGGCCCCTGGTCGTCCGAAGTCGTTCCCGCTGCTCAGATTCAGGCGCCAGGGGCTCCTACAGACAATGCACTTTGGTTTATTGCGCTATCTGTAATAGCACCCGAGATATCATCAGATACATCCTGGGTTTTTACATGGCCTTGGGTGTCCGGCCCCATATGTCGGTGGTTTTCTCGGCCCCTGGTGGTCGGAGGTCGTTCCCGCTGCACAGGTTCATGCGCCAGGGCCTCCTCTAGACAATTCACTTTGGTTTATTGCGCTATCTCTAATAGCACCCGAGATATCACCAGATATATATTAGATTTTTCCCCGACCCTGAGTGTCCGGCCCCATGAGACGGTGGTTTTCTAGGATCCTGGTGATCCGAGGAAGTTCCCGCTGCACAGATTCATGCGCCCGGGCCTCCTGCAGATAATTCACTTTGGTTTATTGCGCTACCTCTAATAGCACCCGAGATATCATCAGATACATCCTGGATTTTTACATGGCCTTGGGTGACGGATACCGAAAATCTGTAATTTTCTTGGCCCCTGGTGGTCCGAGGTCGATCCCGCTGCAGAGAATCATGCGCCAGGGCTTCCTGCAGACAATGCACTTTGATTTATCGTGCTATCTCTAATAGCACACGAGATATCACCAGATATATATTGGATTTTCCCCTGACCCTGAGTGTCCGGCCCCATGAGGCTGTGGTTTTCTCGGCCCCTGGTGGTCCGAGGTCGTTCCCCCTGCACAGATTCATGCGCCAGGGCCTCCTACAGACAATGCACTTTGGTTTATTGCGCTATCTCTAATAGCACCCGAGATATCACCAGAGGTATATTGGATTTTTCTCTGACCCTGACAGTCCGGCCCCATGAGACGGTGATTTTCTCGGCCCCTGGTGGTCCGAGGTCGTTCCCGCTGCACAGATGCATGCGCCAGGACCTCCTGCAGATAATTCACTTTGGTTTATTGCGCTATCTCTAATAGCACCCGAGATATCACCAGATATATATTGGATTTTCCCCTGACCCTGTGTGTCCGGCCCCATGAGACGGTGGTTTTCTCGGCCCCTGGTGTTCCGAGGTCGTTCCCGCTGCCCAGATTCATGCGCACGGGAATCCTACAGACAATGCACTTTGATTGATTGCGCTATCTGTAATAGCACCCGGGATATCACCAGATATATATTGGATTTTTCCCCGTCCCTGAGTGTCCGGCCCCATGAGACTGTTGTTTCCTCTGCCCCTGGTGGTCCGAGGTAGTTCCCGCTGCACAGATGCATGCGCCAGGGCCTCCTCCAGATAATTCACTTTGATTTATCGCGCTATCTCTAATAGCACCCGAGATATCACCAGAAATATATTGGATTTTTCCCCGACCCTGAGTGTCCGGCCCAATGAGACGGTGGTTTTCTCGGCCCCTGGTGGTCCGAGGTCGTTCCCGCTGCACAGATTCATGCGCCAGGGCCTCCTACAGACAATGCACTTTGGTTTATTGCGCTATCTCTAATAGCACCCGAGATATCACCAGATATATAGTGGATTTTCCCCTGACCCTGAGTGTCCGGCCCCATGAGACGGTGGTTTTCTCGGCCCCTGGTGGTCCGAGGTCGTTCCCGCTGCACGGATTCATGCGCCAGGGCCCCCTGCAGATAATTCACTTTGGTTTATTGCGCTATCTCTAATAGCACCCGAGATATCACCAGATATATATTGGATTTTTCCCCGACCCTGATTGTCCGGCCCCATGAGGCGGTGGTTTTCTCGGCCCCTGGTCGTCCGAGGTCGTTCCTGCTGCACAGATTCATGCACCAGGGCCTCCTGCAGCTAATTCACTTTGGTTTATTGCGCTATCTCTAATAGCACCCGAGATATCATCAGATACATCCTGGATTTTTACATGACCTTGGGTGACGGATACCGAAAATCTGTAATTTTCTTGGCCCCTGGTGGTCCGAGGTCGATCCCGCTGCAGAGAATCATGCGCCAGGGCTTCCTGCAGACAATGCACTTTGATTTATCGTGCTATCTCTAATAGCACCCGAGATATCACCAGATATATATTGGATTTTTTCCTGACCCTGAGTGTCCGGCCCCATGTGTCGGTGGTTTTCCCGGCCCCTGGTGGTCCGAGGTCGTTCCCGCTGCTCAGATTCATGCGCCAGGGCCTCCTACAGACAATGCACTTTGGTTTATTGCGCTATCTGTAATAGCATCCGAGATATCATCAGATACATCCTGGGTTTTTACATGGCCTTGGGTGTCCGGCCCCATGTGTCGGTGGTTTTCTCGGCCCCTGGTGGTCCGAGGTCGTTCCCGCTGCACAGAACCATGCGCCAGGGCTTCCTACAGACAATGCACTTTGGTTTATTGCGCTATCTGTAATAGCACCCGAGATATCACCAGGTATATATTGGATTTTTCCCCGACCCTGATTGTCCGGCCCCATGAGACGGTGGTTTTCTCGGCCCCTGGTGGTCCGAGGTCGTTCCCGCTGCACAGATTCATGCGCCAGGGCCTCCTACAGACAATGAACTTTGATTTATTGCGCTATCTCTAATAGCACCCGAGATATCACCTGATATATATTGGATTTTTCCCCGACCCTGATTGTCCGGGCCCATGAGACGGTGGTTTTCTCGGCCCCTGGTGGTCCGAGGTCGTACCCGCTGCACAGGTTCATGCGCCAGATATCATTAAATACATCCTGGATTTTTACATGACCCTGAGTGTCCGGCCCCATGAGACGGTGGTTTTCTCGGCCCCTGGTTGTCTGAGGTCGTTCCCGCTGCAGAGATTCATTCGCCAGTGCCTCCTACAGACAATGCACTTTGATTTAATGCGCTATCTCTAATAGCACCCGAGATATCACCAGAGGTATATTGGATTTTTCTCTGACCCTGACAGTCCGGCCCCATGAGACGGTGATTTTCTCGGCCCCTGGTGGTCCGAGGTCGTTCCCGCTGCACAGATTCATGCGCCAGGGCCCCCTGCAGATAATTCACTTTGGTTTATTGCGCTATCTCTAATAGCACCCGAGATATCTCCAGATATATATTGGATTTTTCCCTGACCCTGAGTGTCCGGACCCATGAGACGGTGGTTTTCGCGGCCCCTGGTGGTCCGAGGTGGTTCCCGCTGCACAGATTCATGCGCCAGGGCCTCCTGCAGATAATTCACTTTGGATTATTGCGCTATCTCTAATAGCACCCGAGATGTCACCAGATATATATTGGATTTTTCCCTGACCCTGAGTGTCCGGCCCAATGTGACGGTGGTTTTCTCGGCCCCTGGTGGTCCGAGGTCGATCCCGCGGCACAGATGGATGCGCCAGGGCCTCCTGCAGATAATTCACTTTGATTTATCGCGCTATCTGTAATAGCACCCGAGAAAGCACCATATATATGCTGGATTTTTACATGAATTTGGGTGACGGACACCGAAAACCGGTAAGTTTCTCGGCCCCTGGATGTCCGAGGTCGTTCCCTTCTTCACAGGTTCATGCGCCAGGGCCTCCTGCAGACAATGCACTTTGATTTATTGCGCTATCTGTAATATCTCCCGAGATATCACGAGATATATATTGGATTTTTCCCTGACCCTGAGTGTCCGGACCCATGAGACGGTGGTTTTCTCGGCCCCTGGTGGTCCGAGGTCGTTCCCGCTGCACAGATTTATGCGCCAGGGCCTCCTGCAGATAATTCACTTTGGATTATTGCGCTATCTCTAATAGCACCCGAGATGTCACCAGATATATATTGGATTTTTCCCTGACCCTGAGTGTCCGGCCCAATGTGACGGTGGTTTTCTCGGCCCCTGGCGGTCCGAGGTCGATCCCGCGGCACAGATGGATGCGCCAGGGCCTCCTGCAGATAATTCACTTTGATTTATCGCGCTATCTGTAATAGCACCCGAGAAAGCACCATATATATGCTGGATTTTTACATGAATTTGGGTGACGGACACCGAAAACCGGTAAGTTTCTCGGCCCCTGGATGTCCGAGGTCGTTCCCGCTGCACAGATTTATGCGCCAGGGCCTCCTGCAGATGATTCACTTTGGTTTATTGCGCTATCTCTAATAGCACCCGAGATATCACCAGATATATATTGGATTTTCCCTTACCCTGAGCCTCCGGCCCCATGAGACGGTGGTTTTCTCGGCCCCTGGTGGTCCGAGGTCGTTCCCGCTGCACAGATTCATGCGCCAGGGCCTCCTGCAGATAATTCACTTTGGTTTATTGCGCTATCTCTAATAGCACCCGAGATATCACCAGATATATATTGGCTTTTTCCCTGACCCTGAGTGTGCGGCCCCATGAGACGGTGGTTTTCTCGGCCCCTGGTGGTCCGAGGTCGTTCCCGCTGCACAGATTTATGCGCCAGGGCCTCCTGCAGATAATTCACTTTGGTTTATTGCGCTATCTCTAATAGCACCCGAGATATCACCAGATATATATTGGATTCTCCCCTGACCCTGAGTGTCCGGCCCCATGAGACTGTGGTTTTCTCGGCCCCTGGTGGTCCGAGGTCGTTCCCGCTGCACATATGCATGCGCCAGGGCCTCCTGCAGATAATTCACTTTGGTTTATTGCGCTATCTGTAATAGCACCCGAGAAAGCACCATATATATGCTGGATTTTTACATGACTTTGGGTGACGGACACCGAAAATCTGTAAGTTTCTCGGCCCCTGGAGGTCCGAGGTCGTTCCTGCTGCACAGATTCACGCGCCAGGGCATCCTGCAGACAATGCACTTTGCTTTATTGCGCTATCTGTAACAGCACCCGAGATATCACCAGATATATATTGGATTTTTCCCTGACCCTGAGTGTGCGGACCCATGAGACGGTGGGTTTCTCGGCCCCTGGTGGTCCGAGTTCGTTCCCGCTGCACAGATTCATGCGCCAGGGCCTCCTGCAGATAATTCACTTTGGTTTATTGCGCTATCTCTAATAGCACCCGAGATATCACCAGATATATATTGGATTTTTCCCTGACCCTGAGTTTCCGGCCCCATGAGACGGTGGTTTTCTCGGCCCATGGTGGTCCGAGGTCGTTCCCGCTGCCCAGATTCATGCACCAGGGCCTTCTACAGATAATTCACTTTGATTTATCGCGCTATCTGTAATAGCACCCGAGAAAGCACAATATATATGCTGGATTTTTACATGACTTTGGGTGACGGACACCGAAAACCGGTAAGTTTCTCGGCACCTGGATGTCCGAGGTCGTTCCTGCTTCACAGATTCATGCGCCAGGGCTTCCTGCAGACAATGCACTTTGATTTATCGTGCTATCTCTAATAGCACCCGAGATATCACCAGATATATATTGGATTTTCCCCTGACCCTGAGTGTCCGGCCCCATGAGGCTGTGGTTTTCTCGGCCCCTGGTGGTCCGAGGTCGTTCCCGCTGCACAGATTCATGCGCCAGGGCCTCCTACAGACAATGCACTTTGGTTTATTGCGCTATCTGTAATAGCACCGGAGAAAGCACCATATATATGCTGTATTTTAACATGACTTTGGGTGACGGACACCGAAAATCTGTAAGTTTCTCGGCCCCTGGTGGTCCGAGGTCGATCCCGCTGCAGAGATTCATTCGCCAGTGCCTCCTACAGACAATGCACTTTGATTTAATGCGCTATCTCTAATAGCACCCGAGATATCACCAGAGGTATATTGGATTTTTCTCTGACCCTGACAGTCCGGCCCCATGAGACGGTGATTTTCTCGGCCCCTGGTGGTCCGAGGTCGTTCCCGCTGCACAGATGCATGCGCCAGGACCTCCTGCAGATAATTCACTTTGATTTATCGCGCTATCTCTAATAGCACCCGAGATATCACCAGATATATATTGGATTTTCCCCTGACCCTGAGTGTCCGGCCCCATGAGGCTGTGGTTTTCTCGGCCCCTGGTGGTCCGAGGTCGTTCCCGTTGCACAGATTCATGCGCCAGGGCCTCCTACAGACAATGTACTTTGATTTATTGCGCTATCTGTAATAGCACCCGAGATATCACCAGATATATATTGGATTTTCCCCTGACACTGAGTGCCCGGCCCCACGAGACCGTGGTTTTCTCGGACCCTGGTGGTACGAGGTCGTTCCCGCTGCACAGATTCATGCGACAGGGCCTCCTGCAGATAATTTACTTCGGTTTATTGCGCTATCTGTAATAGCACGCGAGATGTCACCAGATATATATTGGATTTTTCCCCGACCCTGAGTGTCCGGCCCCATGAGACGGTGGTTTTCTCGGCCCCTGGTGGTCCGAGGTCGTCCCCGCTGCACAGATTCATGCGCCAGGGCCTCCGGCAGACAATGCACTTTGATTTATCGCGCTATCTGTAATAGAACCAGAGATATCACCAGATATATAATGGGTTTTTCCCTGAACCTGACACTCCGGCCCCATGAGACGGTGGTTTTCTCGGCCCCTGGTGGTCCGAGGTCGTTGCGGCTGCTCAGATTCATGCGCCAGGGCTTCCCGCAGACAAAGCACTTTGATTTATCGCACTATCTCTAATAGCACCCGTGATATCACCAGATATATATTGGATTTTCCCCTGACCCTGAGTGTCCGGCCCCATGAGATGGTGGTTTTCTCGGCCCCTGGTGATCCGTTGTCGATCCCGCTGCACAGATTCATGCGCCAGGGCCTCCTGCAGACAATTCACTTTTGTTTATTGCGCTATCTCTAATAGCACACGACATATCACCAAATATATATTGGATTTTTCCCCGACCCTGAGTGTCCGGCCCAATGAGACGGTGGTTTTCTCGGCCCCTGGTGGTCCGAGGTGGTTCCCGCTGCACAGATGCATGCGCCAGGACCTCCTGCAGATAATTCACTTTGATTTATTGCGCTATCTGTAATAGCACCCGAGTTATCACCAAATATATATTGGATTTTCCCCTGACCCTGAGTGTCCGGCCCCATGAGACGGTGGTTTTCCCGGCCCCTGGTGGTCCGAAGTCGTTCCCGCTGCTCAGATTCAGGCGCCAGGGCCTCCTACAGACAATGCACTTTGGTTTATTGCGCTATCTGTAATAGCACCCGAGATATCATCAGATACATCCTGGGTTTTTACATGGCCTTGGGTGTCCGGCCCCATATGTCGGTGGTTTTCTCGGCCCCTGGTGGTCGGAGGTCGTTCCCGCTGCACAGGTTCATGCGACGGGGCCTCCTCTAGACAATTCACTTTGGTTTATTGCGCTATCTCTAATAGCACCCGAGATATCATCAGATACATCCTGGATTTTTACATGACCTTGGGTGACGGATACCGAAAATCTGTAATTTTCTTGGCCCCTGGTGGTCCGAGGTCGATCCCGCTGCAGAGAATCATGCGCCAGGGCTTCCTGCAGACAATGCACTTTGATTTATCGTGCTATCTCTAATAGCACCCGAGATATCACCAGATATATATTGGATTTTCCCCTGACCCTGAGGGTCCGGCCCCATGAGGCTGTGGTTTTCTCGGCCCCTGGTGGTCCGAGGTCGTACCCGCTGCACAGATTCATGCGCCAGGGCCTCCTACAGACAATGCACTTTGGTTTATTGCGCTATCTGTAATAGCACCCGAGAAAGCACCATATATATGCTGTATTTTAACATGACTTTGGGTGACGGACACCGAACATCTGTAAGTTTCTCGGCCCCTGGTGGTCCGAGGTCGATCCCGCTGGAGAGATTCATTCGCCAGTGCCTCCTACAGACAATGCACTTTGATTTAATGCGCTATCTCTAATAGCACCCGAGATATCACCAGAGGTATATTGGATTTTTCTCTGACCCTGACAGTCCGGCCCCATGAGACGGTGATTTTCTCGGCCCCTGGTGGTCCGAGGTCGTTCCCGCTGCACAGATGCATGCGCCAGGACCTCCTGCAGATAATTCACTTTGGTTTATTGCGCTATCTCTAATAGCACCCGAGATATCACCAGATATATATTGGATTTTCCCCTGACCCTGTGTGTCCGGCCCCATGAGACGGTGGTTTTCTCGGCCCCTGGTGTTCCGAGGTCGTTCCCGCTGCCCAGATTCATGCGCCAGGTCCTCCTCCAGATAATTCACTTTGATTTATCGCGCTATCTCTAATAGCACCCGAGATTTCACCAGAAATATATTGGAATTTTCCCCGACCCTGAGTGTCCGGCCCAATGAGGCGGTGGTTTTCTCGGCCCCTGGTGGTCCGAGGTAGTTCCCGCTGCACAGGTGCATGCGCCAGGGCCTCCTCCAGATAATTCACTTTGATTTATCGCGCTATCTGTAATAGCACCCAAGATATCACCAGATATATATTGGATTTTTCCCCGACCCTGATTGTCCGGCCCCATGAGACGGTGGTTTTCTCGGCCCCTGGTGGTCCGAGGTCGGTCCCGCTGCACAGATTCATGCGCCAGGGCCTCCTACAGACAATGAACTTTGATTTATTGCGCTATCTGTAATAGCACCCAAGATATCACCAGATATATATTGGATCTTTCCCCGATCCTGATTGTCCAGGCCCATGAGACGGTGGTTTTCTCGGCCCCTGGTGGTCCGAGGTCGTTCCCGCTGCACAGATTCATGCACCAGGGCCTCCTGCAGTTAATTCACTTTGGTTTATTGCGCTATCTCTAATAGCACCCGAGATAGCACCAGATATATATTGGATTTTTCCCTGACCCTGAGTGTCCGGCCCCATGTGTCGGTGGTTTTCCCGGCCCCTGGTGGTCCGAGGTCGATCCCGCTTCAGAGAATCATGCGCCAGGGCTTCCTGCAGGCAATGCACTTTGATTTATCGTGCTATCTCTAATAGCACCCGAGATATCACCAGATATATATTGGATTTTCCCCTGACCCTGAGTGTCCGGCCCCATGAGACGGTGGTTTTCCCGGCCCCTGGTGGTCCGAAGTCGTTCCCGCTGCTCAGATTCAGGCGCCAGGGCCTCCTACAGACAATGCACTTTGGTTTATTGCGCTATCTGTAATAGCACCCGAGATATCATCAGATACATCCTGTGTTTTTACATGGCCTTGGGTGTCCGGCCCCATATGTCGGTGGTTTTCTCGGCCCCTGGTGGTCCGAGGTAGTTCCCGCTGCACAGGTGCATGCGCCAGGGCCTCCTCCAGATAATTCACTTTGATTTATCGCGCTATCTCTAATAGCACCCGAGATATCACCAGAAATATATTGGATTTTTCCCCGACCCTGAGTGTCCGGCCCAATGAGACGGCGGTTTTCTCGGCCCCTGGTGGTCCGAGGTCGTTCCCGCTGCACAGATTCATGCGCCAGGGCCTCCTACAGACAATGCACTTTGATTTATTGCGCTATCTGTAATAGCACCCAAGATATCACCAGATATATATTGGATTTTTCCCCGACCCTGATTGTCCGGCCCCATGAGACGGTGGTTTTCTCGGCCCCTGGTGGTCCGAGGTCGGTCCCGCTGCACAGATTCATGCGCCAGGGCCTCCTACAGACAATGAACTTTGATTTATTGCGCTATCTGTAATAGCACCCAAGATATCATCAGATATATATTGGATCTTTCCCCGATCCTGATTGTCCAGGCCCATGAGACGGTGGTTTTCTCGGCCCCTGGTGGTCCGAGGTCGTACCCGCTGCACAGGTTCATGCGCCAGATATCATTAGATACATCGTGGAATTTTACATGACCCTGAGTGGCCGGCCCCATGGGACGGTGGTTTTCTCGGCCCCTGGTTGTCCGAGGTCGTTCCCGCTGCACAGATGCATACGCCAGGGCCTCCTGCAGACAATGCACTTTGATTTATCGCGTTATCTCTAATAGCACCCGAGATATCATCAGATACATCCTGGATTTTTACATGACCTTGGGTGTCCGGCACCATGTGTCGGTGGTTTTCTCGGCCCCTGGTGGTCCGAGGACGTTCCCGCTGCACAGATTCATGCGCCCGGGCCTCCTGCAGATAATTCACTTTGGTTTATTGCGCTATCTCTAATAGCACCCGAGATATCACCAGATATATATTGGATTTTCCCCTGACCCTGAGTGTCCGGCCCCATGAGATGGTGGTTTTCTCGGCCCCTGGTGGTCCGAGGTCGTTCCCGCTGCACAGATTCATGCACCAGGGCCTCCTGCAGTTAATTCACTTTGGTTTATTGCGCTATCTCTAATAGCACCCGAGATAGCACCAGATATATATTGGATTTTTCCCTGACCCTGAGTGTCCGGCCCCATGTGTCGGTGGTTTTCCCGGCCCCTGGTGGTCCGAGGTCGATCCCGCTTCAGAGAATCATGCGCCAGGGCTTCCTGCAGACAATGCACTTTGATTTATCGTGCTATCTCTAATAGCACCCGAGATATCACCAGATATATATTGGATTTTCCCCTGACCCTGAGTGTCCGGCCCCATGAGACGGTGGTTTTCCCGGCCCCTGGTGGTCCGAAGTCGTTCCCGCTGCTCAGATTCAGGCGCCAGGGCCTCCTACAGACAATGCACTTTGGTTTATTGCGCTATCTGTAATAGCACCCGAGATATCATCAGATACATCCTGTGTTTTTACATGGCCTTGGGTGTCCGGCCCCATATGTCGGTGGTTTTCTCGGCCCCTGGTGGTCCGAGGACGTTCCCGCTGCACAGATTCATGCGCCCGGGCCTCCTGCAGATAATTCACTTTGGTTTATTGCGCTATCTCTAATAGCACCCGAGATATCACCAGATATATATTGGATTTTCCCCTGACCCTGAGTGTCCGGCCCCATGAGACGGTGGTTTTCCCGGCCCCTGGTGGTCCGAAGTCGTTCCCGCTGCACAGGTTCATGCGCCATGGCCTCCTCTAGACAATTCACTTTGGTTTATTGCGCTATCTCTAATAGCACCCGAGATATCACCAGATATATATTAGATTTTTCCCCGACCCTGAGTGTCCGGCCCCATGAGACGGTGGTTTTCTAGGATCCTGGTGATCCGAGGTCGTTCCCGCTGCACAGATTCATGCGACATGGCCTCCTGCAGACAATTCACTTTGGTTGATTGCGCTATCTCTAATAGCACCCGAGATATCATCAGATACATCCTGGATTTTTACATGACCTTGGGTGACGGATACCGAAAATCTGTAATTTTCTTGGCCCCTGGTGGTCCGAGGTCGTTCCCGCTGCACACAATCATGCGCCATGTCTTCCTGCAGACAATGCACTTTGGTTTATCGCGCTATCTCTAATAGCACCCAAGATATCACCAGATATATATTGGATTTTCCCCTGACCCTGAGTGTCCGGCCCCATGTGATGGTGGTTTTCTCGGCCCCTGGTGATCCGAGGTCGTTCCCGCTGCACAGAATCATGCGCCAGGGCTTCCTACAGACAATGCACTTTGGTTTATTGCGCTATCTGTAATAGCACCCGAGATATCACCAGATATATATTGGATTTTTCCCCGACCCTGATTGTCCGGGCCCATGAGACGGTGGTTTTCTCGGCCCCTGGTGGTCCGAGGTCGTACCCGCTGCACAGGTTCATGCGCCAGATATCATTAGATACATCCTGGATTTTTACATGACCCTGACTGTCCGGCCCCATGAGACGGTGGTTTTCTCGGCCCCTGGTTGTCTGAGGTCGTTCCCGCTGCAGAGATTCATTCGCCAGTGCCTCCTACAGACAATGCACTTTGATTTAATGCGCTATCTCTAATAGCACCCGAGATATCACCAGAGGTATATTGGATTTTTCTCTGACCCTGACAGTCCGGCCCCATGAGACGGTGATTTTCTCGGCCCCTGGTGGTCCGAGGTCGTTCCCGCTGCACAGATTCATGCGCCAGGGCCCCCTGCAGATAATTCACTTTGGTTTATTGCGCTATCTCTAATAGCACCCGAGATATCACCAGATATATATTGGATTTTTCCCTGACCCTGAGTGTCCGGACCCATGAGACGGTGGTTTTCTCGGCCCCTGGTGGTCCGAGGTGGTTCCCGCTGCACAGATTCATGCGCCAGGGCCTCCTGCAGATAATTCACTTTGGATTATTGCGCTATCTCTAATAGCACCCGAGATGTCACCAGATATATATTGGATTTTTCCCTGACCCTGAGTGTCCGGCCCAATGTGACGGTGGTTTTCTCGGCCCCTGGCGGTCCGAGGTCGATCCCGCGGCACAGATGGATGCGCCAGGGCCTCCTGCAGATAATTCACTTTGATTTATCGCGCTATCTGTAATAGCACCCGAGAAAGCACCATATATATGCTGGATTTTTACATGAATTTGGGTGACGGACACCGAAAACCGGTAAGTTTCTCGGCCCCTGGATGTCCGAGGTCGTTCCTGCTTCACAGGTTCATGCGCCAGGGCCTCCTGCAGACAATGCACTTTGATTTATTGCGCTATCTGTAATATCTCCCGAGATATCACGAGATATATATTGGATTTTTCCCTGACCCTGAGTGTCCGGACCCATGAGACGGTGGTTTTCTCGGCCCCTGGTGGTCCGAGGTCGTTCCCGCTGCACAGATTTATGCGCCAGGGCCTCCTGCAGATAATTCACTTTGGTTTATTGCGCTATCTCTAATAGCACCCGAGATATCACCAGATATATATTGGATTTTCCCTTACCCTGAGCCTCCGGCCCCATGAGACGGTGGTTTTCTCGGCCCCTGGTGGTCCAAGGTCGTTCCCGCTGCACAGATTCATGCGCCAGGGCCTCCTGCAGATAATTCACTTTGGTTTATTGCGCTATCTCTAATAGCACCCGAGATATCACCAGATATATATTGGATTTTCCCCTGACCCTGAGTGTCCGGCCCCATGAGACGGTGGTTTTCCCGGCCCCTGGAGGTCCGAGGTCGTTCCTGCTGCACAGATTCACGCGCCAGGGCATCCTACAGACAATGCACTTTGCTTTATTGCGCTATCTGTAACAGCACCCGAGATATCACCAGATATATATTGGATTTTTCCCTGACCCTGAGTGTGCGGACCCATGAGACGGTGGGTTTCTCGGCCCCTGGTGGTCCGAGTTCGTTCCCGCTGCACAGATTCATGCGCCAGGGCCTCCTGCAGATAATTCACTTTGGTTTATTGCGCTATCTCTAATAGCACCCGAGATATCACCAGATATATATTGGATTTTTCCCTGACCCTGAGTTTCCGGCCCCATGAGACGGTGGTTTTCTCGGCCCATGGTGGTCCGAGGTCGTTCCCGCTGCCCAGATTCATGCACCAGGGCCTTCTACAGATAATTCACTTTGATTTATCGCGCTATCTGTAATAGCACCCGAGAAAGCACAATATATATGCTGGATTTTTACATGACTTTGGGTGACGGACACCGAAAACCGGTCAGTTTCTCGGCACCTGGATGTCCGAGGTCGTTCCTGCTTCACAGATTCATGCGCCAGGGCTTCCTGCAGACAATGCACTTTGATTTATCGTGCTATCTCTAATAGCACCCGAGATATCACCAGATATATATTGGATTTTCCCCTGACCCTGAGTGTCCGGCCCCATGAGGCTGTGGTTTTCTCGGCCCCTGGTGGTCCGAGGTCGTTCCCGCTGCACAGATTCATGCGCCAGGGCCTCCTACAGACAATGCACTTTGGTTTATTGCGCTATCTGTAATAGCACCCGAGAAAGCACCATATATATGCTGTATTTTAACATGACTTTGGGTGACGGACACCGAAAATCTGTAAGTTTCTCGGCCCCTGGTGGTCCGAGGTCGATCCCGCTGCAGAGATTCATTCGCCAGTGCCTCCTACAGACAATGCACTTTGATTTAATGCGCTATCTCTAATAGCAGCCGAGATATCACCAGAGGTATATTGGATTTTTCTCTGACCCTGACAGTCCGGCCCCATGAGACGGTGATTTTCTCGGCCCCTGGTGGTCCGAGGTCGTTCCCGCTGCACAGATGCATGCGCCAGGACCTCCTGCAGATAATTCACTTTGATTTATCGCGCTATCTCTAATAGCACACGAGATATCACCAGATATATATTGGATTTTCCCCTGACCCTGAGTGTCCGGCCCCATGAGGCTGTGGTTTTCTCGGCCCCTGGTGGTCCGAGGTCGTTCCCGTTGCACAGATTCATGCGCCAGGGCCTCCTACAGACAATGTACTTTGATTTATTGCGCTATCTGTAATAGCACCCGAGATATCACCAGATATATATTGGATTTTCCCCTGACACTGAGTGCCCGGCCCCACGAGACCGTGGTTTTCTCGGACCCTGGTGGTACGAGGTCGTTCCCGCTGCACAGATTCATGCGACAGGGCCTCCTGCAGATAATTTACTTCGGTTTATTGCGCTATCTGTAATAGCACGCGAGATGTCACCAGATATATATTGGATTTTTCCCCGACCCTGAGTGTCCGGCCCCATGAGACGGTGATTTTCTCGGGCCCTGGTGGTCCGAGGTCGTCCCCGCTGCACAGATTCATGCGCCAGGGCCTCCGGCAGACAATGCACTTTGATTTATCGCGCTATCTGTAATAGAACCAGAGATATCACCAGATATATAATGGGTTTTTCCCTGAACCTGACACTCCGGCCCCATGAGACGGTGGTTTTCTCGGCCCCTGGTGGTCCGAGGTCGTTGCGGCTGCTCAGATTCATGCGCCAGGGCTTCCCGCAGACAAAGCACTTTGATTTATCGCACTATATCTAATAGCACCCGTGATATCACCAGATATATATTGGATTTTCCCCTGACCCTGAGTGTCCGGCCCCATGAGACGGTGGTTTTCCCGGCCCCTGGTGGTCCGAAGTCGTTCCCGCTGCTCAGATTCAGGCGCCAGGGCCTCCTACAGACAATGCACTTTGGTTTATTGCGCTATCTGTAATAGCACCCGAGATATCATCAGATACATCCTGGGTTTTTACATGGCCTTGGGTGTCCGGCCCCATATGTCGGTGGTTTTCTCGGCCCCTGGTGGTCGGAGGTCGTTCCCGCTGCACAGGTTCATGCGCCAGGGCCTCCTCTACACAATTCACTTTGGTTTATTGCGCTATCTCTAATAGCACCCGAGATATCACCAGATATATATTAGATTTTTCCCCGACCCTGAGTGTCCGGCCCCATGAGACGGTGGTTTTCTAGGATCCTGGTGATCCGAGGTCGTTCCCGCTGCACAGATTCATGCGACATGGCCTCCTGCAGACAATTCACTTTGGTTTATTGCGCTATCTCTAATAGCACCCGAGATATCATCAGATACATCCTGGATTTTTACATGACCTTGGGTGACGGATACCGAAAATCTGTAATTTTCTTGGCCCCTGGTGGTCCGAGGTCGATCCCGCTGCAGAGAATCATGCGCCAGGGCTTCCTGCAGACAATGCACTTTGATTTATCGTGCTATCTCTAATAGCACCCGAGATATCACCAGATATATATTGGATTTTCCCCTGACCCTGAGTGTCCGGCCCCATGAGGCTGTGGTTTTCTCGGCCCCTGGTGGTCCGAGGTCGTTCCCGCTGCACAGATTCATGCGCCAGGGCCTCCTACAGACAATGCACTTTGGTTTATTGCGCTATCTGTAATAGCACCCGAGAAAGCACCATATATATGCTGTATTTTAACATGACTTTGGGTGACGGACACCGAACATCTGTAAGTTTCTCGGCCCCTGGTGGTCCGAGGTCGATCCCGCTGGAGAGATTCATTCGCCAGTGCCTCCTACAGACAATGCACTTTGATTTAATGCGCTATCTCTAATAGCACCCGAGATATCACCAGAGGTATATTGGATTTTTCTCTGACCCTGACAGTCCGGCCCCATGAGATGGTGATTTTCTCGGCCCCTGGTGGTCCGAGGTCGTTCCCGCTGCACAGATGCAGCGCCAGGACCTCCTGCAGATAATTCACTTTGGTTTATTGCGCTATCTCTAATAGCACCCGAGATATCACCAGATATATATTGGATTTTCCCCTGACCCTGTGTGTCCGGCCCCATGAGACGGTGGTTTTCTCGGCCCCTGGTGTTCCGAGGTCGTTCCCGCTGCCCAGATTCATGCGCCAGGGCCTCCTCCAGATAATTCACTTTGATTTATCGCGCTATCTCTAATAGCACCCGAGATATCACCAGAAATATATTGGATTTTTCCCCGACCCTGAGTGTCCGGCCCAATGAGACGGCGGTTTTCTCGGCCCCTGGTGGTCCGAGGTCGTTCCCGCTGCACAGATTCATGCGCCAGGGCCTCCTACAGACAATGCACTTTGATTTATTGCGCTATCTGTAATAGCACCCAAGATATCACCAGATATATATTGGATTTTTCCCCGACCCTGATTGTCCGGCCCCATGAGACGGTGGTTTTCTCGGCCCCTGGTGGTCCGAGGTCGTTCCCGCTGCACAGGTTCATGCGCCAGATATCATTAGATACATCGTGGAATTTTACATGACCCTGAGTGGCCGGCCCCATGAGACGGTGGTTTTCTCGGCCCCTGGTTGTCCGAGGTCGTTCCCGCTGCACAGATGCATGCGCCAGGGCCTCCTGCAGACAATGCACTTTGATTTATCGCGTTATCTCTAATAGCACCCGAGATATCACCAGATATATATTGGATTTTTCCCTGACCCTGAGTGTGCGGACCCATGAGACGGTGGGTTTCTCGGCCCCTGGTGGTCCGAGTTCGTTCCCGCTGCACAGATTCATGCGCCAGGGCCTCCTGCAGATAATTCACTTTGGTTTATTGCGCTATCTCTAATAGCACCCGAGATATCACCAGATATATATTGGATTTTTCCCTGACCCTGAGTTTCCGGCCCCATGAGACGGTGGTTTTCTCGGCCCATGGTGGTCCGAGGTCGTTCCCGCTGCCCAGATTCATGCACCAGGGCCTTCTACAGATAATTCACTTTGATTTATCGCGCTATCTGTAATAGCACCCGAGAAAGCACAATATATATGCTGGATTTTTACATGACTTTGGGTGACGGACACCGAAAACCGGTAAGTTTCTCGGCACCTGGATGTCCGAGGTCGTTCCTGCTTCACAGATTCATGCGCCAGGGCTTCCTGCAGACAATGCACTTTGATTTATCGTGCTATCTCTAATAGCACCCGAGATATCACCAGATATATATTGGATTTTCCCCTGACCCTGAGTGTCCGGCCCCATGAGGCTGTGGTTTTCTCGGCCCCTGGTGGTCCGAGGTCGTTCCCGCTGCACAGATTCATGCGCCAGGGCCTCCTACAGACAATGCACTTTGGTTTATTGCGCTATCTGTAATAGCACCCGAGAAAGCACCATATATATGCTGTATTTTAACATGACTTTGGGTGACGGACACCGAAAATCTGTAAGTTTCTCGGCCCCTGATGGTCCGAGGTCGATCCCGCTGCAGAGATTCATTCGCCAGTGCCTCCTACAGACAATGCACTTTGATTTAATGCGCTATCTCTAATAGCACCCGAGATATCACCAGAGGTATATTGAATTTTTCTCTGACCCTGACAGTCCGGCCCCATGAGACGGTGATTTTCTCGGCCCCTGGTGGTCCGAGGTCATTCCCGCTGCACAGATGCATGCGCCACGACCTCCTGCAGATAATTCACTTTGATTTATCGCGCTATCTCTAATAGCACCCGAGATATCACCAGATATATATTGGATTTTCCCCTGACCCTGAGTGTCCGGCCCCATGAGGCTGTGGTTTTCTCGGCCCCTGGTGGTCCGAGGTCGTTCCCGTTGCACAGATTCATGCGCCAGGGCCTCCTACAGACAATGTACTTTGATTTATTGCGCTATCTGTAATAGCACCCGAGATATCACCAGATATATATTGGATTTTCCCCTGACACTGAGTGCCCGGCCCCACGAGACCGTGGTTTTCTCGGACCCTGGTGGTACGAGGTCGTTCCCGCTGCACAGATTCATGCGACAGGGCCTCCTGCAGATAATTTACTTCGGTTTATTGCGCTATCTGTAATAGCACGCGAGATGTCACCAGATATATATTGGATTTTTCCCCGACCCTGAGTGTCCGGCCCCATGAGACGGTGATTTTCTCGGCCCCTGGTGGTCCGAGGTCGTCCCCGCTGCACAGATTCATGCGCCAGGGCCTCCGGCAGACAATGCACTTTGATTTATCGCGCTATCTGTAATAGAACCAGAGATATCACCAGATATATAATGGGTTTTTCCCTGAACCTGACACTCCGGCCCCATGAGACGGTGGTTTTCTCGGCCCCTGGTGGTCCGAGGTCGTTGCGGCTGCTCAGATTCATGCGCCAGGGCTTCCCGCAGACAAAGCACTTTGATTTATCGCACTATATCTAATAGCACCCGAGATATCACCAGATATATATTGGATTTTCCCCTGACCCTGAGTGTCCGGCCCCATGAGACGGTGGTTTTCCCGGCCCCTGGTGGTCCGAAGTCGTTCCCGCTGCTCAGATTCAGGCGCCAGGGCCTCCTACAGACAATGCACTTTGGTTTATTGCGCTATCTGTAATAGCACCCGAGATATCATCAGATACATCCTGGGTTTTTACATGGCCTTGGGTGTCCGGCCCCATATGTCGGTGGTTTTCTCGGCCCCTGGTGGTCGGAGGTCGTTCCCGCTGCACAGGTTCATGCGCCAGGGCCTCCTCTACACAATTCACTTTGGTTTATTGCGCTATCTCTAATAGCACCCGAGATATCACCAGATATATATTAGATTTTTCCCCGACCCTGAGTGTCCGGCCCCATGAGACGGTGGTTTTCCAGGATCCTGGTGATCCGAGGTCGTTCCCGCTGCACAGATTCATGCGACATGGCCTCCTGCAGACAATTCACTTTGGTTTATTGCGCTATCTCTAATAGCACCCGAGATATCATGAGATACATCCTGGATTTTTACATGACCTTGGGTGACGGATACCGAAAATCTGTAATTTTCTTGGCCCCTGGTGGTCCGAGGTCGATCCCGCTGCAGAGAATCATGCGCCAGGGCTTCCTGCAGACAATGCACTTTGATTTATCGTGCTATCTCTAATAGCACCCGAGATATCACCAGATATATATTGGATTTTCCCCTGACCCTGAGTGTCCGGCCCCATGAGGCTGTGGTTTTCTCGGCCCCTGGTGGTCCGAGGTCGTTCCCGCTGCACAGATTCATGCGCCAGGGCCTCCTACAGACAATGCACTTTGGTTTATTGCGCTATCTGTAATAGCACCCGAGAAAGCACCATATATATGCTGTATTTTAACATGACTTTGGGTGACGGACACCGAACATCTGTAAGTTTCTCGGCCCCTGGTGTTCCGAGGTCGTTCCCGCTGCCCAGATTCATGCGCCAGGGAATCCTACAGACAATGCACTTTGATTTATTGCGCTATCTGTAATAGCACCCGGGATATCACCAGATATATATTGGATTTTTCCCCGTCCCTGAGTGTCCGGCCCAATGAGACGGTGGTTTTCTCGGCCCCTGGTGGTCCGAGGTAGTTCCCGCTGCACAGATGCATGCGCCAGGGCCTCCTCCAGATAATTCACTTCGATTTATCGCGCTATCTCTAATAGCACCCGAGATATCACCGGAAATATATTGGATTTTTCCCCGACCCTGAGTGTCCGGCCCAATGAGACGGCGGTTTTCTCGGCCCCTGGTGGTCCGAGGTCGTTCCCGCTGCACAGATTCATGCGCCAGGGCCTCCTACAGACAATGCACTTCGATTTATTGCGCTATCTGTAATAGCACCCAAGATATCACCAGATATATATTGGATTTTTCCCCGACCCTGATTGTCCGGCCCCAGGAGACGGTGGTTTTCTCGGCCCCTGGTGGTCCGAGGTCGTTCCCGCTGCACAGATTCATGCGCCAGGGCCTCCTACAGACAATGAACTTTGATTTATTGCGCTATCTGTAATAGCACCCAAGATATCACCAGATATATATTGGATCTTTCCCCGACCCTGATTGTCCAGGCCCATGAGACGGTGGTTTTCTCGGCCCCTGGTGGTCCGAGGTCGTACCCGCTGCACAGGTTCATGCGCCAGATATCATTAGATACATCGTGGAATTTTACATGACCCTGAGTGGCCGGCCCCATGAGACGGTGGTTTTCTCGGCCCCTGGTTGTCCGAGGTCGTTCCCGCTGCACAGATGCATACGCCAGGGCCTCCTGCAGACAATGCACTTTGATTTATCGCGTTATCTCTAATAGCACCCGAGATATCATCAGATACATCCTGGATTTTTACATGACCTTGGGTGTCCGGCACCATGTGTCGGTGGTTTTCTCGGCCCCTGGTGGTCCGAGGTCGTTCCCGCTGCACAGATGCATGCGCCAGAGCCTCCTGCAGATAATTCACTTTGGTTTATTGCGCTATCTCTAATACCACCCGAGATATCACCAGATATATATTGGATTTTCCCCTGACACTGAGCGTCCGGCTCCATGAGATGCTGGTTTTCTCGGCCCCTGGTGGTCCGAGGACGTACCCGCTACCCAGATTCATGCGCCAGGGCCTCCTACAGACAATGCACTTTGATTTATTGCGCTATCTGTAATAGCACCCGTGATATCACCAGATATATATTGGATTTTTCCCTGACCCTGAATGCCTGGCCCCATGTGTCGGTGGTTTTCTCGGCCCCTGGTGGTCCGACGTCGTTCCCACTGCACAGATTCATGCGCCAGGGCCTCCTGCAGATAATTCACTTTGATTTATCGCGCTATCTCTGATAGCACCCGAGATATCACCAGATATATATTGGATTTTCCCCTGACCCTGAGTGTCCGGCCCCATGAGATGGTGGTTTTCTCGGCCCCTGGAGATCCGTTGTCGTTCCCGCTGCACAGATTCATTCGCCATAGCCTGCTCCAGGCAATGCACGTTGGTTTATGGCGCTAACACTAATTTCACCCGAGATATCAACAGATATATATTGGATTTTTCCCTGACCCTGAGTGTCCGGCCCCATGAGACGGTGGTTTTCTCGGCCCCTGGTGGTCCGAGGTCGTTCCCGCTGCACAGATTCATGCGCCAGGGACTCCTGCAGATAATTCACTTTGGTTTATGCCGCTATCTCTAATAGCACCCGAGATATCACCAGATATTTATTGGATTTTCGCCTGACCCTGAGTGTCCGGCCCCATGAGACGGTGGTTTTCTCGGCCCCTGGTTGCCCGAGGTCTCATGGGGCCGGGCACTCAGGGTCAGGGAAAAATCCAATATATATCTGGTGATATCTCGGGTGCTATTACAGATAGCCCAATAAATCAAAGTGCATTGTCTGTAGGAAGCCCTGCTGCATGAATTCGTGCAGCGGGAACGACCTCGGACCACCAGGGGCCGAGAAAACCACAGTCTCATGTTGCCGGACACTCAGGGTCAGGGGAAAATCCAATATATATCTGGTGATATCTCGGGTGCTATTAGAGATAGCGCAATAAACCAAAGTGAATTATCTGCAGGTGGCTCTGGCGCATGAATCTGTGCAGCGGGAACGACCTCGGCCCACCAGGGGCCTAGAAAACCACCGTCTCATGGGGCCGGACAGTCAGGGTCGGGGAAAAATCCAATATATATCTGGTGATATCTCGGGTGCTATTACAGATTGCGCAATAAATCAAAGTGCATTGTGTGCAGGAATCCTTGGCGCACGATTCTGTGCAGCGGAAACGACGTCGGACAACCAGGGGCCGAGAAAACCATCGTCTCATGGGGCCGGACACTCAGGGTCAGGGAAAAATCCAATATATATCTGGTGATATCTCGGGTGCTATTAGAGATAGCGCGATAAATCAAAGTGAATTATCTGCAGGAGGCCCTGCCGCATGCATCTGTGCAGCGGGATCGACCTCGGACCACCAGGGGCCGAGAAAACCACCGACACATGGGGCCGGACACTCAGGGTCAGGGAAAAATCCAATATATATCTGGTGATGTCCCGGTTGCTGGTACAGATAGCGCACAAAACCAAAGTGAATTATCTGCAGGGGGCCCTGGCGCATGCATCTGTGCAGCGGGAACGATCTCGGACCACCAGGGGCCGAGAAAACCACCGTCTCATGTGGCCGGACACTCAGGGTCAGGGAAAAATCAAATATATATCTGGTGATATCTCGGGTGCTATTACAGATAGCGCAATAAATCAAAGAGAATCGTCTGTAGAAGGCCTTGGCGCATGAACCTGTGCAGCGGGTACGACCTCGGACCACCAGGGGCCGAGAAAACCACCGACACATGGGGCCGGACACTCAGGGTCGGGGAAAAATCCAATATATATCTGGTGATATCTCGGGTGCTCTTAGAGATAGCGCAATAAACCAAAGTGAATTATCTTCAGGAGGCCTTGGCGCATGCATCTGTGCTGCCGGACCGATCTCGGACCACCAGGAGCCCAGAAAACCAACGTCACATGTGGCCGGACACCCAGGGTCCGGGAAAAATCCAATATATATCTGGTGATATCTCGGGTGCTATTAGAGATAGCGCAATAAACCAAAGTGAATTGTCTGTAGGTGGCCCTGGCGCATGAATCTGTGCAGCGGGAACGACCTCGGACCACCAGGGCCGGAGAAAACCACCGACACATGGTGCCGTACACCCAAGGTCATGTAAATATCCAGGATGTATCTGATGATATATCCGGTGCTATTACAGGTAGCGCAATAAACCAAAGTGAATTATCTGCAGGAGGCCCTGGCGCATGCATCTGTGCAGCGGGAACGACCTCGGACCACCGGGGTCCGAGAAAACCACCGTCTCATGGGGCCGGACACTCAGGGTCGGGGAAAAGTCCAATATATATCTGGTGATATCTCGGGTGCTATTTGAGGTAGCGCAATAAACCACAGTGAATTATCTGCAGGAGGCCCTGGCGCATGAATCTGTGCAGCGGGAACGACCTCGGACCACCAGGGCCGGAGAAAACCACGGACACATGGTGCCGGACACCCAAGGTCATGTAAAAATCCAGGATGTATCTGATGATATCTCGGGTGCTATTAGAAATAGCGCGATATATCAAAGGGAATTATCTGCAGGAGGCCCTGGCGCATGAATCTGAGCAGCGGGAACGACCTCGGACCACCAGGGGCCGAGAAAACCACCGTCTCATGGGCCGGGCACTCAGGGTCAGGGAAAAATCCAATATATAGCTGGTGATATCGCGGGTGCTATTACAGATAACGCAATAAATCAAAGTGCATTGTCTGTAGGAGGCCCAGGCGCATGAATCTGTGCAGCGGGAACGACCTCGGACCACCAGGGGCAGAGAAAACCACCGTCTCATGGGGCCGGACACTCAGGGTCCGGGAAAAATCCAATATATATCTGGTGATATCTCGGGTGCTATTACAGATAGCGCAATAAATCAAAGTGCATTGTCTGTAGGAGGCTCTGGCGCATGAATCTGTGCAGCGGGAACGACCTCGGAACACCAGGGGCAGAGAAAACCACCGTCTCATGGGGCCGGACACTCAGGGTCAGGGGAAAATCCAATATATATCTGGTGATATCTCGGGTGCTATTAGAGATAGCGCAATAATCCAAAGTGAATTATCTGCAGGAGGCCCTGGCGCATGAATCTGGGCAGCGGGAACGACCTCGGACCACCAGGGGCCGAGAAAACCGCCGTCTCATGGGACCGGACACTCAGGGTCAGGGAAAAATACAATATATAGCTGGTGATATCTCGGGTGCTGTTACAGATAGCTCAATAAATCAAAGTGCACTGTCTGTAGGCGGCCCTGGCGCATGAATCTGTGCAGCGGCAACGACCTCGGACCGCCAGGGGCAGAGAAAACCACCGTCTCATGGGGCCGGACACTCAGGGTCAGGGAAAATTCCAATATATATCTGGTGATATCTCGGGTGCTATTACAGATAGCGCAATAAATCAAAGTGGATTGCCTGTAGGAGGCCCTGACGCATGAATCTGTGCAGCCGGAAGGACCTCGGACCACCAGGGGCAGAGAAAACCACCGTCTCATATGGCCGGACACTCAGGGTCAGGGAAAAATCCAATATACACCTGGTGATATCTCGGGTGCTATTAGAGATAGCGCAATAAATCAAAGTGCATTGTCTGTAGGAGGCACTGTGGAATGAATCTGTTCAGCAGGAACGACCTCGGACAACCAGGGGCCGAGAGAATTACAGATATTCGGAATCCGTCACCCATGGTAATGTAAAAATCCAGCATATGTCTGGTGATATCTCGGGTGCTATTACAGATAGCGCCATAAACCAAAGTGCATTGTCTGTAGGAGGCCCTGGCGCATGAATCTGTGCAGCGGGAGCGACCTCGGACAACCAGGGGCCGAGAAAACCACCGTCTCATGGGGCCGGACTCTCAGGGTCAGGGGAAAATCCAATATATAGCTGGTGATATCTCGGGTGCTATTACAGATAGCGCAATAAATTAAAGTGCATTGTCTGTAGGAGGCCCTGGCGCATGAATCTGTGCAGCGGGAACGACGTCGGACCACCAGGGGCCGAGAAACCCACCGTCTCATGGGACCGGACACTCAGGGTCAGGGAAAAATCAAATATATATCTGGTGACATCTCGGGTGCTATTACAGATAGCGCAATACATCAAAGTGCATTGTCTGTAGGAGGCCCTGGCGCATGAATCTCTGCAGCGGGAATGACCTCGGACCACCAGGGGCCGAGTAAGCCACCGTCTCCTGGGGCCGGACACTCAGGGACAGGGAAAAATCCAATATATAGCTGGTGATATCTCGGGTGCTATTACAGATAGCGCAATAAACCACAGTGAATTATCTGCAGGAGGCCCTGGCGCATGAATCTGTGCAGCGGGAACGACCTCGGACCACCAGGGCCGGAGAAAACCACGGACACATGGTGCCGGACACCCAAGGTCATGTAAAAATCCAGGATGTATCTGATGATATCTCGGGTGCTATTAGAAATAGCGCGATATATCAAAGGGAATTATCTGCAGGAGGCCCTGGCGCATGAATCTGAGCAGCGGGAACGACCTCGGACCACCAGGGGCCGAGAAAACCACCGTCTCATGGGCCGGGCACTCAGGGTCAGGGAAAAATCCAATATATAGCTGGTGATATCGCGGGTGCTATTACAGATAACGCAATAAATCAAAGTGCATTGTCTGTAGGAGGCCCAGGCGCATGAATCTGTGCAGCGGGAACGACCTCGGACCACCAGGGGCAGAGAAAACCACCGTCTCATGGGGCCGGACACTCAGGGTCCGGGAAAAATCCAATATATATCTGGTGATATCTCGGGTGCTATTACAGATAGCGCAATAAATCAAAGTGCATTGTCTGTAGGAGGCTCTGGCGCATGAATCTGTGCAGCGGGAACGACCTCGGAACACCAGGGGCAGAGAAAACCACCGTCTCATGGGGCCGGACACTCAGGGTCAGGGGAAAATCCAATATATATCTGGTGATATCTCGGGTGCTATTAGAGATAGCGCAATAATCCAAAGTGAATTATCTGCAGGAGGCCCTGGCGCATGAATCTGGGCAGCGGGAACGACCTCGGACCACCAGGGGCCGAGAAAACCGCCGTCTCATGGGACCGGACACTCAGGGTCAGGGAAAAATACAATATATAGCTGGTGATATCTCGGGTGCTGTTACAGATAGCTCAATAAATCAAAGTGCACTGTCTGTAGGCGGCCCTGGCGCATGAATCTGTGCAGCGGCAACGACCTCGGACCGCCAGGGGCAGAGAAAACCACCGTCTCATGGGGCCGGACACTCAGGGTCAGGGAAAATTCCAATATATATCTGGTGATATCTCGGGTGCTATTACAGATAGCGCAATAAATCAAAGTGCATTGTCTGTAGGAGGCCCTGGCGCATGAATCTGTGCAGCGGGAACGACCTCGGACCATCAGGGACAGAGAAAGCCACCGTCTCATTGGGCCGGACACTCAGGGTCAGGGGAAAATCCAATATATATCTGGCGATATCTCGGGTTCTATTAGAGATAGCGCAATAAGCCAAAGTGAATTATCTGCAGGAGGTCCTGGCGCATGAATCTGGGCAGCGGGAACGACCTCGGACCACCAGGGGCCGAGAAAACCACCGTCTCATGGGACCGGACACTCAGGGTCAGGGAAAAATCCAATATATATCTGGTGATATCTCGGGTGCTATTACAGATAGCGCAATAAATCAAAGTGGATTGCCTGTAGGAGGCCCTGACGCATGAATCTGTGCAGCCGGAAGGACCTCGGACCACCAGGGGCAGAGAAAACCACCGTCTCATATGGCCGGACACTCAGGGTCAGGGAAAAATCCAATATACATCTGGTGATATCTCGGGTGCTATTAGAGATAGCGCAATAAATCAAAGTGCATTGTCTGTAGGAGGCACTGTGGAATGAATCTGTTCAGCAGGAACGACCTCGGACAACCAGGGGCCGAGAGAATTACAGATATTCGGGATCCGTCACCCATGGTAATGTAAAAATCCAGCATATGTCTGGTGATATCTCGGGTGCTATTACAGATAGCGCCATAAACCAAAGTGCATTGTCTGTAGGAGGCCCTGGCGCATGAATCTGTGCAGCGGGAGCGACCTCGGACAACCAGGGGCCGAGAAAACCACCGTCTCATGGGGCCGGACTCTCAGGGTCAGGGGAAAATCCAATATATAGCTGGTGATATCTCGGGTGCTATTACAGATAGCGCAATAAATTAAAGTGCATTGTCTGTAGGAGGCCCTGGCGCATGAATCTGTGCAGCGGGAACGACGTCGGACCACCAGGGGCCGAGAAACCCACCGTCTCATGGGACCGGACACTCAGGGTCAGGGAAAAATCAAATATATATCTGGTGACATCTCGGGTGCTATTACAGATAGCGCAATACATCAAAGTGCATTGTCTGTAGGAGGCCCTGGCGCATGAATCTCTGCAGCGGGAATGACCTCGGACCACCAGGGGCCGAGTAAGCCACCGTCTCCTGGGGCCGGACACTCAGGGACAGGGAAAAATCCAATATATAGCTGGTGATATCTCGGGTGCTATTACAGATAGCGCAATAAATCAAAGTGCATTGTCTGTAGGAAGCCCTGGCGCATGAAACTGTGCAGAGGGAACGACCTCGGACCACCATGGGCAGAGAAAACCATCGTCACGTGGGGCCGGACACTCAGGGTCAGGGAAAAATCCAATACATATATGGTGATATCTCGGGTGCTATTACAGATAGCGCAATGAATCAAAGTGCATTGTCTGTAGGAGGCCCTGGCGCATGAATCTGTGCAGCGGGAACGACCTCGGACCACCAGGGGCCGGGAAAACCACTGTCTCATTGGGCCGGACACTCAGGGTCAGGGGAAAATGCAATGTATATCTGGTGATATCTCGGGTGCTCTTACAGATAGCGCAATAAACCAAAGTGAATTGTCTCCAGGAAGCCCTGGCGCATGAATCTGTGCAGCGGGAACGACCACGGACCACCAGGGGCCGAGAGAACCACCGACAAATGGGGCCGGACACACAGGGTCAGAGAAAAATCCAATATATATCTGGTGATATCACTGGTGCTATTAGAGATATCGAGATAAATCAAAGTGCATTGTCTGCAGGAGGCCCTGGCGCACGAATCTGGTCAGCGGGATCGACCTCGGACCACGAGGGATCGAGAAAACCATCGACACATGGGGCCGGACTGACAGGGTCAGGGAAAAATCCAATATATATCTGGTGATATCACGGGTGCTATTACAGATAGCGCAATAAATCAAAGTGCATTGTCTGTAGGAGGCCCTGGCGCATGAACCTGTGCAGCGGATACGGCCTCGGACCACCAGGGGCCGATAAAACCACCGACAAATGGCGCCGGACGCACAGGGTCAGATTGAAATCCAGTATATATCTGGTGATATCACGGGTGCTGTTACCTGATAGCGCAATAAATCAAAGTGCATTGTCTGCAGGAGGCCCTGGCGCATGAATCTGTTCAGCAGGAACGACCTCGGACCACCAGGGCCCGAGAAAATTACAGATTTTCGGTATCCGTCACGCAAGGTCATTTAAAAATCCAGCATATATCTGGTGATATCTCGGGTGCTCTTACAGATAGCGGAATAAACCAAAGTGAATTGTCTCCAGGAAGCCCTGGCGCATGAAGCTGTGCAGCGGGAACGACCACGGACCACCAGGGGCCGAGAAAACCACCGACAAAGGGTCGGAGAAAAATCCAATATATATCTGGTGATATCACTGGTGCTATTAGAGATATCGATATAAACCAAAGTGCGTTGTCTGCAGGAGGCCCTGGCGCATGAAGCTGTGAAGCAAGAACGACCTCGGATCTCCAGGGGCCGAGAAAACCACCGTCTCATTGGGCCGGACACACAGGGTCAGGAAAAATCCAATATATATCTGGTGATATCTAGGGTTCTATTACAGATAGCGCGATAAATCAAAGTGCATTGACTGCAGGAGGCCGTGGCGCATGATTCTGTGCAGCGGGAACGACCTCGGACCACCAGGGGCCGTGAAAATCACCGTCTCATGGGGCCGGACACTCAGGGTCAGGGAAAAATCCAATATATATCTGGTGATATCTCGGGTGCTATTACAGATAGCGCCGTAAATCAAAGTGCATTGTCTGCAGGAAGCCCTGGAGCATGAATCTGTGAATCAAGGACGACCGCGGATCTCCAGGGGCCGAGAAAATTACAGATTTTCGGTATCCGTCACCCAAAGTCATGTAAAAATCCAGCTTATATATGGAGCTTTCTCGGGTGCTATTACAGATAGCGCAATAAATCAAAGTGCATTGTCTGTAGGAGGCCCTGGCGCATGAATCTATGCAGCGGGAACGACCTCAGACCACCAGGGGCCGAGAAAACCACCGTCTCATGCGCCGGGCACTCAGGTTCAGGGAAAAATCCAATATATATCTGGTGACCTCTCGGGTGCTATTAGAGATAGCGCAATAAATCAAAGTGCATTGTCTGTAGGAGGCACTGGCCACATGAACCTGCGCAGCGGGTACGACCTCGGACCACCAGGGGTCGAGTAAACCACCGTCTCATGGGGCCGGACACTCAGGGTCGGGAAAAATCCAATATATATCTCGTGATATCTCGGGTGCTATTACAGATAGCGCAATAAATCAAAGGGCATTGTCTGTAGGAGGCCCTGGCGCATGAATCTGTGTAGCTGGAACGACCTCGGACCACCAGGGGCCGAGAAAACCACCGTCTCAAGGGGCCGGACACTCAGGGTCAGGGAAAAATCAAATATATATCTGGTGATATCTCGGGTGCTATTAGAGATAGCGCAATAAACCAAAGTGAATTATCTGCAGCAGGCCCTGGCGCATGAATCTGTGCAGCGGGAACGACCTCGGACCACCAGGGGCCGAGAAAACCACCGTCTCATGGGGCCAAACACTCATGGTCAGGGAAAAAGCCATTATATATCGGGTGATATCTCGGGAGCTATTAGAGATAGCGCGATAAATCAAAGTGCATTGTCTGGAGCAAGCCTTGGCGCATGATTCTGTGCAGCGTGAACGACCTCGGACCACCAGGGGCCGTGAAAATCACCGTCTCATGGGGCCGGACCATCAGTGTCGGGGAAAAATCCAATATATATCTGGTGATATCTCGGGTGCAATTACAGATAGCGCCATAAATCAAAGTGAATTGTCTGCAGGAGGCCCTGGCGCATGAATCTGTGCAGCGGGAACGACCTCGGATCACCAGGGGGCGAGAAAACCACCGACACATGGGGCCGGACACTCAGGGTTAGGGAAAAATACAATATATATCTGGTGATATCTCGGGTGCTATTAGAGATAGAGCAATAAATTAAAGTGAATTATCTGCAGGAGGCCCTGGCGCATGCATATGTGCAGCTGGAACGACCTCGGACCACCAGGGGCTGAGAAAACCCCCGTCTCATGGGGCCGGGCTCTCAGGGTCGGGGAAAAATCCAATATATATCTGGTGATATTTCGGGTGCTGTTACAGATACCGTAATAAATCAAAGTGCATTATCTGTAGGAGGCCCTGGCGCATGAATGTGAGCAGCGGGATCGACGTCGGACCACCACGGGCCGAGAAAACCACCGTCTCATGGGGCCGGACACTCAGGGTCAGGGAAAAATCAAATATATATCAGGTGATATCTCGGGTGCTATTAGAGATAGCGCAATAAACCAAAGTGAATTATCTGCAGCAGGCCCTGGCGCATGAATCTGTGCAGCGGGAACGACCTCGGATCACCAGGGGCCGAGAAAACCACCGTCCCATGGGGCCGGACACTCAGGGTCAGGGAAAAATCCAATATATATCTGGTGATATCTCGGGTGCTATTACTGATAGCGCAATAAATCAAAGTGCATGGTCTGCAGGAAGCCCTGGCGCATGAATGTGTGAAGCAGGAACGACCTCGGATCTCCAGGGGCCGAGAAAATTACAGATTTTCGCTATCCGTCACCCAAAGTCATGTAAAAATCCAGCATATATATGGTGCTTTCTCGGGTGCTATTACAGATAGCGCAATAAATCAAAGTGCATTGTCTGTAGAAGGCCCTGGCGCATGAATCTGTGGAGCGGGAACGACCTCGGACCACCAGGGGCCGAGAAGACCACCGTCTCATGGGGCCGGACACTCAGGGTCAGGGAAAAAGCCATTATATATCCGGTGATATCTCGAGAGCTATTAGAGATAGCGCAGTAAATCAAAGTGCATTGTCTGCAGCAGGCCCTGGCGCATGAATCTGTGCAGCGGGAACGACCTCGGACCACCAGCGTCCGAGAAAACCACCGTCTCATGGGGCCGGACACTCAGGGTCCGGGAAAAATCCAATATATATCTGGTGATATCTCGGGTGCTATTACAGATAGCGCAATAAACCAAAGCGAATTATCAGCAGGAGGCCCTGGCGCATGAATCTGTTCAGCGGGAGCGACCTCGGACCACCAGGGGCCGAGAAAACCACAGTCCCATGGGGCCGGACACTCAGGGTCAGGGGAAAATCCAATATATATCTGGTGATATCTCGCGTGCTATTAGAGATAGCGCAATAAATCAAAGTGCACTGTCTGCAGGAGGCCCTGGCGCATGAATGTGTGAAGCAGGAACGATATCGGCCCTCCAGGGGCCGAGAAACTTACAGATTTTCGCTGTCCGTCACCCAAAGTCATGTAAAAATCCAGCATATATATGGTGCTTTCTCGGGTGCTATTACAGATAGAGCGATAAATAAAAGTGAATTATCTGCAGGGGGCCCTGGCGCATGAATCTTTGCAGCGGGAACGACCTCGGACCACCAGGGGCCGAGAACACCACCGTCTCATGGGGCCGGACACTCAGGGTCCGGGAAAAATCCAATACATATCTGGTGATATCTCGGGTGCTGTTAGAGATAGCGCAATAAATCATAGTGCATTGTCCATAGGAGGCCCTTGCGCATGAATCTGTGCAGCAGGAACGACATCGGACCTCCAGGGTCCGAGAAAATTACAGATTTTCGGTATCCGTCACCCAATGTCATGTAAAAATCCAGCATATATCTGGTGATATCTCGGGTTCTATTACAGATAGCGCTATAAATCAAAGTGCATTGTCTGTAGGAGGCCATGGCGCATGAATCTGTGAAGCAGGAACGACATCGGCCCTCCAGGGGCCGAGAAACTTACAGATTTTCGCTGTCCGTCACCCAAAGTCATGTAAAAATCCAGCATATATATGGTGCTTTCTCGGGTGATATTACAGATAGCGCAATAAATCAAAGTGCATTGTCTGCAGGAGGCCCTGGCGCATGAATCTGTGAAGCAAGAACGACCTCGGATCTCCAGGGGCCGAGACAACCACCGTCTCATTGGGCCGGACACACAGGGTCAGGAAAAATCCAATATATATCTGGTAATATCTAGGGTTCTATTTCAGATAGCGCGATAAATCAAAGTGCATTGACTGCAGGAGGCCCTGGCGCATGAATCTGTGAAGCAGGAATGACCTCGGCCCTCCAGGGGCCGAAAAACTTACAGATTTTCGGTGTCCGTCACCCAAAGTCATGTAATAATCCAGCATATATATGGTGCTTTCTCGGGTGCTATTACAGATAGCGCAATAAATCAAAGTGCATTGTCAGTAGGAGGCCCTGGCGCATGAATCTGTGCAGCAGGAACGACCTCGGATCACCAGGGTCCGAGAAAATTACAGATTTTCGGTATGCGTCACCCAATGTCATGTAAAAATCTAGCATATATCTGGTTATATCTCGGGTTCTATTACAGATAGAGCGATAAATCAAAGTGCATTGTCTGCAGGAAGCCCTGGAGCATGAATCTGTGAATCAAGGACGACCGCGGATCTCCAGGGGCCGAGAAAATTACAGATTTTCGGTATCCGTCACCCAACGTCATGTAAAAATCCAGCTTATATATGGAGCTTTCTCGGGTGCTATTACAGATAGCGCAATAAATCAAAGTGCATTGTCTGTAGGAGGCCCTGGCGCATGAATCTATGCAGCGGGAACGACCTCAGACCACCAGGGGCCGAGAAAACCACCGTCTCTTGCGCCGGGCACTCAGGGTCGGGAAAAATCCAATATATATCTCGTGATATCTCGGGTGCTATTACTGATAGCGCAATAAATCAAAGTGCATTGTCTGTAGGAGGCCCTGGCGCATGAATCTGTGCAGCTGGAACGACCTCGGACCACCAGGGGCCGAGAAAACCACCGTCTCAAGGGGCCGGACACTCAGGGTCAGGGAAAAATCAAATATATATCTGGTGATATCTCGGGTGCTATTAGAGATAGCGCAATAAACCAAAGTGAATTATATGCAGCAGGCCCTGGCGCATGAATCTGTGCAGCGGGAACGACCTCGGACCACCAGGAGCCGAGAAAACAACCGTCTCATGGGGCCGGACACTCAGGGTCAGGGAAAAATCCAATATATATCTGGTGATATCTTGGGTGCTATTACTGATAGCGCAATAAATCAAAGTGCATTGTCTGTAGGAGGCCGTGGCGCATGAATCGGTGCAGCAGGAACGACCTCGGACCTCCAGGGGCCGCGGAAATTACAGATGTTCGGTATCCGTCACCCAATGTCATGAAAAAATCCAGCATATATCTGGTGATATCTCGGGTTCTATTACAGGTAGCGTGATAAATCAAAGTGCATGGTCTGCAGGAAGCCCTGGCGCATGAATGTGTGAAGCAGGAACGACCTCGGATCTCCAGGGGCCGAGAAAATTACAGATTTTCGGTATCCGTCGCCCAAAGTCATGTATAAATCCATCATATATATGGGGCTTTCTCGGGTGCTATTACAGATAGCGGAATAAATCAAAGTGAATTGTCTGTAGGAGGCCCTGGCGCATGAATCTGTGGAGCGGGAACGACCTCGGACCACCAGGGGCCGAGAAGACCACCGTCTCATGGGGCAGGACACTCAGGGACAGGGGATAATTCAATATATATCTGGTGATATCTCGGGTGCTATTAGAGATAGCGCAATAAACCAAAGTGAATTATCTGCAGCAGGCCCTGGCGCATGAATCTGCGCAGCGGGAACGACCTCGGACCACCAGGGGCCGAGAAAACCACCGTCTCATGGGGCCGGACACTCAGGGTCAGGGAAAAAGCCATTATATATCGGGTGATATCTCGGGTGCTATTAGAGATAGCGCGATAAATCAAAGTGCATTGTCTGCAGCAAGCCTTGGCGCATGATTCTGTGCAGCGGGAACGACCTCGGACCACCAGGGGCCGTGAAAATCACCGTCTCATGGGGCCGGACCCTCAGTGTCGGGGAAAAATCCAATATATATCTGGTGATATCTCGGGTGCAATTACAGATAGCGCCATAAATCAAAGTGAATTGTCTGCAGGAGGCCCTGGCGCATGAATCTGTGCAGCGGGAACGACCTCGGCTCACCAGGGGGCGAGAAAACCACCGACACATGGGGCCGGACACTCAGGGTTAGGGAAAAATACAATATATATCTGGTGGTATCTCGGGTGCTATTAGAGATAGCGCAATAAATTAAAGTGAATTATCTGCAGGAGGCCCTGGCGCATGCATATGTGCAGCTGGAACGACCTCGGACCACCAGGGGCCGAGAAAACCCCCGTCTCATGGGGCCGGGCTCTCAGGGTCGGGGAAAAATCCAATATATATCTGGTGATATTTCGGGTGCTGTTACAGATACCGTAATAAATCAAAGTGCATTATCTGTAGGAGGCCCTGGCGCATGAATGTGAGCAGCGGGATCGACCTCGGACCACCAGGGGCCGAGAAAACCACCGTCTCATGGGGCCGGACACTCAGGGTCAGGGAAAAATCAAATATATATCTGGTGATATCTCGGGTGCTATTAGAGATAAGCAATAAACCAAAGTGAATTATCTGCAGCAGGCCCTGGCGCATGAATCTGTGCAGCGCGAACGACCTCGGACCACCAGGGGCCGAGAAAACCACCGTCCCATGGGGCCGGACACTCAGGGTCAGGGAAAAATCCAATATATATCTGGTGATATCTCGGGTGCAATTACAGATAGCGCCATAAATCAAAGTGAATTGTCTGCAGGAGGCCCTGGCGCATGAATCTGTGCAGCGGGAACGACCTCGGATCACCAGGGGGCGAGAAAACCACCGACACATGGGGCCGGACACTCAGGGACAGGGGAAAATTCAATATATATCTGGTGATATCTCGGGTGCTATTAGAGATAGCGCAATAAACCAAAGTGAATTATCTGCAGCAGGCCCTGGCGCATGAATCTGTGCAGCGGGAACGACCTCGGACCACCAGGGGCCGAGAAAACCACCGTCTCATGGGGCCGGACACTCAGGGTCAGGGAAAAAGCCATTATATATCGGGTGATATCTCGGGAGCTATTAGAGATAGCGCGATAAATCAAAGTGCATTGTCTGCAGCAAGCCTTGGCGCATGATTCTGTGCAGCGGGAACGACCTCGGACCACCAGGGGCCGTGAAAATCACCGTCTCATGGGTCCGGACCCTCAGTGTCGGGGAAAAATCCAATATATATCTGGTGATATCTCGGGTGCTATTAGAGATAGCGCAATAAATTAAAGTGCGTTGTCTGTAGGAAGAACTGGCGAATGAACCTGTGCAGCAGGAACGACCTCGGACCACCAGGGGCCGAGAAAATTTCAGATATTCGGAATCCGTCACCCGAGGTCATGTAAAAATCCAGCATATATCTGGTGATATCTCGGGTGCTCTTACAGATAGCGCAATAAACCAAAGTGAATTGTCTCCAGGAAGCCCTGGCGCATGAATCTGTGCAGCGGGAACGACCACGGACCACCAGGGGCCGAGAAAACCACCGACAAATGTGGCCGGACACACAGGGTCAGAGAAAAATCCAATATATATCTGCTGATATCACTGGTGCTATTAGAGATAACGAGATAAACCGAAGTGAATTATCTGCAGGAGGCCCAGGAACATGAATCTGTGCAGCGGGAACCACCTCGGACCACCAGCGTCCGAGAAAACCACCGTCTCATGGGGCCGGGCACTCAGGGTCGGGGAAAAATACAATATACATCTGGTGATATCTCGGGTGCTACTAGCGATAGCGCAATATATCAAAGTGCATTGTCTGTAGGAGTCACTGGCCACATGAACCTGCGCAGCGGGTACGACCTCGGACCACCAGGGGTCGAGTAATCCACAGTCTCATGGGGCCGGACACTCACAGTCAGGGAAAAATCCGATATAAATCTGGTGATATCTCGGTTGCTCTTACAGATAGCGCACTAAACCAAAGTGAATTATCTGCAGGGGGCCCTGGCGCATGAATCTGTGCAGCAGGAACGACATCGGACCTCCAGGGTCCGAGAAAATTACAGATTTTCGCTGTCCGTCACCCAAAGTCATGTAAAAATCCAGCATATATATGGTGCTTTCTCGGGTGATATTACAGATAGCGCAATAAATCAAAGTGCATTGTCTGCAGGGGGCCCAGGCGCATGAATCTGTGAAGCCAGAACGACCTCGGATCTCCAAGGGCCGAGAAAACCACCGTCTCATGGGGCCGGACACACAGGGTCAGGAAAAATCCAATATATATCTGGTGATATGTAGGGTTCTATTACAGATAGCGCGATAAATCAAAGTGCACTGACTGCAGGAGGCCCTGGCGCATGAATCTGTGAAGCAGGAACGACCGCGGCCCTTCAGGGGCCGAAAAACTTACAGATTTTCGGTGACCGTCACCCAAAGTCATGGAAAAATCCAGCATATATCTGGTGATATCTCGGGTTCTATTACAGATAGCGCTATAAATCAAAGTGCATTGTCTGTAGGAGGCCCTGGCGCATGAATCTGTGAAGCAGGAACGACATCGGCCCTCCAGGGGCCGAGAAACTTACAGATTTTCGCTGTCCGTCACCCAAAGTCATGTAAAAATCCAGCATATATATGGTGCTTTCTCGGGTGCTATTACAGATAGCGCGATAAATCAAAGTGCACTGACTGCAGGAGGCCCTGGCGCATGAAGCTGTGAAGCAAGAACGACCTCGGATCTCCAGGGTCCGAGAAAACCACCGTCTCATTGGGCCGGACACACAGGGTCAGGAAAAATCCAATATATATCTGGTGATATCTAGGGTTCTATTACAGATAGCGCGATAAATCAAAGTGCATTGACTGCAGGAGGCCCTGGCGCATGAATCTGCGAAGCAGGAACGACCTCGGCCCTCCAGGGGCCGAAAAACTTACAGATTTTCGGTGTCCGTCACCCAAAGTCATGTAAAAATCCAGCATATATATGGTGCTTTCTCGGGTGCTATTACAGATAGCGCGATAAATAAAAGTGAATTATCTGCAGGGGGCCCTGGCGCATGAATCTTTGCAGCGGGAACGACCTCGGACCACCAGGGGCCGAGAACACCACCGTCTCATGGGGCCGGACACTCAGGGTCAGGGGAAAATCCAATATATGTCTGGTGATATCTCGGGTGCTATTAGAGATAGCGCAATAAACCAAAGTGCATTGTCTGCAGGAGGCCCTGGCGCATGAATCTGTGAAGCAGGAACGACCTCGGACATACAGGGGCCGAGAAACTTACCGGTTTTCGGTGTCCGTCACCCAAAGTCATGTAAAAATCCAGCATATATATGGTGCTTTCTCGGGTGCTACTACAGATAGCGCGATAAATCACAGTGCATTGTCTGTAGAAGGCCCTGGTGCATGAATCTGGGCAGCGGGAACGACCTCGGACCACCAGGGGCCGAGAAAACCACCGTCTCATGGGGCCGGACACTCAGGGACAGGGGAAAATCCAATATATATCTGGTGATATCTCGGGTGCTATTAGAGATAGCGCAATAAACCAAAGTGAATTATCTGCAGGAGGCCCTGGCGCATGAATCTGCGAAGCAGGAACGACCACGGACCACCAGGGGCCGAGAAACTTACCGATTTTCGGTGTCCGTCACCCAAAGTCATGTAAAAATCCAGCATATATATGGTGCTTTCTCGGGTGCTATTGCAGATAGCGCGATGAATCAAAGTGCATTGTCTGCAGCAGGCCCTGGCGCATGAATCTGTGCAGCGGGAACGACCTCGGACCACCAGGGACCGAGAAAACCACCGTCTCATGGGGCCGGACCCTCAGGGTCAGGGAAGAATCCATTATATATCCGGTGATATCTCGGGTGCTATTAGAGATAGCGCCATAAATCAAAGTGCATTGTCTGCAGGAAGCCTGGGCGCATGATTCTGTGCAGCGGGAACGACCTCGGACCACCAGGGGCCGAGAAAATCACCGTCTCATGGGGCCGGACACTCAGGGTCGGGGAAAAATCCAATATATATCTGGTGATATCACCCAAGGTGATATCACCCAAGGTCATGTAAAAATCCAGGATGTATCTGATGATATCTCGGGTGCTATTAGAGATACCGCGATATATCTTAGTGCATTGTCTGTAGGAGGCCCTTCCGCATGAATCTGTGCAACAGGAACGACATCGGACCACCAGGGTCCGAGAAAATTACAGATTTTCGGTATCCGTCACCCAATGTCATGCAAAAATGCAGCATATATCTGGTGATATCTCGGGTTCTATTCCAGATAGCGCGATAAATCAAAGTGCATTGTCTGCAGGAGGCCCTGGCGCATGAATCTGTGCAGCGCGAACGACCTCGGACCACCAGGGGCCGAGAAAACCACCGTCCCATGGGGCCGGACACTCAGGGTCAGGGAAAAATCCAATATATATCTGGTGATATCTCGGGTGCAATTACAGATAGCGCCATAAATCAAAGTGAATTGTCTGCAGGAGGCCCTGGCGCATGAATCTGTGCAGCGGGAACGACCTCGGATCACCAGGGGGCGAGAAAACCACCGACACATGGGGCCGGACACTCAGGGACAGGGGAAAATTCAATATATATCTGGTGATATCTCGGGTGCTATTAGAGATAGCGCAATAAACCAAAGTGAATTATCTGCAGCAGGCCCTGGCGCATGAATCTGTGCAGCGGGAACGACCTCGGACCACCAGGGGCCGAGAAAACCACCGTCTCATGGGGCCGGACACTCAGGGTCAGGGAAAAAGCCATTATATATCGGGTGATATCTCGGGAGCTATTAGAGATAGCGCGATAAATCAAAGTGCATTGTCTGCAGCAAGCCTTGGCGCATGATTCTGTGCAGCGGGAACGACCTCGGACCACCAGGGGCCGTGAAAATCACCGTCTCATGGGTCCGGACCCTCAGTGTCGGGGAAAAATCCAATATATATCTGGTGATATCTCGGGTGCTATTAGAGATAGCGCAATAAATTAAAGTGCGTTGTCTGTAGGAAGAACTGGCGAATGAACCTGTGCAGCAGGAACGACCTCGGACCACCAGGGGCCGAGAAAATTTCAGATATTCGGAATCCGTCACCCGAGGTCATGTAAAAATCCAGCATATATCTGGTGATATCTCGGGTGCTCTTACAGATAGCGCAATAAACCAAAGTGAATTGTCTCCAGGAAGCCCTGGCGCATGAATCTGTGCAGCGGGAACGACCACGGACCACCAGGGGCCGAGAAAACCACCGACAAATGTGGCCGGACACACAGGGTCAGAGAAAAATCCAATATATATCTGCTGATATCACTGGTGCTATTAGAGATAACGAGATAAACCGAAGTGAATTATCTGCAGGAGGCCCAGGAACATGAATCTGTGCAGCGGGAACCACCTCGGACCACCAGCGTCCGAGAAAACCACCGTCTCATGGGGCCGGGCACTCAGGGTCGGGGAAAAATACAATATACATCTGGTGATATCTCGGGTGCTACTAGCGATAGCGCAATATATCAAAGTGCATTGTCTGTAGGAGTCACTGGCCACATGAACCTGCGCAGCGGGTACGACCTCGGACCACCAGGGGTCGAGTAATCCACAGTCTCATGGGGCCGGACACTCACAGTCAGGGAAAAATCCGATATAAATCTGGTGATATCTCGGTTGCTCTTACAGATAGCGCACTAAACCAAAGTGAATTATCTGCAGGGGGCCCTGGCGCATGAATCTGTGCAGCAGGAACGACATCGGACCTCCAGGGTCCGAGAAAATTACAGATTTTCGCTGTCCGTCACCCAAAGTCATGTAAAAATCCAGCATATATATGGTGCTTTCTCGGGTGATATTACAGATAGCGCAATAAATCAAAGTGCATTGTCTGCAGGGGGCCCAGGCGCATGAATCTGTGAAGCCAGAACGACCTCGGATCTCCAAGGGCCGAGAAAACCACCGTCTCATGGGGCCGGACACACAGGGTCAGGAAAAATCCAATATATATCTGGTGATATGTAGGGTTCTATTACAGATAGCGCGATAAATCAAAGTGCACTGACTGCAGGAGGCCCTGGCGCATGAATCTGTGAAGCAGGAACGACCGCGGCCCTTCAGGGGCCGAAAAACTTACAGATTTTCGGTGACCGTCACCCAAAGTCATGGAAAAATCCAGCATATATCTGGTGATATCTCGGGTTCTATTACAGATAGCGCTATAAATCAAAGTGCATTGTCTGTAGGAGGCCCTGGCGCATGAATCTGTGAAGCAGGAACGACATCGGCCCTCCAGGGGCCGAGAAACTTACAGATTTTCGCTGTCCGTCACCCAAAGTCATGTAAAAATCCAGCATATATATGGTGCTTTCTCGGGTGCTATTACAGATAGCGCGATAAATCAAAGTGCACTGACTGCAGGAGGCCCTGGCGCATGAAGCTGTGAAGCAAGAACGACCTCGGATCTCCAAGGGCCGAGAAAACCACCGTCTCATGGGGCCGGACACACAGGGTCAGGAAAAATCCAATATATATCTGGTGATATGTAGGGTTCTATTACAGATAGCGCGATAAATCAAAGTGCACTGACTGCAGGAGGCCCTGGCGCATGAATCTGTGAAGCAGGAACGACCGCGGCCCTTCAGGGGCCGAAAAACTTACAGATTTTCGGTGACCGTCACCCAAAGTCATGGAAAAATCCAGCATATATCTGGTGCTTTCTCGGGTGCTATTACAGATAGCGCGATAAATAAAAGTGAATTATCTGCAGGGGGCCCTGGCGCATGAATCTTTGCAGCGGGAACGACCTCGGACCACCAGGGGCCGAGAACACCACCGTCTCATGGGGCCGGACACTCAGGGTCAGGGGAAAATCCAATATATGTCTGGTGATATCTCGGGTGCTATTAGAGATAGCGCAATAAACCAAAGTGCATTGTCTGCAGGAGGCCCTGGCGCATGAATCTGTGAAGCAGGAACGACCTCGGACATACAGGGGCCGAGAAACTTACCGGTTTTCGGTGTCCGTCACCCAAAGTCATGTAAAAATCCAGCATATATATGGTGCTTTCTCGGGTGCTACTACAGATAGCGCGATAAATCACAGTGCATTGTCTGTAGAAGGCCCTGGTGCATGAATCTGGGCAGCGGGAACGACCTCGGACCACCAGGGGCCGAGAAAACCACCGTCTCATGGGGCCGGACACTCAGGGACAGGGGAAAATCCAATATATATCTGGTGATATCTCGGGTGCTATTAGAGATAGCGCAATAAACCAAAGTGAATTATCTGCAGGAGGCCCTGGCGCATGAATCTGCGAAGCAGGAACGACCACGGACCACCAGGGGCCGAGAAACTTACCGATTTTCGGTGTCCGTCACCCAAAGTCATGTAAAAATCCAGCATATATATGGTGCTTTCTCGGGTGCTATTGCAGATAGCGCGATGAATCAAAGTGCATTGTCTGCAGCAGGCCCTGGCGCATGAATCTGTGCAGCGGGAACGACCTCGGACCACCAGGGACCGAGAAAACCACCGTCTCATGGGGCCGGACCCTCAGGGTCAGGGAAGAATCCATTATATATCCGGTGATATCTCGGGTGCTATTAGAGATAGCGCCATAAATCAAAGTGCATTGTCTGCAGGAAGCCTGGGCGCATGATTCTGTGCAGCGGGAACGACCTCGGACCACCAGGGGCCGAGAAAATCACCGTCTCATGGGGCCGGACACTCAGGGTCGGGGAAAAATCCAATATATATCTGGTGATATCACCCAAGGTGATATCACCCAAGGTCATGTAAAAATCCAGGATGTATCTGATGATATCTCGGGTGCTATTAGAGATACCGCGATATATCTTAGTGCATTGTCTGTAGGAGGCCCTTCCGCATGAATCTGTGCAACAGGAACGACATCGGACCACCAGGGTCCGAGAAAATTACAGATTTTCGGTATCCGTCACCCAATGTCATGCAAAAATGCAGCATATATCTGGTGATATCTCGGGTTCTATTCCAGATAGCGCGATAAATCAAAGTGCATTGTCTGCAGGAGGCCCTGGCGCATGAATCTGTGCAGCGCGAACGACCTCGGACCACCAGGGGCCGAGAAAACCACCGTCCCATGGGGCCGGACACTCAGGGTCAGGGAAAAATCCAATATATATCTGGTGATATCTCGGGTGCAATTACAGATAGCGCCATAAATCAAAGTGAATTGTCTGCAGGAGGCCCTGGCGCATGAATCTGTGCAGCGGGAACGACCTCGGATCACCAGGGGGCGAGAAAACCACCGACACATGGGGCCGGACACTCAGGGACAGGGGAAAATTCAATATATATCTGGTGATATCTCGGGTGCTATTAGAGATAGCGCAATAAACCAAAGTGAATTATCTGCAGCAGGCCCTGGCGCATGAATCTGTGCAGCGGGAACGACCTCGGACCACCAGGGGCCGAGAAAACCACCGTCTCATGGGGCCGGACACTCAGGGTCAGGGAAAAAGCCATTATATATCGGGTGATATCTCGGGAGCTATTAGAGATAGCGCGATAAATCAAAGTGCATTGTCTGCAGCAAGCCTTGGCGCATGATTCTGTGCAGCGGGAACGACCTCGGACCACCAGGGGCCGAGAAACTTACCGATTTTCGGTGTCCGTCACCCAAAGTCATGTAAAAATCCAGCATATATATGGTGCTTTCTCGGGTGCTATTGCAGATAGCGCGATGAATCAAAGTGCATTGTCTGCAGCAGGCCCTGGCGCATGAATCTGTGCAGCGGGAACGACCTCGGACCACCAGGGACCGAGAAACTTACAGATTTTCGCTGTCCGTCACCCAAAGTCATGTAAAAATCCAGCATATATATGGTGCTTTCTCGGGTGCTATTACAGATAGCGCGATAAATAAAAGTGAATTATCTGCAGGGGGCCCTGGCGCATGAATCTTTGCAGCGGGAACGATCTCAGACCACCAGGGGCCGAGAACACCACCGTCTCATGGGGCCGGACACTCAGGGTCCGGGAAAAATCCAATATATATCTGGTGATATCTCGGGTGCTATTAGAGATAGGCCAATAAATCATAGTGCATTGTCTGTAGGAGGCCCTTCCGCATGAATCTGTGCAACAGGAACGACATCGGACCACCAGGGTCCGAGAAAATTACAGATTTTCGGTATCCGTCGCCCAATGTCATGCAAAAATGCAGCATATATCTGGTGATATCTCGGGTTCTATTCCAGATAGCGCGATAAATCAAAGTGCATTGTCTGCAGGAGGCCCTGGCTCATGAATATGTGAAGCAGGAACGACCTCGGACCACGAAGGGCCGAGAAAACCACCGTCCCATGGGGCCGGACACTCAGGGTCAGGGAAAAGTCCAATATATATCTGGTGACATCTCGGGTGCTATCACAGATAGCGCAATAAATCAAAGTGCATTGTCTGCAGGAGGCCCTGGCGCATGAATCTGTGAAGCAGGAACGACCTCGGACCTCCAGGGGACGAGAAACTTACCGATTTTCGGTGTCCGTCACCCAAAGTCATGTAAAAATCCAGCATATATATGGTGCTTTCTCGGGTGCTATTACAGATAGCGCGATAAATCAAAGTGCATTGTCTGCAGGAGGCCCTGGCTCATGAATATGTGAAGCAGGAACGACCTCGGACCACGAAGGGCCGAGAAAACCACCGTCCCATGGGGCCGGACACTCAGGGTCAGGGAAAAGTCCAATATATATCTGGTGACATCTCGGGTGCTATTAGAGATAGTGCAATACATCAAAGTGCATTGTCTGTAGGAGGCCCTGGCGCATAAATCTGTGCAGCGGGAACGACCTCGGACCACCAGGGGCCGAGAAACTTACAGATTTTCGGTGTCCGTCACCCAAGGTCATGTAAAAGCCAGCATATATATGGTGTTTTCTCGGGTGCTACTACAGATAGCGCGATAAATCAAAGTGAATTATCGGCAGGAGGCCCTGGCGCATGAATCTGTGCAGCGGGAACAACCTCGGACCACCAGGGGCCGAGAAAGCCACAGTCTCATGGGGCCGGACACACAGGGTCAGGGGAAAATCCAATATATATCTGGTGATATCTCGGGTGGTATTAAAGATAGCGCAATAAATCAAAGTACATTGTGTGTAGGAGGCCTTGGCGCATGCTTGTGTGCAGCGGGAACGACCTCGGACCACCAGGGGCCGAGAAAACCACCGTCTCATGGGGCCGGACACTCAGGGTCAGCGAAAAATCCAATATATATCTGGTGATATCTCGGGTGCAATTACAGATAGCGCAATAATCCAAAGTGAATTATCTGCAGGAGGCCCTGGCGCATGAATCTGTGCAGCTGGAACGACCTCGGACCACCAGGGACCGAGAAAACAACCGTCTCATGGGGCCGGAGACTCTGGGTAAGGGAAAATCCAATACATATATGGTGATATCTCGGGTGCTATTAGAGATAGCGCAATAAACCAAAGTGAATTATCTGCAGGATGCCCTGGCGCATGAATCTGTGCAGCGGGAACGACCTCGGACAACCGGGGGCCGAGAAAACCACCGTCTCATGGTTCCGGACACTCAGGGTCAGGGAAAAATCCAATATATATCTGGTGATATCTCGTGTGCTGTTACAGATAGCGCAATAAATCAAAGTGCATTGTCTGCAGGAGTCCCTGGCGCGTGAATCTGTGCAGCAGGAACGACCTCGGACCTCCAGGGGCCGAGAAACTTACAGATTTTCGGTGCCCGTCACCCAAAGTCATGTAAAAATCCAGCATATATATGGTGCTTTCCCGGGTGCTATTACAGATAGCGCAATAAACCAAGGTGAATTATCTGCAGGAGGCCCTGGCGCATGCATATCTGCAGCGGGAACGACCTCGGACCACCAGGGGCCGAGAAAACCACAGTCTCATGGGGCCGGACACTCAGGGTCAGGGGAAAATCCAATATATATCTGGTGATATCTCGGGTGCTATTAGAGATAGCGCAATAAACCAAAGTGAATTATCTGCAGGATGTCCTGGCGCATGAATCTGTGCAGCGGGAACGACCTCGGACAACCGGGGGCCGAGAAAACCACCGTCTCATGGTTCCGGACACTCAGGGTCAGGGAAAAATCCAATATATATCTGGTGATATCTCGTGTGCTGTTACAGATAGCGCAATAAATCAAAGTGCATTATCTGCAGGAGTCCCTGGCGCGTGAATCTGTGCAGCAGGAACGACCTCGGACCTCCAGGGGCCGAGAAACTTACAGATTTTCGGTGTCCGTCACCCAAAGTCATGTAAAAATCCAGCATATATATGGTGCTTTCTCGGGTGCTATTACAGATAGCGCAATAAACCAAAGTGAATTATCTGCAGGAGGCCCTGGCGCATGCATATGTGCAGCGGGAACGACCTCGGACCACCAGGGGCCGAGAAAACCACAGTCTCATGGGGCCGGACACTCAGGGTCAGGGGAAAATCCAATATATATCTGGTGATATCTCGGGTGCTATTAGAGATAGCGCAATAAACCAAAGTGAATTATCTGCAGGATGCCCTGGCGCATGAATCTGTGCAGCGGGAACGACCTCGGACAACCGGGGGCCGAGAAAACCACCGTCTCATGGTTCCGGACACTCAGGGTCAGGGAAAAATCCAATATATATCTGGTGATATCTCGTGTGCTGTTACAGATAGCGCAATAAATCAAAGTGCATTGTCTGCAGGAGTCCCTGGCGCGTGAATCTGTGCAGCAGGAACGACCTCGGACCTCCAGGGGCCGAGAAACTTACAGATTTTCAGTGTCCGTCACCCAAAGTCATGTAAAAATCCAGCATATATATGGTGCTTTCTCGGGTGCTATTACAGATAGCGCAATAAACCAAAGTGAATTATCTGCAGGAGGCCCTGGCGCATGCATTTGTGCAGCGGGAACGACCTCGGACCACCAGGGGCCGAGAAAACCACAGTCTCATGGGGCCGGACACTCAGGGTCAGGGGAAAATCCAATATATATCTGGTGATATCTCGGGTGCTATTAGAGATAGCGCAATAAACCAAAGTGAATTATCTGCAGGAGGCCCTGGCGCATAAATCTGTGCAGCGGGAACGACCTCGGACCACCAGGGGCCGTGAAAACAACCGTCTCATGGGGCCGGAGACTCTGGGTAAGGGAAAATCCAATATATATATGGTGATATCTCGGGTGCTATTAGAGATAGCGCAATAAACCAAAGTGAATTATCTGCAGGAGGCCCTGGCGCATAAATCTGTGCAGCGGGAACGACCTCGGACCACCAGGGGCCGAGAAAACCACCGTCTCATGGGTCCGGACACTCAGGGTCAGGGAAAAATCCAATATATATCTGGTGATATCTCGGGTGCTATTACAGATAGCGCAATAAATCAAAGTGCATTGTTTGCAGGAGGCCCTGGCGCATGAATCTGTGAAGCAGGAACGACCAAGGACCTCCAGGGGCCGAGAAACTTACCGATTTTCGGTGTCCGTCACCCAAAGTCATGTAAAAATCCAGCATATATATGGTGCTTTCTCGGGTGCTATTACAGATAGCTCGATAAATCAAAGTGAATTATCCGCAGGAGGCCCTGGCGCATGCATCTGTGCAGCGGGAACGACCTCGGACCACCAGGGGCCGAGAAAACCAGCGTCCCATGGGGCCGGACACTCAGGGTCAGGGAAAAGTCCAATATATATCTGGTGACATCTCGGGTGCTATTAGAGATAGCGCAATAAATCAAAGTGCATTGTCTGTAGGAGTCCCTGGCGCATGAATCTGGGCGGCGGGAACGACCTCGGACCACCAGGGGCCGAGAAAACCACCGTCTCATGGGGCCGGACACTCAGGGTCAGGGAAAAATGCAATATATATCTGGTGATATCTCGGGTGCTATTAGAGATAGCTCAATAAACCATAGTGAATTATCTGCAGGAGGCCCTGACGCATACATCTGTGCTGCGGGAACGACCTCGGACCACCAGGGGCCAAGAAAACCACCGTCTCATGGGGCCGGACTCTCAGGGTCAGGGAAAAATCCAATATATATCTGGTGATATCTCGGGTGCTATTAGAGATAGCGCAATAAACCAAAGTGAATTATCTGCAGGATGCCCTGGCGCATGAATCTGTGCAGCGGGAACGACCTCGGACAACCGGGGGCCGAGAAAACCACCGACCCATGGGGCCGGACACTCAGGGTCAGGGAAAAGTCCAATATATATCTGGTGACATCTCGGGTGCTATTAGAGATAGCGCAATAAACCAAAGTGAATTATCTGCAGGAGGCCCTGGCGCATGAATCTGTGCAGCGGGAACGACCTCGGACCACCAGGGGCCGAGAAAACCACCGTCTCATGGGGCCGGATACTCAGGGTCTGGGAAAAATCCAATATATATCTGGTGATATCTCGGGTGCTGTTACAGATAGCGCAATAAATCAAAGTGCATTGTCTGCAGGATGCCCTGGCGCGTGAATCTGTGCAGCAGGAACGACCTCGGACCTCCAGGGGCCGAGAAACTTACAGATTTTCGGTGTCCGTCACCCAAAGTCATGTAAAAATCCAGCATATATATGGTGCTTTCTCGGGTGCTATTACAGATAGCGCAATAAACCAAAGTGAATTATCTGCAGGAGGCCCTGGCGCACGCATATGTGCAGCGGGAACGACCTCGGACCACCAGGGGCCGAGAAAACCACAGTCTCATGGGGCCGGACACTCAGGGTCAGGGGAAAATCCAATATATATCTGGTGATATCTCGGGTGCTACTGGAGATAGCGCAATAAACCAAAGTGAATTATCTGCAGCAGGCCCTGGCGCATGAATCTGTGCAGCGGGAACGACCTCGGACCACCAGGGACCGAGAAAACCACCGTCTCATGGGGCCGGACCCTCAGGGTCAGGGAAGAATCCATTATATATCCGGTGATATCTCGGGTGCTATTAGAGATAGCGCCATAAATCAAAGTGCATTGTCTGCAGGAAGCCTGGGCGCATGATTCTGTGCAGCGGGAACGACCTCGGACCACCAGGGGCCGAGAAAATCACCGTCTCATGGGGCCGGACACTCAGGGTCGGGGAAAAATCCAATATATATCTGGTGATATCACCCAAGGTGATATCACCCAAGGTCATGTAAAAATCCATGATGTATCTGATGATATCTCGGGTGCTATTAGAGATACCGCGATATATCATAGTGCATTGTCTGTAGGAGGCCCTGGCGCATGAATCTGTGCAGCGGGTACGAGCTCGGACCACCAGGGGCCGAGAAAACCACCATCCCATGGGGCCGGACACTCAGGGTCAGGGAAAAATCCAATATATATCTGGTGATATCTCGGGTGCTATTAGAGATAGCGCAATAAATCAAAATTTATTGTCTGTAGGAGGCCCTTCCGCATGAATCTGTGCAACAGGAACGACATCGGACCACCAGGGTCCGAGAAAATTACAGATTTTCGGTATCCGTCACCCAATGTCATGCAAAAATGCAGCATATATCTGGTGATATCTCGGGTTCTATTCCAGATAGCGCGATAAATCAAAGTGCATTGTCTGCAGGAGGCCCTGGCGCATGAATCTGTGCAGTGGGTACGGCCTCGGACCACCAGGGGCCGAGAAAACCACCGTCCCATGGGGCCGGACACTCAGGGTCAGGGGAAAATCCAATATATATCTGGTGATGTCTCGGGTGCTCTTACAGATAGCGCAATAAATCAAAGTGCATTGTCTGTAGGACGCCCAGGCGCATGAATCTGTGCAGCGGGTACGACCTCGGACCACCAGGGGCCGAGAAAACCACCGTCCCATGGGGCCGGACACTCAGGGTCAGGGGAAAATCCAATATATATCTGGTGATATCTCGGGTGCTATTAGAGATAGCGCAATAAACCAAAGTGAATTATCTGTAGGAGGCCCTGCCGCATGAATCTGGGCAGCGGGAACGACCTCGAACCACCAGGAGCCGAGAAAACCACCGTCTCATGGGACAGGACACTCAGGGTCAGAGAAAAATCCAATACATAGCTGGTGATATCTCGGGTGCTATTACAGATAGGGCAATAAATCAAAGTACATTGTCTGTAGGAGGTCCTGGCGCATGAAACTGTGCAGCGGGAACGACCTCGGACCACCAGAAGCAGAGAAAACCACCGTCACATGGGGCCGGACACTCAGGGTCAGGGGAAAATCCAATATATATCTGGTGACATCTCGGGTGCTATTAGAGATAGTGCAATACATCAAAGTGCATTGTCTGTAGGAGGCCCTGGCGCATGAATCTGGGCGGCGGGAACGACCTCGGACCACCAGGGGCCGAGAAACCCACCGTCTCATGGGGCCGGACGCTCAGGGTCTGGGGAAAATCCAATATATATCTGGTGATATCTCGGGTGGTATTAAAGATAGCGCAATAAATCAAAGTACATTGTGTGTAGGAGGCCTTGGCGCATGCTTGTGTGCAGCGGGAACGACCTCGGACCACCAGGGGCCAAGAAAACCACCGTCTCATGGGGCCGGACACTCAGGGTCAGCGAAAAATCCAATATATATCTGGTGATATCTCGGGTGCAATTACAGATAGCGCAATAATCCAAAGTGAATTATCTGCAGGAGGCCCTGGCGCATGAATCTGTGCAGCTGGAACGACCTCGGACCACCAGGGACCGAGAAAACAACCGTCTCGTGGGGCCGGAGACTCTGGGTAAGGGAAAATCCAATATATATATGGTGATATCTCGGGTGCTATTAGAGATAGCGCAATAAACCAAAGTGAATTATCTGCAGGATGCCCTGGCGCATGAATCTGTGCAGCGGGAACGACCTCGGACAACCGGGGGCCGAGAAAACCACCGTCTCATGGTTCCGGACACTCAGGGTCAGGGAAAAATCCAATATATATCTGGTGATATCTCGTGTGCTGTTACAGATAGCGCAATAAATCAAAGTGCATTGTCTGCAGGAGTCCCTGGCGCGTGAATCTGTGCAGCAGGAACGACCTCGGACCTCCAGGGGCCGAGAGACTTACAGATTTTCGGTGTCCGTCACCCAAAGTCATGTAAAAATCCAGCATATATATGGTGCTTTCTCGGGTGCTATTACAGATAGCGCAATAAACCAAAGTGAATTATCTGCAGGAGGCCCTGGCGCATGCATATGTGCAGCGGGAACGACCTCGGACCACCAGGGGCCGAGAAAACCACAGTCTCATGGGGCCGGACACTCAGGGTCAGGGGAAAATCCAATATATATCTGGTGATATCTCGGGTGCTATTAGAGATAGCGCAATAAACCAAAGTGAATTATCTGCAGGATGCCCTGGCGCATGAATCTGTGCAGCGGGAACGACCTCGGACAACCGGGGGCCGAGAAAACCACCGTCTCATGGTTCCGGACACTCAGGGTCAGGGAAAAATCCAATATATATCTGGTGATATCTCGTGTGCTGTTACAGATAGCGCAATAAATCAAAGTGCATTGTCTGCAGGAGTCCCTGGCACGTGAATCTGTGCAGCAGGAACGACCTCGGACCTCCAGGGGCCGAGAAACTTACAGATTTTCGGTGTCCGTCACCCAAAGTCATGTAAAAATCCAGCATATATATGGTGCTTTCTCGGGTGCTATTACAGATAGCGCAATAAACCAAAGTGAATTATCTGCAGGAGGCCCTGGCGGATGCATATGTGCAGCGGGAACGACCTCGGACCACCAGGGGCCGAGAAAACCACAGTCTCATGGGGCCGGACACTCAGGGTCAGGGGAAAATCCAATATATATCTGGTGATATCTCGGGTGCTATTAGAGATAGCGCAATAAACCAAAGTGAATTATCTGCAGGAGGCCCTGGCGCATAAATCTGTGCAGCGGGAACGACCTCGGACCACCAGGGGCCGAGAAAACAACCGTCTCATGGGGCCGGAGACTCTGGGTAAGGGAAAATCCAATATATATATGGTGATATCTCGGGTGCTATTAGAGATAGCGCAATAAACCAAAGTGAATTATCTGCAGGAGGCCCTGGCGCATAAATCTGTGCAGCGGGAACGACCTCGGACCACCAGGGGCCGAGAAAACCACCGTCTCATGGGTCCGGACACTCAGGGTCAGGGAAAAATCCAATATATATCTGGTGATATCTCGGGTGCTATTACAGATAGCGCAATAAATCAAAGTGCATTGTTTGCAGGAGGCCCTGGCGCATGAATCTGTGAAGCAGGAACGACCAAGGACCTCCAGGGGCCGAGAAACTTACCGATTTTCGGTGTCCGTCACCCAAAGTCATGTAAAAATCCAGCATATATATGGTGCTTTCTCGGGTGCTATTACAGATAGCTCGATAAATCAAAGTGAATTATCCGCAGGAGGCCCTGGCCCATGCATCTGTGCAGCGGGAACGACCTCGGACCACCAGGGGCCGAGAAAACCAGCGTCCCATGGGGCCGGACACTCAGGGTCAGGGAAAAGTCCAATATATATCTGGTGACATCTCGGGTGCTATTAGAGATAGCGCAATAAATCAAAGTGCATTGTCTGTAGGAGTCCCTGGCGCATGAATCTGGGCGGCGGGAACGACCTCGGACCACCAGGGGCCGAGAAAACCACCGTCTCATGGGGCCGGACACTCAGGGTCAGGGAAAAATGCAATATATATCTGGTGATATCTCGGGTGCTATTAGAGATAGCTCAATAAACCATAGTGAATTATCTGCAGGAGTCCCTGGCGCGTGAATCTGTGCAGCAGGAACGACCTCGGACCTCCAGGGGCCGAGAAACTTACAGATTTTCGGTGTCCGTCACCCAAAGTTATGTAAAAATCCAGCATATATATGGTGCTTTCTCGGGTGCTATTACAGATAGCGCAATAAACCAAAGTGAATTATCTGCAGGAGGCCCTGGCGCATGCATATGTGCAGCGGGAACGACCTCGGACCACCAGGGGCCGAGAAAACCACAGTCTCATGGGGCCGGACACTCAGGGTCAGGGAAAAATCCAATATATATTTGGTGATATCTCGGGTGCTGTTACAGATAGCGCAATAAATCAAAGTGCATTGTCTGCAGGATGCCCTGGCGCGTGAATCTGTGCAGCAGGAACGACCTCGGACCTCCAGGGGCCGAGAAACTTACAGATTTTCGGTGTCCGTCACCCAAAGTCATGTAAAAATCCAGCATATATATGGTGCTTTCTCGGGTGCTATTACAGATAGCGCAATAAACCAAAGTGAATTATCTGCAGGAGGCCCTGGCGCATGCATATGTGCAGCGGGAACGACCTCGGACCACCAGGGGCCGAGAAAACCACAGTCTCATGGGGCCGGACACTCAGGGTCAGGGGAAAATCCAATATATATCTGGTGATATCTCGGGTGCTATTAGAGATAGCGCAATAAACCAAAGTGAATTATCTGCAGGATGCCCTGGCGCATGAATCTGTGCAGCGGGAACGACCTCGGACAACCGGGGGCCGAGAAAACCACCGTCTCATGGTTCCGGACACTCAGGGTCAGGGAAAAATCCAATATATATCTGGTGATATCTCGTATGCTGTTACAGATAGCGCAATAAATCAAAGTGCATTGTCTGCAGGAGTCCCTGGCGCGTGAATCTGTGCAGCAGGAACGACCTCGGACCTCCAGGGGCCGAGAAACTTACAGATTTTCGGTGTCCGTCACGCAAAGTCATGTAAAAATCCAGCATATATATGGTGCTTTCTCGGGTGCTATTACAGATAGCGCAATAAACCAAAGTGAATTATCTGCAGGAGGCCCTGGCGCATGCATATGTGCAGCGGGAACGACCTCGGACCACCAGGGGCCGAGAAAACCACAGTCTCATGGGGCCGGACACTCAGGGTCAGGGGAAAATCCAATATATATCTGGTGATATCTCGGGTGCTATTAGAGATAGCGCAATAAACCAAAGTGAATTATCTGCAGGAGGCCCTGGCGCATAAATCTGTGCAGCGGGAACGACCTCGGACCACCAGGGGCCGAGAAAACAACCGTCTCATGGGGCCGGAGACTCTGGGTAAGGGAAAATCCAATATATATATGGTGATATCTCGGGTGCTATTAGAGATAGCGCAATAAACCAAAGTGAATTATCTGCAGGAGGCCCTGGCGCATAAATCTGTGCAGCGGGAACGACCTCGGACCACCAGGGGCCGAGAAAACCACCGTCTCATTGGGCCGCACACTCAGGGTCAGGGAAAAATCCAATATACATCTGGTCATATCTCGGGTGCTATTACAGATAGCGCAATAAACCAAAGTGAATTATCTGCAGGAGGCCCTGGCGCATGAATCTGTGCAGCGGGGAAGATCTCGGACAACCAGTGGCCGAGAAAACCACCGTCTCATGGGGCCGGAGACTCAGGGTAAGGGCAAATCCAATATATATCTGGTGATATCTCGGGTGCTATTAGAGATAGCGCGATGAATCAAAGTGAATTATCTGCAGGAGGCCCTGGCGCATGCATCTGTGCAGCGGGAACGACCTCGAACCACCAGGGGCCGAGCAAACCACGGTCACATTGGGCCGGACACTCAGGGTCAGGGAAAAATCCAATATATATCTGGTAACATCTCGGGTGCTATTAGAGATAGCGCAATAAACCAAAGTGAATTATCTGCAGGTGGCCCTGGCGCAGGAATCTGTGCAGCAGGAACGACCTCGGACCACCAGGGGCCGAGAAAACCACCGTCTCATGGGGCCGGACGCTCAGGGTCAGCGGAAAATCCAATATATATCTGGTGATATCTCGGGTGCTATTAGAGATAGCGCAATAATCCAAAGTGAATTATCTGCAGGAGGCCCTGGCGCATGAATCTGTGCAGCTGGAACGACCTCGGACCACCAGGGACCGAGAAAACAACCGTCTCATGGGGCCGGAGACTCTGGGTAAGGGAAAATCCAATATATATATGGTGATATCTCGGGTGCTATTAGAGATAGCGCAATAAACCAAAGTGAATTATCTGCAGGATGCCCTGGCGCATGAATCTGTGCAGCGGGAACGACCTCGGACATCCGGGGGCCGAGAAAACCACCGTCTCATGGTTCCGGACACTCAGGGTCAGGGAAAAATCCAATATATATCTGGTGATATCTCGTGTGCTGTTACAGATAGCGCAATAAATCAAAGTGCATTGTCCGCAGGAGTCCCTGGCGCGTGAATCTGTGCAGCAGGAACGACCTCGGACCTCCAGGGGCCGAGAAACTTACAGATTTTCGGTGTCCGTCACCCAAAGTCATGTAAAAATCCAGCATATATATGGTGCTTTCTCGGGTGCTATTACAGATAGCGCAATAAACCAAAGTGAATTATCTGCAGGAGGCCCTGGCGCATGCATATGTGCAGCTGGAACGACCTCGGACCACCAGGGGCCGAGAAAACCACAGTCTCATGGGGCCGGACACTCAGGGTCAGGGAAAAATCAAATATATATCTGGTGATATCTCGGGTGCTATCACAGATAGCGCAATAAATCAAAGTGCATTGTCTGCAGGAGGCCCTGGCGCATGAATCTGTGAAGCAGGAACGACCTCGGACCACGAAGGGCCGAGAAAACCACCGTCCCATGGGGCCGGACACTCAGGGTCAGGGAAAAGTCCAATATATATCTGGTGACATCTCGGGTGCTATTAGAGATAGTGCAATACATCAAAGTGCATTGTCTGTAGGAGGCCCTGGCGCATGAATCTGGGCGGCGGGAACGACCTCGGACCACCAGGGGCCGAGAAACCCACCGTCTCATGGGGCCGGACGCTCAGGGTCAGGGGAAAATCCAATATATATCTGGTGATATCTCGGGTGGTATTAAAGATAGCGCAATAAATCAAAGTACATTGTGTGTAGGAGGCCTTGGCGCATGCTTGTGTGCAGCGGGAACGACCTCGGACCACCAGGGGCCAAGAAAACCACCGTCTCATGGGGCCGGACACTCAGGGTCAGCGAAAAATCCAATATATATCTGGTGATATCTCGGGTGCAATTACAGATAGCGCAATAATCCAAAGTGAATTATCTGCAGGAGGCCCTGGCGCATGAATCTGTGCAGCTGGAACGACCTCGGACCACCAGGGACCGAGAAAACAACCGTCTCGTGGGGCCGGAGACTCTGGGTAAGGGAAAATCCAATATATATATGGTGATATCTCGGGTGCTATTAGAGATAGCGCAATAAACCAAAGTGAATTATCTGCAGGATGCCCTGGCGCATGAATCTGTGCAGCGGGAACGACCTCGGACAACCGGGGGCCGAGAAAACCACCGTCTCATGGTTCCGGACACTCAGGGTCAGGGAAAAATCCAATATATATCTGGTGATATCTCGTGTGCTGTTACAGATAGCGCAATAAATCAAAGTGCATTGTCTGCAGGAGTCCCTGGCGCGTGAATCTGTGCAGCAGGAACGACCTCGGACCTCCAGGGGCCGAGAAACTTACAGATTTTCGGTGTCCGTCACCCAAAGTCATGTAAAAATCCAGCATATATATGGTGCTTTCTCGGGTGCTATTACAGATAGCGCAATAAACCAAAGTGAATTATCTGCAGGAGGCCCTGGCGCATGCATATGTGCAGCGGGAACGACCTCGGACCACCAGGGGCCGAGAAAACCACAGTCTTATGGGGCCGGACACTCAGGGTCAGGGGAAAATTCAATATATATCTGGTGATATCTCGGGTGCTATTAGAGATAGCGCAATAAACCAAAGTGAATTATCTGCAGGATGCCCTGGCGCATGAATCTGTGCAGCGGGAACGACCTCGGACAACCGGGGGCCGAGAAAACCACCGTCTCATGGTTCCGGACACTCAGGGTCAGGGAATCATCCAATATATATCTGGTGATATCTCGGGTGCTATTAAAGATAGCGCAATAAATCACAGTGCATTGTCTGTAGAAGGCCCTGGTGCATGAATCTGGGCAGCGGGAACGACCTCGGACCACCAGGGGCCGAGAAAACCACCGTCTCATGGGGCCGGACACTCAGGGTCAGGGAAAAATCCAATATATATTTGGTGATATCTCGGGTGCTGTTACAGATAGCGCAATAAATCAAAGTGCATTGTCTGCAGGATGCCCTGGCGCGTGAATCTGTGCAGCAGGAACGACCTCGGACCTCCAGGGGCCGAGAAACTTACAGATTTTCGGTGTCCGTCACCCAAAGTCATGTAATAATCCAGCATATATATGGTGCTTTCTCGGGTGCTATTACAGATAGCGCAATAAACCAAAGTGAATTATCTGCAGGAGGCCCTGGCGCATGAATCTGTGCAGCGGGAACGACCTCGGACAACCGGGGGCCGAGAAAACCACCGTCTCATGGTTCCGGACACTCAGGGTCAGGGAAAAATCCAATATATATCTGGTGATATCTCGTGTGCTGTTACAGATAGCGCAATAAACCAAAGTGAATTATCTGCAGGAGGCCCTGGCGCATAAATCTGTGCAGCTGGAACGACCTCGGACCACCAGGGGCCGAGAAAACCACCGTCTCATGGGGCCGCACACTCAGGGTCAGGGAAAAATCCAATATATATCTGGTGATATCTCGGGTGCTATTAGAGATAGCGCAATAAACCAAAGTGAATTATCTGCAGGAGGCCCTGGCGCATGAATCTGTGCAGCGGGAACGACCTTGGACCACCAGGGGCCGAGAAAACCACCGTCTCATGGGGCCGCACACTCAGGGTCAGGGAAAAAGCCAATATATATCTGGTGATATCTCGGGTGCTATTAGAGATAGCGCAATAAACCAAAGTGAATTATCTGCAGGAGGCCCTGGCGCATAAATCTGTGCAGCGGGAACGACCTCGGACCACCAGGGGCCGAGAAAACCACCGTCTCATGGGTCCGGACACTCAGGGTCAGGGGAAAATCCAATATATATCTCGTGATATCTCGGGTGCTATTACAGATAGCGCAATAAATCAAAGTGCATTGTCTGCAGGAGGCCCTGGCGCATGAACCTGTGAAGCAGGAACGACCTCGGACATCCAGGGGCCGAGAAACTTACCGGTTTTCGGTGTCCGTCACCCAAATTCATGTAAAAATCCAGCATATATATGGTGCTTTCTCGGGTGCTATTACAGATAGCGCGATAAATCAAAGTGAATTATCTGCAGGAGGCCCTGGCGCATCCATCTGTGCCGCGGGATCGACGTCGGACCGCCAGGGGCCGAGAAAACCACCGTCACATTGGGCCGGACACTCAGGGTCAGGGAAAAATCCAATATATATCTGGTGACATCTCGGGTGCTATTAGAGATAGCGCAATAATCCAAAGTGAATTATCTGCAGGAGGCCCTGGCACATGAATCTGTGCAGCGGGAACCACCTCGGACCACCAGGGGCCGAGAAAACCACCGTCTCATGGGTCCGGACACTCAGGGTCAGGGAAAAATCCAATATATATCTGGTGATATCTCGGGTGCTATCACAGATAGCGCAATAAATCAAAGTGCATTGTCTGCAGGAGGCCCTGGCGCATGAACCTGTGAAGCAGGAACGACCTCGGACATCCAGGGGCCGAGAAACTTACCGGTTTTCGGTGTCCGTCACCCAAAGTCATGTAAAAATCCAGCATATATATGGTGCTTTCTCGGGTGCTTTTACAGATAGCGCAATAAACCAAAGTGAATTATCTGCAGGAGGCCCTGGCGCATGCATATGTGCAGCGTGAACGACCTCGGACCACCAGGGGCCGAGAAAACCACAGTCTCATGGGGCCGGACACTCAGGGTCAGGGGAAAATCCAATATATATCTGGTGATATCTCGGGTGCTATTAGAGATAGCGCAATAAACCAAAGTGAATTATCTGCAGGAGGCCCTGGCGCATAAATCTGTGCAGCGGGAACGACCTCGAACCACCAGGGGCCGAGAAAACCACCGTCTCATGGGGCCGCACACTCAGGGTCAGGGAAAAATCCAATATATATCTGGTGATATCTCGGGTGCTATTAGAGATAGCGCAATAAACCAAAGTGAATTATCTGCAGGAGGCCCTGGCGCATGAATCTGTGCAGCGGGAAAGAACTCGGACCACCAGGGGCCGAGAAACCCACCGTCTCATGGGTCCGCACACTCAGGGTCAGGGAAAAATCCAATATATATCTGGTGATATCTCGGGTGCTGTTACAGATAGCGCAATAAATCAAAGTGCATTGTCTGCAGGATGCCCTGGCGCGTGAATCTGTGCAGCAGGAACGACCTCGGACCTCCAGGGGCCGAGAAACTTACAGATTTTCGGTGACCGTACCCAAAGTCATGTAAAAATCCAGCATATATATGGTTCTTTCTCGGGTGCTATAACAGATAGCGCAATAAACCAAAGTGAATTATCTGCAGGAGGCCATGGCGCATGCATATGTGCAGCGGGAACGACCTCGGACCACCAGGGGCCGAGAAAACCACAGTCTCATGGGGCCGGACACTCAGGGTCAGGGGAAAATCCAATATATATCTGGTGATATCTCGGGTGCTATTAGAGATAGCGCAATAAACCAAAGTGAATTATCTGCAGGAGGCCCTGGCGCATGAATCTGTGCAGCGGGAACGACTTCGGACCACCAGGGGCCGAGAAAACCACCGTCTCATGGGGCCGGAGACTCAGGGTAAGGGAAAAATCCAATATATATCTGGTGATATCTCGGGTGCTATTAGAGATAGCGCAATAAACCAAAGTGAATTATCTCCAGGAGGCCCTGGCGCATAAATCTGTGCAGCGGGAACGACCTCGGACAACCGGGGGCCGAGAAAACCACCGTCTCATGGGGCCGGAGACTCAGGGTAAGGGAAAATCCAATATATATCTGGTGATATCTCGGGTGCTATTAGAGATAGCGCAATAAACCAATGTGAATTATCTGCAGGAGGCCCTGGCGCATAAGTCTGTGCAGCGGGAACGACCTCGGACCACCAGGGGACGAGAAAACAACCGTCTCATGGGGCCGGAGACTCTGGGTAAGGGAAAATCCAATATATATATGGTGATATCTCGGGTGCTATTAGAGATAGCTCAGTAAACCATAGTGAATTATCTGCAGGAGGCCCTGACGCATGCATGTGTGCTGCGGGAACGACCTCGGACCACCAGGGGCCAAGAAAACCACCGTCTCATGGGGCCGGACACTCAGGGTCAGGGAAAAATCCAATATATATCTGGTGATATCTCGGGTGCTATTAGAGATAGCGCAATAAACCAAAGTGAATTATCTGCAGGATGCCCTGGCGCATGAATCTGTGCAGCGGGAACGACCTCGGACCACCAGGGGCCGAGAAAACCACCGTCTCATGGGGCCGGACACTCAGGGTCAGGGAAAAATCCAATATATATTTGGTGATATCTCGGGTGCTGTTACAGATAGCGCAATAAATCAAAGTGCATTGTCTGCAGGATGCCCTGGCGCGTGAATCTGTGCAGCAGGAACGACCTCGGACCTCCAGGGGCCGAGAAACTTACAGATTTTCGGTGTCCGTCACCCAAAGTCATGTAAAAATCCAGCATATATATGGTGCTTTCTCGGGTGCTATTACAGATAGCGCAATAAACCAAAGTGAATTATCTGCAGGAGGCCCTGGCGCATGCATATGTGCAGCGGGAACGACCTCGGACCACCAGGGGCCGAGAAAACCACAGTCTCATGGGGCCGGACACTCAGGGTCAGGGGAAAATCCAATATATATCTGGTGATATCTCGGGTGCTATTAGAGATAGCGCAATAAACCAGAGTGAATTATCTGCAGGAGGCCCTGGCGCATAAATCTGTGCAGCGGGAACGACCTCGGACCACCAGGGGCCGAGAAAACCACCGTCTCATGGGGCCGCACACTCAGGGTCAGGGAAAAATCCAATATATATCTGGTGATATCTCGGGTGCTATTAGAGATAGCGCAATAAACCAAAGTGAATTATCTGCAGGAGGCCCTGGCGCATGAATCTGTGCAGCGGGAACGACCTCGGACCACCAGGGGCCGAGAAAACCACCGTCTCATGGGGCGGAGACTCAGGGTAAGGGAAAATCCAATATATATCTGGTGATATCTCGGGTGCTATTAGAGATAGCGCAATAAACCAAAGTGAATTATCTGCAGGATGCCCCGGCGCATGAATCTGTGCAGCGGGAACGACCTCGGACAACCGGGGCCGAGAAAACCACCGTCTCATGGTTCCGGAAACTCAGGGTCAGGTAAAAATCCAATATATATCTGGTGATATCTCGTGTGCTGTTACAGATAGCGCAATAAACCAAAGTGAATTATCTGCAGGAGGCCCTGGCGCATAAATCTGTGCAGCTGGAACGACCTCGGACCACCAGGGGCCGAGAAAACCACCGTCTCATGGGGCCGCACACTCAGGGTCAGGGAAAAATCCAATATATATCTGGTGATATCTCGGGTGCTATTAGAGATAGCGCAATAAACCAAAGTGAATTATCTGCAGGAGGCCCTGGCGCATGAATCTGTGCAGCGGGAACGACCTCGGACCACCAGGGGCCGAGAAAACCACCGTCTCATGGGGCCGCACACTCAGGGTCAGGGAAAAAGCCAATATATATCTGGTGATATCTCGGGTGCTATTAGAGATAGCGCAATAAACCAAAGTGAATTATCTGCAGGAGGCCCTGGCGCATAAATCTGTGCAGCGGGAACGACCTCGGACCACCAGGGGCCGAGAAAACCACCGTCTCATGGGTCCGGACACTCAGGTTCAGGGAAAAATCCAATATATATCTCGTGATATCTCGGGTGCTATTACAGATAGCGCAATAAATCAAAGTGCATTGTCTGCAGGAGGCCCTGGCGCATGAACCTGTGAAGCAGGAACGACCTCGGACATCCAGGGGCCGAGAAACTTACCGGTTTTCGGTGTCCGTCACCCAAATTCATGTAAAAATCCAGCATATATATGGTGCTTTCTCGGGTGCTATTACAGATAGCGCGATAAATCAAAGTGAATTATCTGCAGGAGGCCCTGGCGCATAAATCTGTGCCGCGGGATCGACGTCGGACCGCCAGGGGCCGAGAAAACCACCGTCACATTGGGCCGGACACTCAGGGTCAGGGAAAAATCCAATATATATCTGGTGACATCTCGGGTGCTATTAGAGATAGCGCAATAATCCAAAGTGAATTATCTGCAGGAGGCCCTGGCACATGAATCTGTGCAGCGGGAACCACCTCGGACCACCAGGGGCCGAGAAAACCACCGTCCCATGGGTCCGGACACTCAGGGTCAGGGAAAAATCCAATATATATCTGGTGATATCTCGGGTGCTATCACAGATAGCGCAATAAATCAAAGTGCATTGTCTGCAGGAGGCCCTGGCGCATGAACCTGTGAAGCAGGAACGACCTCGGACATCCAGGGGCCGAGAAACCCACAGTCTCATGGGGCCGGACACTCAGGGTCAGGGGAAAATCCAATATATATCTGGTGATATCTCGGGTGCTATTAGAGATAGCGCAATAAACCAAAGTGAATTATCTGCAGGAGGCCATGGCGCATGCATATGTGCAGCGGGAACGACCTCGGACCACCAGGGGCCGAGAAAACCACAGTCTCATGGGGCCGGACACTCAGGGTCAGGGGAAAATCCAATATATATCTGGTGATATCTCGGGTGCTATTAGAGATAGCGCAATAAACCAAAGTGAATTATCTGCAGGAGGCCCGGGCGCATAAATCTGTGCAGCGGGAACGACCTCGGACTACCAGGGGCCGAGAAAACCACCGTCTTATGGGTCCGGACACTCAGGGTCAGGGAAAAATCCAATATATATCTGGTGATATCTCGGGTGCTATTAGAGATAGCGCAATAAACCAAAGTGAATTATCTGCAGGAGGCCCTGGCGCATAAATCTGTGCAGAGGGAACGACCTCGGACAACCGGGGGCCGAGAAAACCACCGTCTCATGGTTCCGGACACTCAGGGTCAGGGAAAAATCCAATATATATCTGGTGATATCTCGGGTGCTATTAGAGATAGCGCAATAAACCAAAGTGAATTATCTGCAGGAGGCCCTGGCGCATGAATCTGTGCAGCGGGAACGACCTCGGACCGCCAGGGGCCGAGAAAACCACCGTCTCATGGGGCCGGAGACTCAGGGTAAGGGAAAATCCAATATATATCTGGTGATATCTCGGGTGCTATTAGAGATAGCGCAATAAACCAAAGTGAATCATCTGCAGGAGGCCCTGACGCATACATCTGTGCAGCGGGAACGACCTCGGACCACCAGGGGCCGAGAAAACCACCGTCTCATGGGTCCGGACACTCAGGGTCAGGGAAAAATCCAATATATATCTGGTGATATCTCGGGTGCTATTAGAGATAGCGCAATAAACCAAAGTGAATTATCTGCAGGATGCCCTGGCGTATGAATCTGTGCAGCAGGAACGACCTCGCACAACCGGGGGCCGAGAAAACCACCGTCTCATGGGTCCGGACACTCAGGGTCAGGGAAAAATCCAATATATATCTGTTGATATCTCGGGTGCTATTAGAGATAGCGCAATAAACCAAAGTGAATTATCTGCAGGAGGCCCTGGCGCATGAATCTGTGCAGCGGGAACGAACTCGGACCACCAGGGGCCGAGAAACCCACCGTCTCATGGGTCCGCACACTCAGGGTCAGATAAAAATCCAATATATATCTGGTGATATCTCGGGTGCTGTTACAGATAGCGCAATAAATCAAAGTGCATTGTCTGCAGGATGTCCTGGCGCGTGAATCTGTGCAGCAGGAACGACCTCGGACCTCCAGGGGCCGAGAAACTTACAGATTTTCGGTGACCGTCACCCAAAGTCATGTAAAAATCCAGCATATATATGGTGCTTTCTCGGGTGCTATTACAGATAGCGAGATAAATCAAAGTGAATTATCTGTAGGAGGCCCTGGCGCATCCATCTGTGCAGCGGGATCGACCTCGGACCGCCAGGGGCCGAGAAAACCACCGTCACATAGGGCCGGACACTCAGGGTCAGGGAAAAATCCAATATATATCTGGTGACATCTCGGGTGCTATTAGAGACAGCGCAATAATCCAAAGTGAATTATCTGCAGAAGGCCCTGGTGCATGAATCTGTGCAGCGGGAACCACCTCGGACCACCAGGGGCCGAGAAAACCACCGTCTCATGGGTCCGGACACTCAGGGTCAGGGAAAAATCCAATATATATCTGGTGATATATCGGGTGCTATCACAGATAGCGCAATAAATCAAAGTGCATTGTCTGCAGGAGGCCCTGGCGCATGAATCTGTGAAGCAGGAACGACCTCGGACCACGAGGGGCCGAGAAAACCACCGTCTCATGGGGCCGCACACTCAGGGTCAGGGAAAAATCCAATATATATCTGGTGATATCTCGGGTGCTATTAGAGATAGCGCAATAAACCAAAGTGAATTATCTGCAGGAGGCCCTGGCGCGTAAATCTGCGCAGCGGGAACGACCTCGGACCACCAGGGGCCGAGAAAACCACCGTCTCATGTGGCCGGAGACTCAGGGTAAGGGAAAATCCAATATATATCTGGTGATATCTCGGGTGCTATTAGAGATAGCGCAATAAACCAAAGTGAATTATCTGCAGGAGGCCCTGGCGCATAAATCTGTGCAGCGGGAACGACCTCGGACCACGAGGGGCCGAGAAAACCACCGTCTCATGGGTCCGGACACTCAGGGTCAGGGAAAAATCCAATATATATCTGGTGATATCTCGGGTGCTATTACAGATAGCGCAATAAATCAAAGTGCATTGTCTGCCGGAGGCCCTGGCGCATGAATCAGTGCAGCGGGAACGACCTCGGACCACCAGGGGCCGAGAAAACCACCGACCCATGGGGCCGGACACTCAGGGTCAGGGAAAAGTCCAATATATATCTGGTGTCATCTCGGGTGCTATTAGAGATAGCGCAATAAACCAAAGTGAATTATCTGCAGGATGTCCTGGCGCGTGAATCTGTGCAGCAGGAACGACCTCGGACCTCCAGGGGCCGAGAAACTTACAGATTTTCGGTGACCGTCACCCAAAGTCATGTAAAAATCCAGCATATATATGGTGCTTTCTCGGGTGCTATTACAGATAGCGAGATAAATCAAAGTGAATTATCTGTAGGAGGCCCTGGCGCATCCATCTGTGCAGCGGGATCGACCTCGGACCGCCAGGGGCCGAGAAAACCACCGTCACATAGGGCCGGACACTCAGGGTCAGGGAAAAATCCAATATATATCTGGTGACATCTCGGGTGCTATTAGAGACAGCGCAATAATCCAAAGTGAATTATCTGCAGAAGGCCCTGGTGCATGAATCTGTGCAGCGGGAACCACCTCGGACCACCAGGGGCCGAGAAAACCACCGTCTCATGGGTCCGGACACTCAGGGTCAGGGAAAAATCCAATATATATCTGGTGATATATCGGGTGCTATCACAGATAGCGCAATAAATCAAAGTGCATTGTCTGCAGGAGGCCCTGGCGCATGAATCTGTGAAGCAGGAACGACCTCGGACCACGAGGGGCCGAGAAAACCACCGTCTCATGGGGCCGCACACTCAGGGTCAGGGAAAAATCCAATATATATCTGGTGATATCTCGGGTGCTATTAGAGATAGCGCAATAAACCAAAGTGAATTATCTGCAGGAGGCCCTGGCGCGTAAATCTGCGCAGCGGGAACGACCTCGGACCACCAGGGGCCGAGAAAACCACCGTCTCATGTGGCCGGAGACTCAGGGTAAGGGAAAATCCAATATATATCTGGTGATATCTCGGGTGCTATTAGAGATAGCGCAATAAACCAAAGTGAATTATCTGCAGGAGGCCCTGGCGCATAAATCTGTGCAGCGGGAACGACCTCGGACCACGAGGGGCCGAGAAAACCACCGTCTCATGGGTCCGGACACTCAGGGTCAGGGAAAAATCCAATATATATCTGGTGATATCTCGGGTGCTATTACAGATAGCGCAATAAATCAAAGTGCATTGTCTGCCGGAGGCCCTGGCGCATGAATCAGTGCAGCGGGAACGACCTCGGACCACCAGGGGCCGAGAAAACCACCGACCCATGGGGCCGGACACTCAGGGTCAGGGAAAAGTCCAATATATATCTGGTGTCATCTCGGGTGCTATTAGAGATAGCGCAATAAACCAAAGTGAATTATCTGCAGGAGGCCCTGGCGCATGAATCTGTGCAGCGGGAACGACCTCGGACCACCAGGGGCCGAGAAAACCACCGTCTCATGGGGCCGGACACTCAGGGTCTGGGAAAAATCCAATATATCTGGTGATATCTCGGGTGCTATTACAGATAGCGCAATAAATCAAAGTGCATTGTCTGTAGGAGGCCCTGGCGCATGAGTCTGTGCAGCGGGAACGACCTCGGACCACCAAGGCCGAGAAAACCACCGTCTCATGGCTCCGGACACCCAGGGTCAGGGGAAAATCCAATATATATCTGGTGATATCTCGGGTGCTATTAGAGATAGCGCAATAAACCAAAGTGAATTATCTGCAGGAGGCCCTGGCGCATAAATCTGTGCAGCGGGAACAACCTCGGACCACCAGGGGCCGAGAAAACCACCGTCTAATGGGGCCGGAGACACAGGGTAAGGGTAAATCCAATATATATCTGGTGATATCTCGGGTGCTATTAGAGATAGCGCACTAAATCAAAGTGCATTGTCTGCAGGAGGCACTGGCGCATGAATCTGTGCAGCGGGAACGACCTCGGACCACCAGGGGCCGAGAAAACCACCGACCCATGGGGCCGGACACTCAGGTTCAGGGAAAAATGCAATATGTATCTGGTGATATCTCGGGTGAAATTAGAGATAGCGCAATAAACCAAAGTGAATAATCTGCAGGATGCCCTGGCGCATGAACCTGGGCAGCGGGAACGACCTCGGACCACCAGCGGCCGAGAACACCACAGTCCCATGTGCCCGGACAATCAGGGTCAGGGAAAAATCCAATATATATCTGGTGATATCTCGGGTGCTATTACAGATAGCGCAATAAACCAAAGTGAATTATCTGCAGGAGTCCCTGGCGCATGAATCTGTGCAGCGGGAACGTCCTCGGACCACCAGGGGCCGAGAAAACCACCGTCTCATGGGGCCGGGGACTCAGGGTAAGGGAAAATCCAATATATATCTGGTGATATCTCGGGTGCTATTAGAGATAGCGTAATAAACCAATGTGGATTATCTGCAGGAGGCCCTGGCGCATGTATCTGTGCAGCGGGAACGACCTCGGATCACCAGGGGCCGAGAAAACCACCGTCTCATGTGTCCGGACACTCAGGGTCAGGGAAAAATCCAATATATATCTGGTGATATCTCGGGTGCTAATACAGATAGTGCAATAAATCAAAGTGCATTGTCTGTAGGAGGCCCTGGCGCATGAATCTGTGCAGCGGGAACGACCTCGGACCACCAGGGCCGAGAAAACCACCGTCTCATGTCTTCGGACACTCAGGGTCAGGGGAAAATCCAATATATATCTGGTGATATCTCGGGTGCTATTACAGATAGCGCAATAAATCAAAGTGCATTGTCTGCAGGAGGCCCTGGCGCATCAATCTGTGAAGCAGGAACGACCTCGGACCTCCAGGGGTCCAGAAACTTACAGATTTTCGGTGTCCGTCACCCAAACTCATGTAAAAATCCAACATATATATGGTGCTTTCTCGGGTGCTATTACAGATAGCGCGATAAATCAAAGTGAATTATCTGCAGGGGGGCCTGGCGCAGGAATCTGTGCAGCGGGAACGACCTCGGACCACTAGGGGCCGAGAAAACCACCGTCCCATGGGGCCGGACACTCAGGGTCAGGGAATAGTCCAATATATATCTGGTGACATCTCGGGTGCTATTACATATAGCGCAATAAACCAAAGTGAATTATCTGCAGGAGGCCCTGGCGCATGAATCTGTGCAGCGGGAACGACCTCGGACCACCAGCGGCCGAGAAAACCACAGTCCCATGTGCCCGGACAATCAGGGTCAGGGAAAAATCCAATATATATCTGGTGATATCTCGGGTGCTATTACAGATAGCGCAATAAACCAAAGTGAATTATCTGCAGGAGTCCCTGGCGCATGAATCTGTGCAGCGGGAACGTCCTCGGACCACCAGGGGCCGAGAAAACCACCGTCTCATGGGGCCGGGGACTCAGGGTAAGGGAAAATCCAATATATATCTGGTGATATCTCGGGTGCTATTAGAGATAGCGCAATAAACCAATGTGGATTATCTGCAGGAGGCCCTGGCGCATGTATCTGTGCAGCGGGAACGACCTCGGATCACCAGGGGCCGAGAAAACCACCGTCTCATGTGTCCGGACACTCAGGGTCAGGGAAAAATCCAATATATATCTGGTGATATCTCGGGTGCTATTACAGATAGGGCAATAAATCAAAGCGAATTATCTGCAGGAGGCACTGGCGCATGAATCTGTGCAGCGGGAACGACCTCGGACCACCAGGGGCCGAGAAAACCACCGTCTCATGGGGCCGGACACTCAGGGTCAGGGAAAAATCCAATATATACCTGGTGATATCTCGGGTGCTATTACAGATAGCGCATAAATGAAAGTGAATTATCTGCCAGAGGCCCTGGCGCATGAATCTGTGCGGCGGGAACTACCTCGGACCAGAAGGGGCCGAGAAAACCACCGACTCGTGGGTCCGGACACTCAGGGTCTGGGAAAAATCCAATATATATCTGGTGATATCTCGGGTGCTATTACAGATAGCGCAATAAATCAAAGTGCATTGTCTGCAGGAGGCCCTGGCGCATCAATCTGTGAAGCAGGAACGACCTCGGACATCCAGGGTCCGAGAAACTTACAGATTTTCGGTGTCCGTCACCCAAAGTCATGTAAAAATCCGCCAAATATATGGTGCTCTCTCGGGTGCTATTACAGATAGCGCGATAAATCAAAGTGAATTATCTGCAGGAGGGCCTGGCGCAGGAATCTGTGCAGCGGGAACGACCTCGGACCACCAGGGGCCGAGAAAACCACCGACCCATTGGGCCGGACACTCAGGGTCAGGGAAAAATGCAATATGTATCTGGTGATATCTCGGGTGAAATTAGAGATAGCGCAATAAACCAAAGTGAATGATCTGCAGGATGCCCTGGCGCATGAACCTGTGCAGCGGGAACGACCTCGGACCACCAGCGGCCGAGAAAACCACAGTCCCATGTGCCCGGACAATCAGGGTCAGGGAAAAATCCAATATATATCTGGTGATATCTCGGGTGCTATTACAGATAGCGCAATAAACCAAATTGAATTATCTGCAGGAGGCCCTGGCGCATGAATCTGTGCAGCGGGAACGACCTCGGACCACCAGGGGCCGAGAAAACCACCGTCTCATGGGGCCGGACACTCAGGGTCTGGGAAAAATCCAATATATCTGGTGATATCTCGGGTGCTATTACAGATAGCGCAATAAATCAAAGTGCATTGTCTGTAGGAGGCCCTGGCGCATGAGTCTGTGCAGCGGGAACGACCTCGGACCACCAAGGCCGAGAAAACCACCGTCTCATGGGGCCGCACACTCAGGGTCAGGGAAAAATCCAATATATATCTGGTGATATCTCGGGTGCTATTAGAGATAGCGCAATAAACCAAAGTGAATTATCTGCAGGAGGCCCTGGCGCATGAATCTGTGCAGCGGGACGACCTCGGACCACCAGGGGCCGAGAAAACCACAAACTCGCGGGTCCGGACAGACAGGGTCAGGGAAAAATCCAATATATATCTGGTGATATCTCGGGTGCTATTAGAGATAGCGCAATAAATCAAAGTGCATTGTCTGCAGGTGGCCCTGGCGCATCAATCTGCGAAGCAGGAACGACCTCGGACATCCAGGGGCCGAGAAACTTACAGATTTTCGGTGTCCGTCACACAAAGTCATGTAAAAATCCGGCATATATATGGTGCTCTCTCGGGTGCTATTACAGATAGCGCGATAAATCAAAGTGAATTATCTGCGGGAGGCCCTGGCGCATGAACCTGTGCAGCGGGAACGACCTCGGACCACCAGGGGCCGAGAAAACCACAGTCACATGTGCCCGGAAAATCAGGGTCAGGGAAAAATCCAATATATATCTGGTGATATCTCGGGTGCTATTACAGATAGCGCAATAAACCAAATTGAATTATCTGCAGGAGGCCCTGGCGCATGAATCTGTGCAGCGGGAACGACCTCGGACCACCAGGGGCCGAGAAAACCACCGTCTCATGGGGCCGGGGACTCAGTGTAAGGGAAAATCCAATATATATCTGGTGATATCTCGGGTGCTATTAGAGATAGCGCAATAAACCAATGTGAATTATCTGCAGGAGGCCCTGGCGCATGTATCTGTGCAGCGGGAACGACCTCGGACCACCAGGGGCCGAGAAAACCACCGTCTCATGGGTCCGGACACTCAGGGTCAGGGAAAAATCCAATATATATCTGGTGATATCTCGGGTGCTATTACAGATAGGGCAATAAATCAAAGTGCATTTTCTGCTGTAGGCCCTGGCGCATGAATCTGTGCAGCGGGAACGACCTCCGACCACCAGGGGCCGAGAAAACCACCGTCACATGGGGCCGCACACTCAGGGTCAGGGAAAAATCCAATATATATCTGGTGATATCTCGGGTGCTATTACAGATAGCGCAATAAACCAAAGCGAATTATCTGCAGGAGGCACTGGCGCATGAATCTGTGCAGCGGGAACGACCTCGGACCACCAGGGGCCGAGAAAACCACCGTCTCATGGGGCCGGACACTCAGGGTCAGGGAAAAATCCAATATATACCTGGTGATATCTCGGGTGCTATTACAGATAGCGCATAAATGAAAGTGAATTATCTGCATGAGGCCCTGGCGCATGAATCTGTGCGGCGGGAACTACCTCGGACCAGAAGGGGCCGAGAAAACCACCGACTCGTGGGTCCGGACACTCAGGGTCTGGGAAAAATCCAATATATATCTGGTGATATCTCGGGTGCTATTACAGATAGCGCAATAAATCAAAGTGCATTGTCTGCAGGAGGCCCTGGCGCATCAATCTGTGAAGCAGGAACGACCTCGGACATCCAGGGGCCGAGAAACTTACAGATTTTCGGTGCCCGTCACCCAAAGTCATGTAAAAATCCGCCAAATATATGGTGCTCTCTCGGGTGCTATTACAGATAGCGCGATAAATCAAAGTGAATTATCTGCAGGAGGGCCTGGCGCAGGAATGTGTGCAGCGGGAACGACCTCGGACCACCAGGGGCCGAGAAAAGCACCGACCCATGGGGCCGGACACTCAGGGTCAGGGAAAAGTCCAATATATATCTGGTGACATCTCGGGTGCTATTATAGATAGCGCAATAAACCAAAGTGAATTATCTGCAAGAGGCCTTGGCGCATGTATCTGTGCAGCCGGAACGACCTCGTACCACCAGGGGCCAAGAAAACCACCGTCTCATGGGGCCGGACACTCAGGGTCAGGGAAAAATGCAATATGTATCTGGTGATATCTCGGGTGAAATTAGAGATAGCGCAATAAACCAAAGTGAATGATCTGCAGGAGGCCCTGGCGCATGAACCTGTGCAGCGGGAACGACCTCGGACCACCAGGGGCCGAGAAAACCACAGTCTCATGTGCCCGGACAATCAGGGTCAGGGAAAAATCCAATATATATCTGGTGATATCTCGGGTGCTATTACAGATAGCGCAATAAACCAAAGTGAATTATCTGCAGGAGGCCCTGGCGCATGAATCTGTGCAGCGGGAACGACCTCGGACCACCAGGGGCCGAGAAAACCACCGTCTCATGGGGCCGGACGCTCAGGGTCAGGGAAAAATCCAATATATATCTGGTGATATCTCGGGTGCAATTACAGATAGCGCAATAAATCAAAGTGAATTATCTGTAGGCGGCCCTGGCGCATGAATCTGTGCCTCGGGAACGACCTCGTACCACCAGGGGCCGAGAAAATTACAGATTTTCGGTAGCGGTCACCCAAAATCATGTAAAAATCCAGCATATATCTGGTGATATCTCGGGTTCTATTACAGATAGCGCGATAAATCAAAGTGCACGGTCTGCAGGAGGCCCTGGCGCATGAATCTGTGCAGCGGGATAGACCTCGGACCACCATGGGCCGAGAAAACCACCGGCTCATGGGACCGGGCACTCAGGGTCAGGGAAAAATCCAGCATATATCTGGTGATATCTTGGGTGCTATTAGAGATAGCGGAATAAATCAAAATGCATTGTCTACAGGAAGCCCTGGCGCATGATTGTGTGCAGCGGGAGCGACCTCGGACCACCAGGGGTCGAGAAAACCACCGACACATGGTGCCGGACGCACAAAGTCATGTAAAAATCCAGGATGTAACTGATGATATCTCGGGTGCTATTAGAGATAGCGCGATATATCAAAGTGCATTGTCTGCAGGAGGCCCTAGCGCATGAATCTGTGCAGCGGGAACAACCTCGGACCACATGGGGCCGAGAAAACCACCGTCTCATGGGGCCGGACGCTCAGGGTCAGGGATAATCCAATATATATCTGGTGATATCTCGGGTGCTATTACCTGTTAGCGCAATAAATCAAAGTGCATTGTCTGCAGGATGCCCTGGAGCATGAATCTGTGCAGCGGGAACGACCTCAGACCACCAGGGGCCGAGAAAACCACCGTTTCATGGGGCCGGATACTCAGGGTCAGGGAAAAATCCAATATATATCTGGTGATATCTCCGGTGCTATTACAGATAGCGCATAAATCAAAGTGAATTATCTGCAGGAGGCCCTGGCGCATGCATCTGTGCAGCGGGAACGACCTCGGACCACCAGGGGCCGAGAAAACCACCGTCTCATTGGTCCGGACACTCAGGGTCAGGGAAAAATCCAATATATATCTGGTGATATCTCGGGTGCTATTACAGATAGCGCAATAAATCAAAGTGCATTGTCTCTAGGAGGCCCTGGCGCATGAATCTGTGCAGCGGGAACGACCTCGGACCACCAGGGGCCGAGAAAACCACCGTCTCATGGGGCCGGACGCTCAGGGTCAGGGAAAAATCCAATATACATCTGGTGATATCTCGGGTGCTATTACAGATAGCGCAATAAACCAAAGTGAATTATCTGCAGGAGGGCCTGGCGCATGAATCTGTGCAGCGGGAACGACCTCGGACCACCAGGGGCCGAGAAAACCACCGTCTCATGGGTCCGGACACTCAGGGTCAGGGAAAAATCCAATATATATCTGGTGATATCTCGGGTGGTATTACAGATAGCTCAATAAACCAAAGCGAATTATCTGCAGGAGGAATTCGCGCATGAATCTGTGCAGCGGGAACGACCTCGGACCACCAGGGGCCGAGAAAACCACCGATTCATGGGGCCGGATACTCAGGGTCAGGGAAAAGTCCAATATATATCCGGTGATATCTCGGGTGCAATTACAGATAGCGCAATAAATCAAAGTGAATTATCTGTAGGCGGCCCTGGCGCATGAATCTGTGCCTCGGGAACGACCTCGTACCACCAGGGGCCGAGAAAATTACAGATTTTCGGTATCGGTCACCCAAAATCATGTAAAAATCCAGCATATATCTGGTGATATCTCGGGTTCTATTACAGATAGCGCGATAAATCAAAGTGCACGGTCTGCAGGAGGCGCTGGCGCATGAATCTGTGCAGCGGGATAGACCTCGGACCACCATGGGCCGAGAAAACTACCGGCTCATGGGACGGGCACTCAGGGTCAGGGAAAAATCCAGCATATATCTGGTGATATCTCGGGTGCTATTAGAGATAGCGCAATAAATCAAAATGCATTGTCTGCAGGAAGCCCTGGCGCATGATTCTGTGCAGCGGGAGCGACCTCGGACCACCAGGGGTCGAGAAAACCACCGACACATGGTGCCGGACGCCCAAGGTCATATAAAAATCCAGGATGTAACTGATGATATCTCGGGTGCTATTAGAGATAGCGAGATATATCAAAGTGCATTGTCTGTAGGAGGCCCTAGCGCATGAATCTGTGCAGCGGGAACGACCTCGGACCACTAGGGGCCTAGAAAACCACCGTCTCATGGGTCCGGACACTGAGGGTCAGGGAAAAATCCAATATATATCTGGTGATATCTCGGGTGCTAATACAGATAGCGCAATAAATCAAAGTGCATTGTCTGTAGGAGGCCCTGGCGCATGAATCTGTGCACCGGGAACGACCTCGGACCATTAGGGGCCGAGAAAACCACAGTCTCATGGGGCCGGAACCTCAGGGTCGGGGAAAAATCCAATATATATCTGGTGACATCTCGGGTGCTATTAGGGATAGCGCAATAAATCAAAGTGCATTGTCTGTAGGAGGCCCTGGCGCATGAATCTGTGCACCGGGAACGACCTCAGACCATCAGGGGCCGAGAAAACCACAGTCTCATGGGGCCGGAACCTCAGGGTCGGGGAAAAATCCAATATATATCTGGTGACATCTCGGGTGCTATTAGAGATAGCGCAATAAACCAAAGAGAATTATCTGCAAGAGGCCCTGGCGCATGAATCTGTGCAGCGCGATCGACCTCGGACCACCAGGCGCCGAGAAAACCACAGTCTCATGGGGCCGGACACTCAGGGTCAGGGAAAAATCCAATATATATCTGGTGATATCCCGTGTGCTCTTACAGATAGCGCAATAAATCAAAGTGAATTATCTGTAGGCGGCCCTGGCGCATGAATCTGTGCCTCGGGAACGACCTCGGACCACCAGGGGCCGAGAAAACCTCCGACACATGGGGCCGGACGGTCAGGGTCAGGGAAAAATCCAGCATATATCTGGTGATATCTCGGGTGCTATTAGAGATTGCGCAATAAACCAAAGAGAATTATCTGCAGGAGGCACTCGCGCATGAATCTGTGCAGCGGGAACGTCCTCGGACCACCAGGGGCCGAGAAAACCACCGACAAATGGGGCCGGACACACAGTGTCAGAGAAAAATCCAGTATATATCTGGTGATATCACGGGTGCTATTACAGATAGCGCATAAATCAAAGTGAATTATCTGCAGGAGGCCCTGGCGCATGCATCTGTGCAGCGGGAACGACCTCGGACCACCAGGGGCCGAGAAAACCACCGTCTCATTGGTCCGGACAGTCAATGTCAGGGAACAATCCAATATATATCTGCTGATTTCTCGGGTGCTATTACAGATACCGCAATAAATCAAAGTGCATTGTCTGCAGGAGGCCCTGGCGCATGAATCTGTGAAGCAGGAACGACCTCGGACCTCCAGGGGCCGAGAAACTTACCGATTTCCGGTGTCCGTCACCCAAAGTCATGTAAAAATCCAGCATATATATGGTGCTTTCTCGGGTGCTATTACAGATTGCGCGATAAATCAAAGTGAATTATCTGCAGGAGGCCCTGGCGCATGAATCTGTGCAGCGGGAACGACCACGGACCGCCAGGGTCCGAGAAAACCACCGTCTCATGGGGCCGGACACTCACTGTCAGGGGAAAATCCAATATATATCTGGTGATATCTCGGGTGCTATTAGAGATAGCGCAATAAACCAAAGTGAATTATCTGCAGGAGGCCTTGGCGCATGAATCTGTGCAGCCGGAACGAACTCGTACCACCAGGGGCCAAGAAAACCACCGTCTCATGGGGCCGGTCACTCAGGGTCAGGGAAAAATGCAATATGTATCTGGTGATATCTCGGGTGAAATTAGAGATAGCGCAATAAACCAAAGTGAATTATCTGCAGGTGGCCCTGGCGCATGAACCTGTGCAGCGGGAACGACCTCGGACCACCAGGGGCCGAGAAAACCACAGTCACATGTGCCCGGAAAATCAGGGTCAGGGAAAAATCCAATATATATCTGGTGATATCTCGGGTGCTATTACAGATAGCGCAATAAACCAAATTGAATTATCTGCAGGAGGCCCTGGCGCATGAATCTGTGCAGCGGGAACGACCTCGGACCACCAGGGGCCGAGAAAACCACCGTCTCATGGGGCCGGACACTCAGGGTCTGGGAAAAATCCAATATATCTGGTGATATCTCGGGTGCTATTACAGATAGCGCAATAAATCAAAGTGCATTGTCTGTAGGAGGCCCTGGCGCATGAGTCTGTGCAGCGGGAACGACCTCGGACCACCAAGGCCGAGAAAACCACCGTCTCATGGGGCCGCACACTCAGGGTCAGGGAAAAATCCAATATATATCTGGTGATATCTCGGGTGCTATTAGAGATAGCGCAATAAACCAAAGTGAATTATCTGCAGGAGGCCCTGGCGCATGAATCTGTGCAGCGGGACGACCTCGGACCACCAGGGGCCGAGAAAACCACAAACTCGCGGGTCCGGACAGACAGGGTCAGGGAAAAATCCAATATATATCTGGTGATATCTCGGGTGCTATTAGAGATAGCGCAATAAATCAAAGTGCATTGTCTGCAGGTGGCCCTGGCGCATCAATCTGCGAAGCAGGAACGACCTCGGACATCCAGGGGCCGAGAAACTTACAGATTTTCGGTGTCCGTCACCCAAAGTCATGTAAAAATCCGGCATATATATGGTGCTCTCTCGGGTGCTATTACAGATAGCGCGATAAATCAAAGTGAATTATCTGCGGGAGGCCCTGGCGCATGAACCTGTGCAGCGGGAACGACCTCGGACCACCAGGGGCCGAGAAAACCACAGTCACATGTGCCCGGAAAATCAGGGTCAGGGAAAAATCCAATATATATCTGGTGATATCTCGGGTGCTATTACAGATAGCGCAATAAACCAAATTGAATTATCTGCAGGAGGCCCTGGCGCATGAATCTGTGCAGCGGGAACGACCTCGGACCACCAGGGGCCGAGAAAACCACCGTCTCATGGGGCCGGGGACTCAGGGTAAGGGAAAATCCAATATATATCTGGTGATATCTCGGGTGCTATTAGAGATAGCGCAATAAACCAATGTGAATTATCTGCAGGAGGCCCTGGCGCATGTATCTGTGCAGCGGGAACGACCTCGGACCACCAGGGGCCGAGAAAACCACCGTCTCATGGGTCCGGACACTCAGGGTCAGGGAAAAATCCAATATATATCTGGTGATATCTCGGGTGCTATTACAGATAGGGCAATAAATCAAAGTGCATTTTCTGCTGTAGGCCCTGGCGCATGAATCTGTGCAGCGGGAACGACCTCCGACCACCAGGGGCCGAGAAAACCACCGTCACATGGGGCCGCACACTCAGGGTCAGGGAAAAATCCAATATATATCTGGTGATATCTCGGGTGCTATTACAGATAGCGCAATAAACCAAAGCGAATTATCTGCAGGAGGCACTGGCGCATGAATCTGTGCAGCGGGAACGACCTCGGACCACCAGGGGCCGAGAAAACCACCGTCTCATGGGGCCGGACACTCAGGGTCAGGGAAAAATCCAATATATACCTGGTGATATCTCGGGTGCTATTACAGATAGCGCATAAATGAAAGTGAATTATCTGCATGAGGCCCTGGCGCATGAATCTGTGCGGCGGGAACTACCTCGGACCAGAAGGGGCCGAGAAAACCACCGACTCGTGGGTCCGGACACTCAGGGTCTGGGAAAAATCCAATATATATCTGGTGATATCTCGGGTGCTATTACAGATAGCGCAATAAATCAAAGTGCATTGTCTGCAGGAGGCCCTGGCGCATCAATCTGTGAAGCAGGAACGACCTCGGACATCCAGGGGCCGAGAAACTTACAGATTTTCGGTGCCCGTCACCCAAAGTCATGTAAAAATCCGCCAAATATATGGTGCTCTCTCGGGTGCTATTACAGATAGCGCGATAAATCAAAGTGAATTATCTGCAGGAGGGCCTGGCGCAGGAATGTGTGCAGCGGGAACGACCTCGGACCACCAGGGGCCGAGAAAAGCACCGACCCATGGGGCCGGACACTCAGGGTCAGGGAAAAGTCCAATATATATCTGGTGACATCTCGGGTGCTATTATAGATAGCGCAATAAACCAAAGTGAATTATCTGCAAGAGGCCTTGGCGCATGTATCTGTGCAGCCGGAACGACCTCGTACCACCAGGGGCCAAGAAAACCACCGTCTCATGGGGCCGGACACTCAGGGTCAGGGAAAAATGCAATATGTATCTGGTGATATCTCGGGTGAAATTAGAGATAGCGCAATAAACCAAAGTGAATGATCTGCAGGAGGCCCTGGCGCATGAACCGGTGCAGCGGGAACGACCTCGGACCACCAGGGGCCGAGAAAACCACAGTCTCATGTGCCCGGACAATCAGGGTCAGGGAAAAATCCAATATATATCTGGTGATATCTCGGGTGCTATTACAGATAGCGCAATAAACCAAAGTGAATTATCTGCAGGAGGCCCTGGCGCATGAATCTGTGCAGCGGGAACGACCTCGGACCACCAGGGGCCGAGAAAACCACCGTCTCATGGGGCCGGACGCTCAGGGTCAGGGAAAAATCCAATATATATCTGGTGATATCTCGGGTGCAATTACAGATAGCGCAATAAATCAAAGTGAATTATCTGTTGGCGGCCCTGGCGCATGAATCTGTGCCTCGGGAACGACCTCGTACCACCAGGGGCCGAGAAAATTACAGATTTTCGGTAGCGGTCACCCAAAATCATGTAAAAATCCAGCATATATCTGGTGATATCTCGGGTTCTATTACAGATAGCGCGATAAATCAAAGTGCACGGTCTGCAGGAGGCCCTGGCGCATGAATCTGTGCAGCGGGATAGACCTCGGACCACCATGGGCCGAGAAAACCACCGGCTCATGGGACCGGGCACTCAGGGTCAGGGAAAAATCAAATATATATCTGCTGATATCTCGGGTGCTATTAGAGATAGCGCAATAAACCAAAGTGAATTATCTGCTGGAGGCCCTGGCGCATGCATCTATGCAGCGGGAACGACCTCGGACCACCAGGGGCTGAGAAAACCACAGTCTCATGGGGCCGGACATTCAGGGTCAGGGGATAATCCAATATATATCTGGTGATATTTCGGGTGCTATTACAGATAGCGCAATAAATCAAAGTGCATTTTCCGTAGGAGGCCCTGGCGCATGAATGTGTGCAGCGGGAACGTCCTCGGACCACCAGGGGCCGAGAAAACCACCGACAAATGGGGCCGGACACACAGTGTCAGAGAAAAATCCAGTATATATCTGGTGATATCACGGGTGTTATTACCTGATTGCGCAATAAATCATAGTGCATTGTCGGCAGGGGGTCCTGGCGCATGAATATGTGCAGCGGGATCGACCTCGGACCACCAGAGTCCGAGAAAGCCACCGTCTCATGGGGCCGGACACTCAGGGTCGGGGAAAAATCCAATATATAACTGTTGATATCTCGGGTGCTATTAGAGATATCGCAATAATTCAAAGTGCATTGTCTGTAGGAGGCCCTGGCGCATGAACCTCTACAGCGGGTACGACCTCGGAACACCAGGGGCCGAGAAAACCACCGTCTCATGGGGCCGGACACTCAGGGTCAGGGAAAAATCGAATATATATCTGGTGATATCTCGGATGTTATTACCTGGTAGGGCAATAAATCAAAGTGCATTGTCTGCAGCATGCCCTGTCGCATGAATCTGTGCAGCAGGAACGACCTCGGACCACCAGGGCACGAGAAAATTAAAGATTTTCGGTATCCGTCACCCAAGGTCATTTGAAAATCCAGCATATATCTGGTGATATATCGGGTGATATTAGAGATAGCGCAATATACCAAAGTGAATTATCTGCAGGAGGCCCTGGCGCATGAATCTGTGCAGCGGGATCGACCTCGGACCACGAGCGACCGAGAAAACCATCGACACATGGGGCCGGACTGCCAGGGTCAGGGAAAAATCCAATATATATCTGGTGATATCTCGGGTGCTATTACCTGATAGCGCAATAAATCAAACTGCATTGTCTGCAGGGGGTCCTGCCGCATGAATCTGTGCAGCGGGAGCGATCTCGGACCACCAGAGCCCGAGAAAGCCACCGTCTCATGGGGCCGGACACTCATGGTCAGGGGAAAATCCAATATATGTCTGCTGATATCTCGGGTGCTATTAGAGATAGCGCAATAAATCAAAGTGCATTGTCTGTAGGAGGAACTGGCGAATGAATCTGTGGAGCGGCAACGACCTCGGACCACCACGGGCCGAGAAAACCACCGACACATGGGGCCGGACACTCAGGGTCAGGGAAAAATCCAATATATATCTGGTGATATCTCGGGTGCTATTAGAGATGGCGCAATAAATCAAAGTGCATTGTCTGCAGGAGGAACTGGCCAATGAATCTGTGCAGCAGGAACGACCTCGGACCACCAGGGGCCGAGAAAATTACAGATATTCGGAATCCGTCACACAAGGTCATGTAAAAATCCAGCATATATCTGGTGATATCTCGGGTGCTATTACAGATAGCGCAATAAATCAAAGTGCATTGTCTGTAGGATGCCCTGGCGCATGAATCTGGGCAGCGGGAACGACCTCGGACCACCAGGGGCCGAGAAAATTACAGATATTCGGAATCCGTCACACAAGGTCATGTAAAAATCCAGCATATATCTGGTGATATCTCGGGTGCTATTACAGATAGCGCAATAAATCAAAGTGCATTGTCTGCAGCATGCCCTGTCGCATGAATCTGTGCAGCGGGAACGACCTCGGACCACCAGGGGCCGAGAAAATCAACGTCTCATGGGCCGGACACTCAGGGTCGGGGAAAAGTCCAATATATATATCGTGATATCTCGGGTGCTATTAGAGATAGCGCAATAAACCAAAGTAAATTATCTGTAGGAGGCTCTGGCGCATGCATCTGTGCAGCGGGGACGACCGCGGACCACCAGGGGCCGAGAGAACCTCCGTTTCATGGGGCCGGTCACTCAGGGTCAGGGAAAAATCCTATATCTGGTGATATCTCGGGCGCTATTACAGATAGGGCGATAAATCAAAGTGAATTATCTGCAGGAGGCCCGGGCGCATGAATCTGTGCAGCGGGAACGACCTCGGTGGTTGTCTCGGCCCCTGGTGGTCCGAGGTCGTTCCCGCTGTCCAGAATCATTCGGCAGGCCTCCTACAGACAATGCACTTTGGTTTATTGCGCTATCTCTAATAGCACCCGAGATATCACCAGATATATATTGGATTTTTCCCTGACCCTGCGTGTCCGGCCCCATGAGACGGTGGTTTTCTCGGCCCCTGGTGGTCCGAGGTCGTTCGCGCTGCACAGATTCATGCGCCAGGGCCCCCTGCAGATAATTCACTTTGATTTATTGCGCTATCTCTAATAGCACCCGAGATATCACCAGATATATATTGGATTTTCCCCTGACCCTGAGTGTCCGGCCCCATGAGACGGTGGTTTTTTCGGCCCCTGGTGGTCCGAGTTCGTTCCCGCTGCACAGACTCATGCATCAGGGCCTCCTGCAGATAATTCACTTTGGTTTATTGCGCTATCTCTAATAGCACCCGAGATATCACCAGATATATATTCGATTTTTCCCTGACCCTGAGTGTCCGGCCCCATGAGACGGTGGTTTCCTCGGCCCCTGGTGGTCCGAGGTCGTTCCCGCTGCACAGACTCATGCGCCAGGGCCTCCTGCAGACAATGCACTTTGATATATTGCGCTATCTTTAATAGCACCCGAGATATCACCAGATATATATTCGATTTTTCCCTGACAATGAGTGTCCGGCCCCATGAGACGGTGGTTTTCTCGGTCCCTGGTGGTCCGAGGTCGTTCCCGCTGCACAGATGCATGCGCCAGGGCCCCTTGCGGATAATTCACTTTGGTTTATTGCGCTATCTCTAATAGCACCCGAGATATCACAAGATATATATTGGATTTTCCCATGACCCTGAGTGTCCGGCCCCATGAGACTGTGGTTTTCTCGGCCCCTGGTGGCCCGAGGTCGTTCCCGCTGCACATATTCATGCGCCAGGGCCTCCTACAGACAATGCACTTTGATTTATTGCGCTATCTCTAATAGCACCCGAGATATCACCAGATATATATTGGATTTTTCCCTGACCCTGCGTGGTCGGCCCCATGTGTCGGTGATTTTCTCGGACCCTGGTGACCCGAGGTAGATACCGCTGCACAGATTAATGCGCCAGAGCCTCCTGCAGACAATGCACTTTGATTTATTCCGGTATCTCTAATAGCACCCAAGATATCACCAGATATATATTGGATTTTCCCCTGGCCCTGAGTGTCCGGCCCCATGAGACGGTGGTTTTCTCGGCCCCTAGTGGTCCGAGGACGTTCACGGTGCACAGATTCATGCGCCAGGGCCTCCTACAGACAATGTACTTTGATTTATTGCGCTATCTGTAATAGCACCCGATATATCACCAGATATATATTGGATTTTTCCCTGACCCTGAGTGTCCGGCCCCATGAGAAGGTGGTTTTCTCGGTCCCTGGTGGTCCGAGGTCGTTCCCGCTGCACAGATTCATGCGCCAGTGCCCCTTGCAGATAATTCACTTTGGTTTATTGCGCTATCTCTAATAGCACCCGAGATATCACCAGATATATATTGGATTTTCCCATGACCCTGAGTGTCCGGCCCCATGAGACTGTGGTTTTCTCGGCCCCTGGTGGCCCGAGGTCGTTCCCGCTGCACATATTCATGCGCCTGGGCCTCCTGCAGACAATGCACTTTGATTTATTGCGCTATCTGTAATAGCACCCGAGATATCACCAGATATATATTGGATTTTTCCCTGACCCTGAGTGTCCGGCCCCATGAGACGGTGGTTTTCTCGGCCCCTGGTGGTCCGAGGTCGTTCCCGCTGCACAGATTCATGCGCCAGGGCCCCTTGCAGATAATTCACTTTGGTTTATTGCGCTATCTCTAATAGCACCCGAGATATCACAAGATATATATTGGATTTTCCCATGACCCTGAGTGTCCGGCCCCATGAGACTGTGGTTTTCTCGGCCCCTGGTGGCCCGAGGTCGTTCCCGCTGCACATATTCATGCGCCAGGGCCTCCTACAGACAATGTACTTTGATTTATTGCGCTATCTCTAATAGCACCCGAGATATCACCAGATATATATTGGATTTTTCCCTGACCCTGAGTGGTCGGCCCCATGTGTCGGTGATTTTCTCGGACCCTGGTGACCCGAGGTAGATACCGCTGCACAGATTAATGCGCCAGGGCCTCCTGCAGACAATGCACTTTGATTTATTACGATATCTCTAATAGCACCCAAGATATCACCAGATATATATTGGATTTTCCCCTGACCCTGAGTGTCCGGCCCCATGAGACTGTGGTTTTCTCGGCCCCTGGTGGCCCGAGGTCGTTCCCGCTGCACATATTCATGCGCCAGGGCCTCCTACAGACAATGTACTTTGATTTATTGCGCTATCTCTAATAGCACCCGATATATCACCAGATATATATTGGATTTTTCCCTGACCCTGAGTGTCCGGCCCCATGAGACAGTGGTTTTCTCGGCCCCGGGTGGTCCGAGGTCGTTCCCGCTGCACAGATTCATGCGCCAGGGCCCCTTGCAGATAATTTACTTTGGTTTATTGCGCTATCTCTAATAGCACCCGAGATATCACCAGATATATATTGGATTTTTCCCTGACCCTGAGTGGTCGGCCCCATGTGTCGGTGATTTTCTCGGACCCTAGTGGTCCGAGGACGTTCCCGGTGCACAGATTCATGCGCCAGGGCCTCCTACAGACAATGCACTTTGATTTATTGCGATATCTCTAATAGCACCCAAGATATCACCAGATATATATTGGATTTTCCCATGACCCTGAGTGTCCGGCCCCATGAGACTGTGGTTTTCTCGGCCCCTGGTGGCCCGAGGTCGTTCCCGCTGCACATATTCATGCGCCTGGGCCTCCTACAGACCATGCACTTTGATTTATTGCGCTATCTGTAATAGCACCCGAGATATCACCAGATATATATTGGATTTTTCCCCGACCCTGAGTGTCCGGCCCCATGAGACGGTGGTTTTCTCGGCCCCTGGTGGTCCGAGAACGTTCCTGCTGCACAGATTCATGCGCCAGGGCCTCCTACAGACCATGCACTTTGATTTATTGCGCTATCTGTAATAGCACCCGAGATATCACCAGATATATATTGGATTTTTCCCTGACCCTGACAGTCCGACTACATGCGACGCTGATTTTCTTGGCCCCTGGTGGTCCGAGGTCGTTCCCGGTGAAAGAATCATGCGCCAGGGCTTCCTGCAGATAATTCACTTTGGTTTATTGCGCTATCTCTAATAGCTCCCGAGATATCACCAGATATATGCCGGATTTTTACATGACCTTGGGTGACGGATACAAATAATCTGTAATCTTCTCGGCCCCAGGTGGTCCGAGGTCGTTCCTGCTGCACAGATTCATGCGCCAGGGCCTCCTACAGACAATGAACTTTGATGTATCGCGCTATCTCTAACAGCACCCGAGATATCACCCGATATATATTGGATTTTTCCCCGACCCTGAGTATCCGGCCCCATGAGTCGGTGGTTTTCTCGGCCCCTGGTGGTCCGAGGTCGATCCTGCTGCACAGATTCATGCACCAGGACCTCCTGCAGATAATTCACTTTGGTTTATTGCGCTATCTCTAATAGCACCCGAGATATCACCAGATATATGCCGGATTTTTATATGACCTTGGGTGACGGATACAAATAATCCGTAATTTTCTCGGCCCCAGGTGGTCCGAGGTCGTTCCTGCTGCACAGATTCATGCGCCAGGGCCTCCTACAGACAATGAACTTTGATGTATCGCGCTATCTCTAATAGCACCCGAGATATCACCAGATGTATATTGGATTTTTCACAGAACCTTGGTGACTGGCCCCATGTGTCGGAGGATTTCGCGGTCCCTAGTGGGCCGAGGTCAATCCCGCTGCACAGATTCATGCACCAGGACCTCCTGCATACAATGCACTTTGATTTATCGCGCTATCTGTAATACAACCCGAGATATCACCAGATATATATTGGATTTTTCGCCGACCCTGAGTGTCCGGCCCCATGAGACGGTGGTTTTCTCGGCCCCTGGTGGTCCCAGGTCGTTCCCGCTGCACAGATGCATGCGCCAGGGCCTCCTGCAGATAATTCACTTTGATTTGTCGCGCTATCTCTAATAGTGCCCGAGATATCACCAGATATATATTGGATTTTTCCCTGACCCTGAGTGTCCGGCCCCATGGGACGGACGTTTTCTAGGCCCCTGGTGGTCCGAGATCGATCCCGCTGCACAGATTCGTGCGCCAGGGCCTCCTGCAGATAATTCACTTTGGTTTATCGCGCTATCTGTAATAGCACCCTAGATATCACCCGATATGTATTGGATTTTTCCCCGACCCTGAGTATCCGGCCCCATGAGTCGGTGGTTTTCTCGGCCCCTGGTGGTCCGAGGTCGATCCCGCTGCACAGATTCATGCACCAGGACCTCCTGCATACAATGCACTTTGATTTATCGCGCTATCTGTAATACAACCCGAGATGTCACCAGATATATATTGGATTTTTCCCTGACCCTGATTATCCGGCCCCATGAGACGGTGGTTTTCTCGGCCCCTGGTGTACCGAGGTCGTTCCCGCTGCACAGATGCATGCGCCAGGGCCTCCTGCAGATAATTCACTTTGATTTATCGCCCTATCTCTAATAGCACCCGAGATATCACCAGATATATATTGGATTTTTGCCCGTCCCTGAGTGTCCGGCCCCATGAGACGGTGGTTTTCTCGGCCCCTGGTTATCCGAGGTCGTTCCCGCTGCACAGATTCATGGGCCAGGGCCTCCTGCAGACAATGCAATTTGATTTATTGCGCTATCTGTAATAGCACCCGAGATATCACCTGATATATATTGGATTTTTCCCTGACCCTGAGTGTCCGCCCCATGAGACTGTGGTTTTCTCGGCCCCTGGTGGTCCGAGGTCGCTCCCGCTGCACAGATGCATGCGCCAGGGCCTCCTCCAGATAATTGACTTTGGTTTATTGCGCTATCTCTAATAGCACCCGAGATATCACCAGATATATGCCGGATTTTTACATGACCTTGGGTGACGGATACAAATAATCTGTAATTTTCTCGGCCCCAGGTGGGCCGAGGTCGATCCCGCTGCACAGATTCTTGCGCCAGGGCCTCCTGTAGACAATGCAATTTGATTTATCGCGCTATCTGTAATAGCACCCGAGATATCACCCGATATATATTGGATTTTTCCCCGACCCTGAGTATCCGGCCCCATGAGTCGGTGGTTTTCTCGGCCCCTGGTGGTCCGAGGTCGATCCTGCTGCACAGATTCATGCACCAGGACCTCCTGCATACAATGCACTTTGATTTATCGCGCTATCTGTAATACAACCCGAGATATCACCAGATATATGTTGGATTTTTCCGGACCCTGATTATCCGGCCCCATGGGACGGTGGTTTTCTCGGCCCCTGGTGGTCCGAGGTCGTTCCCGCTGTACATATTCATGCGCCAGGACCTCCTGCATACAATGCACTTTGATTTATCGCGCTATCTGTAATACAACCCGAGATATCACCCGATATATATTGGATTTTTCCCCGACCCTGAGTATCCGGCCCCATGAGTCGGTGGTTTTCTCGGCCCGTGGTGGTCCGAGGTCGATCCCGCTGCACAGATTCATGCACCAGGACCTCCTGCATACAATGCACTTTGATTTATCGCGATATCTGTAATACAACCCGAGATATCACCAGATATATACTGGATTTTTCCCTGACCCTGAGTGTCCGGCCCCATGAGACGGTGGTTTTCTCGGCCCCTGGTGGTCCGAGGTCGCTCCCGCTGCACAGATGCATGCGCCTAGGCCTCCTGCAGATAATTCACTTTGGTTTATCGCGCTATCTCTAATAGCACCCGTGATATCACCAGATATATATTGGATTTTTTCCCGACCCTGAGTGTCCGACCCCATGAGACGGTGGTTTTCTCGGCCCCTGGTGGTCCAAGGTCGTTCCCGCTGCACAGATGCATGCGCCAGGGCCTCCTGCAGATAATTCACTTTGATTTGTCGCGCTATCTCTAATAGTACCCGAGATATAACTAGATATATGCTGGATTTTTACATGACCCTGGGTGACGGATACCGAAAATCTGTAATTTTCTCGGCCCCTGGTGGTCGGAGGTCGTTCCCGCTGCACAGATTCATGCGCCAGGGCCCGCTGAAGATATTTCACTTTGGTTTAGGGCGCTATCTGTAAAGGCACCAGAGATATCACCAGATATATATTGAATTTTTCAACCGACCCTGAGTGTCCGGCCCCAGGGGACGGTGGTTTTCTCGGTCCCTGGTGATCCGCGGTCGTTCCCGCTGCACAGATTCATGCGCCAGGGCCTCCTGCAGATAATTCACATTGTTTTATCGCGCTATCTCTAATAGCACCCGAGATATCACCAGATATATATGGGATTCTTCCCCGACCCTGAGTGTCCGGCCCCATGAGACGGTGGTTTTCTCGGCCCCTAGTGGTCCGAGGTCGTTCCTGCTGCACAGATGCATGCGCCAGGACCTCCTACAGACAATGCACTTTGGTTTATTTCGCTATCTGTAATAGCACCCGAGAAAGCACCATATATATGCTGGATTTTTACATGACCTTGAGTGTCCGGCCCCATGAGTCGGTGGTTTTCACGGCCCCTGGTGGTCCGATTTCGTTCCCGCTGCACAGATTCATGCGCCAGGGCCTCCTGCAGACAATGCACTTTGATTTACCGCGCTATCTGTAATAGCACCCGAGATAACATCAGATATATATTGGATTTTTCCCCGACCCTGAGTACCCGGCCCCATGAGACGGTGGTTTTCTCGACCCTTGGTGGTCCGAGGTCGTTCCCGCTGCACAGATTCATGCGCCAGGGCCTCCTGCAGATAATTCACTTTGGTTTATTGCGCTATCTCTAATAGCACCCGAGATATCACCAGATATATATTGGATTTTTCCCCGACCCTGAGTACCCGGCCCCATGAGACGGTGGTTTTCTCCGCCCCTAGTGGTCCGAGGTCGTTCCTGCCGCACAGATTCATGCGCCAGTGCCTCCTACAGACAATGCACTTTGATTTATTGCGCTATCTCTAATAGCACCCGAGATATCACCAGATATATGCTGGATTTTTACATGACCTTGGGTGACGGATTCCGAATATCTGTAATTTTCTCGGCCCCTGGTGATCCGAGGTCGTTCCCGCTGCACAGATTCATGCGCCAGGGCCTCCTGCAGATAATTCACTTTGGTTTATTGCGCTATCTCTAATAGCACCCCAGATATCACCAGATATAAATTGGATTTTTCCCTGACCCTGAGTGTCCGGCCCCATGTGTCGGTGGTTTTCTCGGCCCGTGGTGGTCCGAGGTCGTTCCCGCTCCACAGATTCATGCGCCAGAGCCTCCCGCAGACAAAGCACTTTGATTTATCGCGCTATCTCTAATAGCACCCGAGATATAACCAGATATATGCTGGATTTTTACATGACCCTGGGTGACGGATACCGAAAATCTGTAATTTTCTCGGTCCCTGGTGGGCCGAGGTCGATCCCGCTGCACAGATTCATGCACCAGGACCTCCTGCATACAATGCACTTTGATTTATCGCGCTATCTGTAATACAACCCGAGATATCACCAGATATATATTGGATTTTTCCCTGACCCTGATTATCCGGCACCATGAGACGGTGGTTTTCTCGGCCCCTGGTGGTCCGAGGTCGTTCCCGCTGCACATATTCATGCGCCAGGGCCTCCTGCAGATAATTCACTTTGATTTATCGCCCTATCTCTAATAGCACCCGAGATATCACCAGATATATATTGGATTTTTGCCCGTCCCTGAGTGTCCGGCCCAATGAGACGGTGGTTTTCTCGGCCCCTGGTTATCCGAGGTCGTTCCCGCTGCACAGATTCATGGGCCAGGGCCTCCTACAGACAATGAACTTTGATGTATCGCGCTATCTCTAATAGCACCCGAGAAAGCACCATATATATATTGGATTTTTCCCCGACCCTGAGTGCCCGGCCCCATGAGACGGTGGTTTTCTCGGCCCCTAGTGGTCCGAGGTCGTTCCTGCCGCACAGATTCATGCGCCAGTGCCTCCTACAGACAATGCACTTTGATTTATTGCGCTATCTCTAATAGCACCCGAGATATCACCAGATATATGCTGGATTTTTACATGACCTTGGGTGACGGATTCCGAATATCTGTAATTTTCTCGGCCCCTGGTGATCCGAGGTCGTTCCCTCTGCACAGATTCTTGCGCCAGGGCCTCCTGCAGATAATTCACTTTGGTTTATTGCGCTATCTCTAATAGCACCCCAGATATCACCAGATATAAATTATATTTTTCCCTGACCCTGAGTGTCAGGCCCCATGTGTCGGTGGTTTTCTCGGCCCGTGGTGGTCCGAGGTCGTTGCCGCTCCACAGATTCATGCGCCAGAGCCTCCCGCAGACAAAGCACTTAGGTTTATTGCGCTCATCTGTAATAGCACCCGAGATATCATCAGATATATGCTGGGTTTTTACATGACGTTGGATGTCCGGCGCCATGTGTCGGTGGTTTTCTCAGCCCCTAGTGGTCCGAGGTCGTTCCTGCTGCACAGATTCATTCGCCAGTGCCTCCTACAGACAATGCACTTTGATTTATTGCGCTATCTCTAATAGCACCCGAGATAACACCAGATATATATTGGATTTTTCCCTGACCCTGACAGTCCGACCCCATGAGACGCTGATTTTCTCGGCCCCTGGTGGTCCGAGGTCGTTCCCGCTGAAAGAATCATGCGCCAGGGCTTCCTGCAGATAATTCACTTTGGTTTTTTGCGCTATCTCTAATAGCACCCTAGATATCACCAGATATATATTGGATTTTTCCCCGACCCTGAGTGTCCGGCCCCATGAGACGGTGGTTTTCTCGGCCCCTGGTGGTCCGAGGTCGTTCCTGCTGCACAGATTCCTGCGCCAGGGCCTCCTGCAGATAATTCACTTTGGTTTATTGCGCTATCTCCAATAGCACCCGAGATATCACCAGATATATGCCGGATTTTTATATGACCTTGGGTGACGGATACAAATAATCCGTAATTTTCTCGGCCCCAGGTGGTCCGAGGTCGTTCCTGCTGCACAGATTCATGCGCCAGGGTCTCCTACAGACAATGAACTTTGATGTATCGCGCTATCTCTAATAGCACCCGAGAAAGCACCATATATATATTGGATTTTTCCCCGACCCTGAGTGCCCGGCCCCATGAGACGGTGGTTTTCTCGGCCCCTAGTGGTCCGAGGTCGTTCCTGCCGCACAGATTCATGCGCCAGTGCCTCCTACAGACAATGCACTTTGATTTATTGCGCTATCTCTAATAGCACCCGAGATATCACCAGATATATGCTGGATTTTTACATGACCTTGGGTGACGGATTCCGAATATCTGTAATTTTCTCGGCCCCTGGTGATCCGAGGTCGTTCCCGCTGCACAGATTCTTGCGCCAGGGCCTCCTGCAGATAATTCACTTTGGTTTATTGCGCTATCTCTAATAGCACCCCAGATATCACCAGATATAAATTGTATTTTTCCCTGACCCTGAGTGTCAGGCCCCATGTGTCGGTGGTTTTCTCGGCCCGTGGTGGTCCGAGGTCGTTGCCGCTCCACAGATTCATGCGCCAGAGCCTCCCGCAGACAAAGCACTTTGATTTATCGCGCTATCTCTAATAGCACCCGAGATATAACCAGATATATGCTGGATTTTTACATGAGCCTGGGTGACGGATACCGAAAATCTGTAATTTTCTCGGCCCCTGGTGGTCGGAGGTCGTTCCCGCTGCACAGATTCATGGGCCAGGGCCCGCTGCAGATATTTCACTTTGGTTTAGGGCGCTATCTGTAAAGGCACCAGAGATATCACCAGATATATATTGAATTTTTCAACCGACCCTGAGTGTCCGGCCCCAGGAGACGGTGGTTTTCTAGACCCCTGGTGGTCTGAGGTCGTTCCCGCTGGCCAGATTCATGCGCCAGGCCTCCTACAGACAATGCACTTTGGTTTATTGCGCTATCTCTAATAGCAGCCGAGATATCACCAGATATATATTTGATTTTCCCCGACCCTGAGTGTCCGGCCCCATGAGACGGTGGTTTTCTCGGCCCCTGGTGGTCCGAGGTCGTTCCCGCTGCACAGATTCATGCGCCAGGGCCCCCTGCACATAATTCACTTTGATTTATTGCTCTATCTCTAATAGCACCCGAGATATCACCAGATATATATAAGATTTTTCCTTGACCCTGACAGGGCGGCCCCATGTGTCGATGGTTTTCTCGGTCCCTCATGGTCCGAGGTCGATCCCGCTGCACAGATTCATGCGCCAGGGCCCCCTACAGATAATTGACTTTGATTAATTGCGCCATCTGTAATAGCTCCCGACATATCTCCATATATATATATATTGGATTTTCCCCTGACCCTGAGTGTCCGGCCCAATGTGTCGATGTTTTTATCGGTCCCTCGTGGTCCGTGGACGATCCCGCTGCACAGATTCATGCGCCAGGGCCTCCTACAGACAATGCACTTTGATTTATTGCGCTATCTCTAATAGCACCCGAGATATCACCATATATTTATTGGATTTTCCCATGACCCTGAGTGTCCGGCCCCATGAGACGGTGGTTTTCTCGGCCCCTGGTGGTCCGAGGTCGATCCCGCTGCACAGATTCATGCGCCAGGGCCTCCAACAGACAATGCACTTTGATTTATTGCGGTTTCTATAATAGCACCCGAGATATCACCAGATATATATTGGATTTTTCCCTGTCCCTGAGTGTCCGGCCCCATGAGACGGTGGTTGTCTCGGCCCCTGGTAGTCCGAGGTCGTTCCCGCTGCACAGATGCATGCGCCAGGGCCTCCTGCAGATAATTCACTTTGGTTTATTGCGCTGTCTCTAATAGCACCCGAGATATCACCAGATATATATTTGATTTTTCCCTGACCCTGAGTGTCCGGCCCCATGAGACGGTGGTTTTCTCGGCCCCTGGTAGTCCGTGGACGTTCCCGCTGCACAGATGCATGCGCCAGGGCCTCCTGCAGATAATTCACTTTGGTTTATTGCGCTATCTCTAATAGCACCCGAGATATCACCAGATATATATTGGATTTTTCCCTGTCCCTGAGTGTCCGGCCCCATGAGACGGTGGTTGTCTCGGCCCCTGGTGGTCCGAGGTCGTTCCCGCTGCACAGATGCATGCGCCAGGGCCTCCTACAGACAATGCACTTTGATTTATTGCGCTATCTCTAATAGCACCCGAGATATCACCAGATGTAAATTGGATTTTTCCCTGACCCTGACAGTCCGGCCCCATGAGACGGTGGTTTTCTCGGCCCCTGGTCGGCCGAGGTCGTTCCCTCAGCACAGATTCATTCGCCAGTGCCTCCTACAGACAATGCACTTTGATTTATTGCGCTATCTGTAATAGCACCCGAGATATCACCAGATATATGCTGGATTTTTACATGACCTTTGGTGACGGATTCCAAATATCTGTAATTTTCTCGGCCCCTGGTGGTCCGAGGTCGTTCCTGCTGCACAGATTCATTCGGCAGCGCCTCCTACAGACAATACACTTTGATTTATTGCGCTATCTCTAATAGCACCCGAGATATCACCAGATATATATTGGATTTTCCCCTGACCCTGTGTGTCCGGCCCCATGAGACGGTGGTTGTCTCGGCCCCTGGTGGTCCGAGGTCGTTCCCGCTGCACAGATTCATTCGCCAGTGCCTCCTACAGACAATGCACTTTGATTTATTGCGCTATCTCTAATAGCACCCGAGATATCACCAGATATATATTGGATTTTCCCCTGACCCTGAGTGTCCGGCCCCATGAGACGGTGGTTTTCTCGGCCCCTGCTGGTCCGAGGTCGTTCCCGCTGCGCAGATGCATGCGCCAGGGCCTCCTGCAGATGATTCACTTTGGTTTATCGCTCTATCTCTAATTGCACCCGAGATATCAGCAGATATATATTGGATTTTCCCCTGACCCTGAGTGTCCGGCCCCATGAGACGGTGGTTTTCTCGGCCCCTGGTACTCCGAGGTCGATCCCGCTGCACGGATTCATGCGCCAGGGCATCCTACGGACAATGCACATTGATTTATGGCGCTATCTGTAATAGCACCCGAGATATCACCAGATATATATTGGATTTTCCGCTGACCCTGAGTGTCCGGCCCCTTGAGACTGTGGTTTTCTCGGCCCCTGGTGGTCCGAGGTCGTTCCCGCTGCACAGATTCATGAGCCAGGGCCTCCTACAGACAATACACCTTGATTTATTGCGCTATCTGTAATAGCACCCGAGATATCACCAGATATATATTGGATTTTTCCCTGACCCTGAGTGACCGGCCCCATGAGAAGGTGGTTGTCTCGGCCCCTGGTGGTCAGAGGTCGTTCCCGCTGCACAGATACATGCGCCAGGGCCTCCTGCATGATAATTCACTTTGGTTTATTGCGCTATCTCTAATAGCACCCGAGATATCACCAGATATATATTGGATTTTCCGCTGACCCTGAGTGTCCGGCCCCATGAGAGGGTGGTTTTCTCGGCCCCTGCTGGTCCGAGGTCGTTCCCGCTGCGCAGATGCATGCGCCAGGGCCTCCTGCAGATAATTCACTTTGGTTTATTGCGCTATCTCTAATAGCACCCGAGATATCACCAGATATATATTGGATTTTCCGCTGACCCTGAGTGTCCGGCCCCATGAGACGGCGGTTTTCTCGGCCCCTGCTGGTCCGAGGTCGTTCCCGCTGCGCAGATGCATGCGCCAGGGCCTCCTGCAGATAATTCACTTTGGTTTATTGCGCTATCTCTTATAGCACCCGAGATATCACCAGATATATATTGGATTTTACCCTGACCCTGAGTGTCCGGCCCCATGAGACGGTGGTTTTCTCGGCCCCTGGCGGTCCGAGGTCGTTCACGCTGCACGGATTCATGCGCCAGGGCCTCCTACGGACAAGGCACTTTGATTTATTGCGCTATCTGTAATAGCACCCGAGATATCACCAGATATATATTGGATTTTCCCCTGACCCTGAGTGTCCGGCTCCTTGTGACTGTAGTTTTCTCGGCCCCTGGTGGTCCGGGGTCGTTCCCGCTGCACAGATTCATGAGCCAGGGACTCCTACAGACAATACACTTTGATTTATTGCGCTCTCTGTAATAGCACCCGAGATATCACCTGACATATATTGGATTTTCCCCTGACCCTGAGTGTCCGGCCCCATGAGACGGTGGTTTTCTCGGCCCCTGGTGGTTCGATGTCGTTCCCGCTGCACAGATTCATGCGCCATGGCCTCCTGCAGATAATTCACTTTGGTTTATTGCGCTATCTCTAATAGCACCCGAGATATCACCAGATATATATTGGATTTTTCACTGACCCTGAGTGTCCGGCCCCATGAGACGGTGGTTTTCTCGGCACCTGGTGGTCCGAGGTCGTTCCCGCTGCCCAGATTCATGCATCAGGGCCTTCTACAGACAATGCACTTTGATATATTGCGCTATCTGTAATAGCACCCGAGATATCACCAGATATATATTGGATTTTTCCCTGACCCTGAGTGACCGGCCCCATGAGACGGTGGTTTTCTCCGCCCCTGGTGGTCCGAGGTCGTTCCCGCAGCACAGATTAATGCGCCCGGTCCTCATACAGACAATGCACTTTGATTTATTGCGCTATCTGTAATAGCACCCGAGATATCACCAGATATATATTAGATTTTTCCCCTACCCTGAGTGTCCGGCCCCATGAGACGGCGATTTTCTCGGCCCCTGGTGGTCCGAGGTCGTACCCGCTGCACAGAATCATGCGCCAGGGCTTCCTGCAGATAATTCACTTTGGTTTATTGCGCTATCTCTAATAGCAGCCGAGATATCACCAGATATATATTGGATTTTCCCCTGACCCTGAGTGTCCGGCCCCATGAGACGGTGGTTTTCTCGGCCCCTGGCGGTCCGAGGTCGTTCACGCTGCACGGATTCATGCGCCAGGGCCTCCTACGGACAATGCACTTTGATTTATTGCGCTATCTGTAATAGCACCCGAGATATCACCAGATATATATTGGATTTTCCCCTGACCCTGAGTGTCCGGCCCCTTGAGACTGTGGTTTTCTCGGCCCCTGGTGGTCCGAGGTCGTTCCCGCTGCACAGATTCATAAGCCAGGGCCTCCTACAGACAATACACCTTGATTTATTGCGCTATCTGTAATAGCACCCGAGATATCACCAGATATATATTGGATTTTTCACTGACCCTGTGTGTCCGGCCCCATGAGACGGTGGTTTTCTCGACCCCTGCTGGTCCGAGGTCGTTCCCGCTGCGCAGATGCATGCGCCAGGGCCTCCTGCAGATGATTCACTTTGGTTTATCGCTCTATCTCTAATTGCACCCGAGATATCAGCAGATATATATTGGATTTTTCCCTGACCCTGAGTGACCGGCCCCATGAGACGGTGGTTTTCTCCGCCCCTGGTGGTCCGAGGTCGTTCCCGCTGCACGGATTCATGGGCCAGTGCCTTCTACGGACAATGCACTTTGATTTATTGCGCTATCTGTAATAGCACCCGAGATATCACCAGATATGTATTGGATTTTCCACTGACCCTGAGTGTCCGTCCCCATGAGACGGTGGTTTTCTCGGCCCCTGGCGGTCCGAGGTCGTTTCCGCTGCACAGATTCATGCGCCAGGGCCTCCTGCAGATAATTCACTTAGGTTTATTGCGCTATCTCTAATAGCACCCGACATATCACCAGATATATATTGGATTTTCGCCTGACCCTGAGTGTCCGGCCCCATGAGACTGTGGTTTTCTCGGCCCCTGGTGGTCCGAGGTCGTTACCGCTGCCCAGATTCATGCGCCAGGGCCTCCTACACACAATGCACTTTGATTCATTGCGCTATCTGTAATAGCACCCGAGATATCACCAGATATATGCTGGATTTATACATGGCCTTGGGTGACGGATTCCGAGTATCTGTAATTTTCTCGGCCCCTGGTGGTCCGAGGTCGTTCCTGCTGCACAGATTCATTCGCCAGCGCCTCCTACAGACAATACACTTTGATTTATTGCGCTATCTCTAATAGCACCCGAGATATCACCAGATTTATATTGGATTTTCCCCTGACCTTGAATGTCCGGCCCCATAGGACGGTGGTTTTCTCGGCCCCTGGTGGTCCGATGTCGTTCCCGCTGCACGGATTCATGCGCCAGGGCCTTCTACGGACAATGCACTTCGATTTATTGCGCTATCTGTAATAGCACCCGAGATATCACCAGATATATATTGGATTTTCCCCTGACCCTGAGTGTCCGGCCCCATGAGACGGTGGTTTTCTCGGCCCCTGGTACTCCGAGGTCGTTCCTGCTGCACAGATTCGTGAGCCAGGGCCTCCTACAGACAATGCACTTTGATTTATTGCGCTATCTGTAATAGCTCCAGAGATATCACCAGATATATATTGGATTTTCCCCTGACCCTGAGTGTCCGGACACTTGAGATTGTGGTTTTCTCGGCCACTGGTGGTCCGAGGTCGTTCCCGCTGCACAGATTCGTGAGCCAGGGCCTCCTACAGACAATACACTTTGATTTATTGCGCTATCTGTAATAGCACCCGAGATATCACCAGATATATGCTGGATTTATACATGGCCTTGGGTGACGGATTCCGAGTATCTGTAATTTTCTCGGCCCCTGGTGGTCCGAGGTCGTTCCCGCTGCACAGATTCGTGAGCCAGGGCCTCCTACAGACAATGCACTTTGATTTATTGCGCTAACTGTAATAGCTCCCGAGATATCACCAGATATATATTGGATTTTCCCCTGACCCTGAGTGTCCGCCCCCTTGAGATTGTGGTTTTCTCGGCCCCTGGTGGTCCGAGGTCGTTCCCTCTGCACAGATTCGTGAGCCAGGGCCTCCTACAGACAATACACTTTGATTTATTGCGCTATCTGTAATAGCACCCGAGATATCACCAGATATATGCTGGATTTATACATGGCCTTGGGTGACGGATTCCGAGTATCTGTAATTTTCTCGGCCCCTGGTGGTCCGAGGTCGTTCCCAATGCACAGAATCATGCGCCAGGGCCTCCTGCATGATAATTCACTTTGGTTTATTGCGCTATCTCTAATAGCACCCGAGATATCACCAGATATATATTGGATTTTCCCCTGACCCTGAGTGTCCGGCCCCATGAGAGGGTGGTTTTCTCGGCCCCTGCTGGTCCGAGGTCGTTCCCGCTGCGCAGATGCATGCGCCAGGGCCTCCTGCAGATAATTCACTTTGGTTTATTGCGCTATCTCTAATAGCACCCGAGATATCACCAGATATATATTGGATTTTTCCCTGACCCTGAGTGTCCGGCCCCATGAGACGGCGGTTTTCTCGGCCCCTGCTGGTCCGAGGTCGTTCCCGCTGCGCAGATGCATGCGCCAGGGCCTCCTGCAGATAATTCACTTTGGTTTATTGCGCTATCTGTAATAGCACCCGAGATATCACCAGATATATATTGGATTTTCCCCTGACCCTGAGTGTCCGGCCCCATGGGACGGTGGTTTTCTCGGCCCCTGGTACTCCGAGGTCGTTCCCGCTGCACAGATTCGTGAGCCAGGGCCTCCTACAGACAATGCACTTTGATTTATTGCGCTAACTGTAATAGCTCCCGAGATATCACCAGATATATATTGGATTTTCCCCTGACCCTGAGTGTCCGCCCCCTTGAGATTGTGGTTTTCTCGGCCCCTGGTGGTCCGAGGTCGTTCCCTCTGCACAGATTCGTGAGTCAGGGCCTCCTACAGACAATACACTTTGATTTATTGCGCTATCTGTAATAGCACCCGAGATATCACCAGATATATGCTGGATTTATACATGGCCTTGGGTGACGGATTCCGAGTATCTGTAATTTTCTCGGCCCCTGGTGGTCCGAGGTCGTTCCCGATGCACAGAATCATGCGCCAGGGCCTCCTACAGACAATGCGCTTTGGTTTATTATGCTATCTGTAATAGCACCCGAGATATCTCCAGATATATGCTGGATTTTTACATGACCTTTGGTGACGGATTCCGAATATCTGTAATTTTCTCGGCCCCTGGTGGTCCGAGGTCGTTCCTGCTACACAGATTCATTCGCCAGCGCCTCCTACAGACAATACACTTTGATTTATTGCGCTATCTCTAATAGCACCCGAGATATCACCAGATATATATTGGATTTTCCCCTGACCCTGAGTGTCCGGCCCCATGGGACGGTGGTTTTCTCGGCCCCTGGTCGGCCGAGGTCGTTCCCGCAGCACAGATTCATTCGCCAGGGCCTCCTACGGACAATGCACTTTGATTTATTGCGCTATCTGTAATAGCACCCGAGATATCACCAGATATATATTGGATTTTCCCCTGACCCTGAGTGTCCGGCCCCTTGAGACTGTGGTTTTCTCGGCCCCTGGTGGTCCGAGGTCGTTCCCGCTGCACAGATTCATGAGCCAGGGCCTCCTACAGACAATACACCTTGATTTATTGCGCTATCTGTAATAGCACCCGAGATATCACCAGATTTATATTGGATTTTTCCCTGACCCTGAGTGACCGGCCCCATGAGAAGGTGGTTGTCTCGGCCCCTGGTGGTCAGAGGTCGTTCCGGCTGCACAGATTCATGCGCCAGGGCCTCCTGCATGATAATTCACTTTGGTTTATTGCGCTATCTCTAATAGCACCCGAGATATCACCAGATATATATTGGATTTTCCCCTGACCCTGAGTGTCCGGCCCCATGAGAGGGTGGTTTTCTCGGCCCCTGCTGGTCCGAGGTCGTTCCCGCTGCGCAGATGCATGCGCCAGGGCCTCCTGCAGATAATTCACTTTGGTTTATTGCGCTATCTCTAATAGCACCCGAGATATCACCAGATATACATTGGATTTTTCCCTGACCCTGAGTGTCCGGCCCCATGGGACGGTGGTTTTCTCGGCCCCTGGTGGTCCGAGGTCGTTCCCGCTGCACGGATTCATGCGCCAGGGCCTTCTACGGACAATGCACTTTGATTTATTGCGCTATCTATAATAGCACCCGAGATATCACCAGATATATATTGGATTTTCCCCTGACCCTGAGTGTCCGGCCCCATGAGACGGTGGTTTTCTCGGCCCCTGGTACTCCGAGGTCGTTCCCGCTGCATAGATTCGTGAGCCAGGGCCTCCTACAGACAATGCACTTTGATTTATTGCGCTAACTGTAATAGCTCCCGAGATATCACCAGATATATATTGGATTTTCCCCTGACCCTGAGTGTCCGCCCCCTTGAGATTGTGGTTTTCTCGGCCCCTGGTGGTCCGAGGTCGTTCCCGCTGCACAGATTCGTGAGCCAGGGCCTCCTACAGACAACACACTTTGATTTATTGCGCTATCTCTAATAGCACCCGAGATATCACCAGATATATATTGGATTTTCCCCTGACCCTGAGTGTCCGGCCCCATGGGACGGTGGTTTTCTCGGCCCCTGGTCGGCCGAGGTCGTTCCCGCAGCACAGATTCATGCGCCAGGGCCTCCTGCATGATAATTCACTTTGGTTTATTGCGCTATCTCTAATAGCACCCGAGATATCACCAGATATATATTGGATTTTCCCCTGACCCTGAGTGTCCGGCCCCATGAGAGGGTGGTTTTCTCGGCCCCGGCTGGTCCGAGGTCGTTCCCGCTGCGCATATGCATGCGCCAGGGCCTCCTGCAGATAATTCACTTTGGTTTATTGCGCTATCTCTAATAGCACCCGAGATATCACCAGATATATATTGGATTTTTCCCTGACCCTGAGTGTCCGGCCCCATGAGACGGCGGTTTTCTCGGCCCCTGCTGGTCCGAGGTCGTTCCCGCTGCGCAGATGCATGCGCCAGGGCCTCCTGCAGATAATTCACTTTGGTTTATTGCGCTATCTCTAATAGCACCCGAGATATCACCAGATATATATTGGATTTTACCCTGACCCTGAGTGTCCGGCTCCTTGTGACTGTAGTTTTCTCGGCCCCTGGTGGTCCGGGGTCGTTCCCGCTGCACAGATTCATGAGCCAGGGACTCCTACAGACAATACACTTTGATTTATTGCGTTCTCTGTAATAGCACCCGAGATATCACCTGACATATATTGGATTTTCCCCTGACCCTGAGTGTCCGGCCCCATGAGACGGTGGTTTTCTCGGCCCCTGGTGGTTCGATGTCGTTCCCGCTGCACAGATTCATGCGCCATGGCCTCCTGCAGATGATTCACTTTGGTTTATCGCTCTATCTCTAATTGCACCCGAGATATCAGCAGATATATATTGGATTTTCCCCTGACCCTGAGTGTCCGGCCCCATGAGACGGTGGTGTTCTCGGCCCCTGCTGGTCCGAGGTCGTTCCCGCTGCGCAGATGCATGCGCCAGGGCCTCCTGCAGATGATTCACTTTGGTTTATCGCTCTATCTCTAATTGCACCCGAGATATCAGCAGATATATATTGGATTTTCCCCTGACCCTGAGTGTCCGGCCCCATGAGACGGTGGTTTTCTCGGCCCCTGGTACTCCGAGGTCGATCCCGCTGCACGGATTCATGCGCCAGGGCATCCTACGGACAATGCACTTTGATTTATTGCGCTATCTGTAATAGCACCCGAGATATCACCAGATATATATTGGATTTTCCCCTGACCCTGAGTGTCCGGCCCCTTGAGACTGTGGTTTTCTCGGCCCCTGGTGGTCCGAGGTCGTTCCCGCTGCACAGATTCATGAGCCAGGGCCTCCTACGGACAATGCACTTTGATTTATTGCGCTATCTGTAATAGCACCCGAGATATCACCAGATATATATTGGATTTTCCCCTGACCCTGAGTGTCCGGCCCCTTGAGACTGTGGTTTTCTCGGCCCCTGGTGGTCCGAGGTCGTTCCCGCTGCACAGATTCATGAGCCAGGGCCTCCTACAGACAATACACCTTGATTTATTGCGCTATCTGTAATAGCACCCGAGATATCACCAGATATATATTTGATTTTTCCCTGACCCTGAGTGACCGGCCCCATGAGAAGGTGGTTGTCTCGGCCCCTGGTGGTCAGAGGTCGTTCCCGCTGCACAGATTCATGCGCCAGGGCCTCCTGCAGATAATTCACTTTGGTTTATTGCGCTATCTCTAATAGCACCCGAGATATCACCAGATATATATTGGATTTCTCCCTGACCCTGAGTGTCCGGCCCCATGAGACGGCGGTTTTCTCGGCTCCTGCTGGTCCGAGGTCGTTCCCGCTGCGCAGATGCATGCGCCAGGGCCTCCTGCAGATAATTCACTTTGGTTTATTGCGCTATCTCTAATAGCACCCGAGATATCACCAGATATATATTGGATTTTACCCTGACCCTGAGTGTCCGGCCCCATGAGAAGGTGGTTTTCTCGGCCCCTGGCGGTCCGAGGTCGTTCACGCTGCACGGATTCATGCGCCAGGGCCTCCTACGGACAAGGCACTTTGGTTTATTGCGCTATCTCTAATAGCACCCGAGATATCACCAGATATATATTGGATTTTTCCCTGACCCTGAGTGTCCGGCCCCATGAGACGGCGGTTTTCTCGGCCCCTGCTGGTCCGAGGTCGTTCCCGCTGCGCAGATGCATGCGCCAGGGCCTCCTGCAGATAATTCACTTTGGTTTATTGCGCTATCTCTAATAGCACCCGAGATATCACCAGATATATATTGGATTTTACCCTGACCCTGAGTGTCCGGCTCCTTGTGACTGTAGTTTTCTCGGCCCCTGGTGGTCCGGGGTCGTTCCCGCTGCACAGATTCATGAGCCAGGGACTCCTACAGACAATACACTTTGATTTATTGCGTTCTCTGTAATAGCACCCGAGATATCACCTGACATATATTGGATTTTCCCCTGACCCTGAGTGTCCGGCCCCATGAGACGGTGGTTTTCTCGGCCCCTGGTGGTTCGATGTCGTTCCCGCTGCACAGATTCATGCGCCATGGCCTCCTGCAGATGATTCACTTTGGTTTATCGCTCTATCTCTAATTGCACCCGAGATATCAGCAGATATATATTGGATTTTCCCCTGACCCTGAGTGTCCGGCCCCATGAGACGGTGGTGTTCTCGGCCCCTGCTGGTCCGAGGTCGTTCCCGCTGCGCAGATGCATGCGCCAGGGCCTCCTGCAGATGATTCACTTTGGTTTATCGCTCTATCTCTAATTGCACCCGAGATATCAGCAGATATATATTGGATTTTCCCCTGACCCTGAGTGTCCGGCCCCATGAGACGGTGGTTTTCTCGGCCCCTGGTACTCCGAGGTCGATCCCGCTGCACGGATTCATGCGCCAGGGCATCCTACGGACAATGCACTTTGATTTATTGCGCTATCTGTAATAGCACCCGAGATATCACCAGATATATATTGGATTTTCCCCTGACCCTGAGTGTCCGGCCCCTTGAGACTGTGGTTTTCTCGGCCCCTGGTGGTCCGAGGTCGTTCCCGCTGCACAGATTCATGAGCCAGGGCCTCCTACGGACAATGCACTTTGATTTATTGCGCTATCTGTAATAGCACCCGAGATATCACCAGATATATATTGGATTTTCCCCTGACCCTGAGTGTCCGGCCCCTTGAGACTGTGGTTTTCTCGGCCCCTGGTGGTCCGAGGTCGTTCCCGCTGCACAGATTCATGAGCCAGGGCCTCCTACAGACAATACACCTTGATTTATTGCGCTATCTGTAATAGCACCCGAGATATCACCAGATATATATTTGATTTTTCCCTGACCCTGAGTGACCGGCCCCATGAGAAGGTGGTTGTCTCGGCCCCTGGTGGTCAGAGGTCGTTCCCGCTGCACAGATTCATGCGCCAGGGCCTCCTGCAGATAATTCACTTTGGTTTATTGCGCTATCTCTAATAGCACCCGAGATATCACCAGATATATATTGGATTTCTCCCTGACCCTGAGTGTCCGGCCCCATGAGACGGCGGTTTTCTCGGCTCCTGCTGGTCCGAGGTCGTTCCCGCTGCGCAGATGCATGCGCCAGGGCCTCCTGCAGATAATTCACTTTGGTTTATTGCGCTATCTCTAATAGCACCCGAGATATCACCAGATATATATTGGATTTTACCCTGACCCTGAGTGTCCGGCCCCATGAGAAGGTGGTTTTCTCGGCCCCTGGCGGTCCGAGGTCGTTCACGCTGCACGGATTCATGCGCCAGGGCCTCCTACGGACAAGGCACTTTGATTTATTGCGCTATCTGTAATAGCACCCGAGATATCACCAGATATATATTGGATTTTCCCCTGACCCTGAGTGTCCGGCTCCTTGTGACTGTGGTTTTCTCGGCCCCTGGTGGTCCGGGGTCGTTCCCGCTGCACAGATTCATGAGCCAGGGACTCCTACAGACAATACACTTTGATTTATTGCGCTCTCTGTAATAGCACCCGATATATCACCTGATATATATTGGATTTTCCCCTGACCCTGAGTGTCCGGCCCCATGAGACGGTGGTTTTCTCGGCCCCTAGTGGTTTGATGTCGGTCCCGCTGCACAGATTCATGCGCCATGGCCTCCTGCAGATAATTCACTTTGGTTTATTGCGCTATCTCTAATAGCACCCGAGATATCACCAGATATATATTGGATTTTTCACTGACCCTGTGTGTCCGGCCCCATGAGACGGTGGTTTTCTCGGCACCTGGTGGTCCGAGGTCGTTCCCGCTGCCCAGATTCATGCATCAGGGCCTTCTACAGACAATGCACTTTGATATATTGCGCTATCTGTAATAGCACTCGAGAAAGCTCCATATATATGCTGGATTTTTACATGACTTTGGGTGACGAATACCGAAAATCTGTAATTTTCTCTGCCCCTGGTGGCCCGAGGTCGTTCCCGCTGAACAGATTCATGAGCCAGGGCCTCCTACAGACAATGCACTTTTATTTATTGCGCTATCTGTAATAGCACCCGAGATATCACCAGATATATATTGGATTTTTCCCTGACCCTGAGTGTCCGGCCCCATGAGACGGCGACTTTCTCGGCCCCTGGTGGTCCGAGGTCGTACCTGCTACACATATTCATTCGCCAGCGCCTCCTACAGACAATACACTTTGATTTATTGCGCTATCTCTAATAGCACCCGAGATATCACCAGATATATATTGGATTTTTCCCTGACCCTGAGTGTCCGGCCCCATGAGACGGCGACTTTCTCGGCCCCTGGCGGTCCGAGGTCGTTTCCGCTGCACAGATTCATGCGCCAGGGCCTCCTGCAGATAATTCACTTAGGTTTATTGCGCTATCTCTAATAGCACCCGAGATATCACCAGATATATATTGGATTTTCCCCTGACCCTGAGTGTCCGGCCCCATGAGACTGTGGTTTTCTCGGCCCCTGGCGGTCCGAGGTCGTTCCCGCTGCTCAGATTCATGCGCCAGGGCCTCCTACAGACAATGCGCTTTGGCTTATTGCGCTATCTCTAATAGCACCCGAGATATCACCAGATGTATATTGGATTTTTCCCGGACCCTGAGTGTCCGGCCCCATGAGACGGTGGTTTTCTCGGACGCTGGTGGTCCGAGGTCGTTTCCGCTGCACAGATTCATGCGCCAGGGCCTCCTGCAGATAATTCACTTAGGTTTATTGCGCTATCTCTAATAGCACCCGAGATATCACCAGATATATATTGGATTTTCCCCTGACCCTGAGTGTCCGGCCCCATGAGACGGTGGTTTTCTCAGCCCCTGGCGGTCCGAGGTCGTTCCCGCTGCACAGATTCATGCGCCAGGGCCTCCTACAGATAATTCACTTTGGTTTATTGCGCTATCTCTAATAGCACCCGAGATATCACCAGATATATATTGGATTTTCCCCTGACCCTGAGTGTCCGGCCCCATGGGACGGTGGTTTTCTCGGCCCCTGGTGGTCCGAGGTCGTTCCCGCTGCACGGATTCATGCGCCGGGGCCTTCTACGGACAATGCACTTTGATTTATTGCGCTATCTGTAATAGCACCCGAGATATCACCAGATATATATTGGATTTTCCCCTGACCCTGAGTGTCCGGCCCCATGAGACGGTGGTTTTCTCGGCCCCTGGTACTCCGAGGTCGTTCCCGCTGCACGAATTCATGCGCCAGGGCCTCCTACGGACAATGCACTGTGATTTATTGCGCTATCTGTAATAGCTCCCGAGATATCACCAGATATATATTGGATTTTCCCCTGACCCTGAGTGTCCGGCCCCATGAGACGGCGACTTTCTCGGCCCCTGGCGGTCCGAGGTCGTTTCCGCTGCACAGATTCATGCGCCAGGGCCTCCTGCAGATAATTCACTTAGGTTTATTGCGCTATCTCTAATAGCACCCGAGATATCACCAGATATATATTGGATTTTCCCCTGACCCTGAGTGTCCGGCCCCATGAGACTGTGGTTTTCTCGGCCCCTGGCGGTCCGAGGTCGTTCCCGCTGCTCAGATTCATGCGCCAGGGCCTCCTACAGACAATGCGCTTTGGCTTATTGCGCTATCTCTAATAGCACCCGAGATATCACCAGATGTATATTGGATTTTTCCCGGACCCTGAGTGTCCGGCCCCATGAGACGGTGGTTTTCTCGGACGCTGGTGGTCCGAGGTCGTTTCCGCTGCACAGATTCATGCGCCAGGGCCTCCTGCAGATAATTCACTTAGGTTTATTGCGCTATCTCTAATAGCACCCGAGATATCACCAGATATATATTGGATTTTCCCCTGACCCTGAGTGTCCGGCCCCATGAGACGGTGGTTTTCTCAGCCCCTGGCGGTCCGAGGTCGTTCCCGCTGCACAGATTCATGCGCCAGGGCCTCCTACAGATAATTCACTTTGGTTTATTGCGCTATCTCTAATAGCACCCGAGATATCACCAGATATATATTGGATTTTCCCCTGACCCTGAGTGTCCGGCCCCATGGGACGGTGGTTTTCTCGGCCCCTGGTGGTCCGAGGTCGTTCCCGCTGCACGGATTCATGCGCCGGGGCCTTCTACGGACAATGCACTTTGATTTATTGCGCTATCTGTAATAGCACCCGAGATATCACCAGATATATATTGGATTTTCCCCTGACCCTGAGTGTCCGGCCCCATGAGACGGTGGTTTTCTCGGCCCCTGGTACTCCGAGGTCGTTCCCGCTGCACGAATTCATGCGCCAGGGCCTCCTACGGACAATGCACTGTGATTTATTGCGCTATCTGTAATAGCTCCCGAGATATCACCAGATATATATTGGATTTTCCCCTGACCCTGAGTGTCCGGCCCCATGAGACGGTGGTTTTCTCGGCCCCTGGCGGTCCGAGGTCGTTCCCGCTGCACAGATTCATGCGCCAGGGCCTCCTACAGATAATTCACTTTGGTTTATTGCGCTATCTCTAATAGCACCCGAGATATCACCAGATATATATTGGATTTTCCCCTGACCCTGAGTGTACGACCCCATGAGACTGTGGTTTTCTCGGCCCCTGGTGGTCCGAGGTCGTTCCCGCTGCACAGATTCGTGAGCCAGGGCCTCCTACAGACAATGCACTTTGATTTATTGCGCTATCTGTAATAGCTCCCGAGATATCACCAGATATATATTGGATTTTCCCCTGACCCTGAGTGTCCGGCCCCTTGAGATTGTGGTTTTCTCGGCCCCTGGTGGTCCGAGGTCGTTCCCGCTGCACAGATTCGTGAGCCAGGGCCTCCTACAGACAATACACTTTGATTTATTGCGCTATCTGTAATAGCACCCGAGATATCACCAGATATATGCTGGATTTATACATGGCCTTGGGTGACGGATTCCGAGTATCTGTAATTTTCTCGGCCCCTGGTGGTCCGAGGACGTTCCCGATGCACAGAATCATGCGCCAGGGCCTCCTACAGACAATACACTTTGATTTATTGCGCTATCTCTAATAGCACCCGAGATATCACCAGATATATATTGGATTTTCCCCTGACCCTGAGTGTCCGGCCCCATGGGACGGTGGTTTTCTCGGCCCCTGGTGGTGCGAGGTCGTTCCCGCTGCACGGATTCATGGGCCAGTGCCTTCTACGGACAAGGCACTTTGATTTATTGCGCTATCTGTAATAGCACCCGAGATATCACCAGATGTGTATTGGATTTTCCCCTGACCCTGAGTGTCCGGCCCCTTGAGATTGTGGTTTTCTCGGCCCCAGGTGGTCCGAGGTCGTTCCCGCTGCACAGATTCATGAGCCAGGGCCTCCTACAGACAATACACTTTGATTTATTGCGCTGTCTGTAATAGCACCCGAGATATCACCAGATATATATTGGATTTTTCCCCGACCCTGAGTGTCCGGCCCCATGAGACGGCGATTTTCTCGGCCCCTGGTGGTCCGAGGTCGTTCCCGCTGCACAGAATCATGCGCCAGGGCTTCCTGCAGATAATTCACTTTGGTTTATGGCGCTATCTCTAATAGCACCCGAGATATGACCAGATGTATATTGGATTTTTCCCCGACCCTGAGTGTCCGGCCCCATGAGACGGTGGTTTTCTCGGCCTCTAGTGGTCCCAGGTCGTTCCTGCTGCACACATTCATTCGCCAGTGCCTCCTACAGACAATGCACTTTGATTTATTGCGCTATCTCTAATAGCACCCGAGATATCACCAGATGTATATTGGATTTTTCCCTGACCCTGACAGGCCGGCCCCATGAGACGGTGGTTTTCTCGGCCCCTGGTGGTCCGACGTCGTTCCCGATGCACAGAATCATGCGCCAGGGCCTTCTACGGACAATGCACTTTGATTTATTGCGCTATCTGTAATAGCACCCGAGATATCACCAGATATATATTGGATTTTCCCCTGACCCTGAGTGTCCGGCCCCATGAGACGGTGGTTTTCTCGGCCCCAGGCGGTCCGAGGTCGTTTCCGCTGCACAGATTGATGCGCCAGGGCCTCCTGCAGATAAATGACTTTGGTTTATTGCGCTATCTCTAATAGCACCCGAGATATCACCAGATATATATTGGATTTTCCCCTGACCCTGAGTGTACGACCCCATGAGACTGTGGTTTTCTCGGCCCCTGGTGGTCCGAGGTCGTTCCCGCTGCACAGATTCGTGAGCCAGGGCCTCCTACAGACAATGCACTTTGATTTATTGCGCTATCTGTAATAGCTCCCGAGATATCACCAGATATATATTGGATTTTCCCCTGACCCTGAGTGTCCGGCCCCTTGAGATTGTGGTTTTCTCGGCCCCTGGTGGTCCGAGGTCGTTCCCGCTGCACAGATTCGTGAGCCAGGGCCTCCTACAGACAATACACTTTGATTTATTGCGCTATCTGTAATAGCACCCGAGATATCACCAGATATATGCTGGATTTACACATGGCCTTGGGTGACGGATTCCGAGTATCTGTAATTTTCTCGGCCCCTGGTGGTCCGAGGACGTTCCCGATGCACAGAATCATGCGCCAGGGCCTCCTACAGACAATACACTTTGATTTATTGTGCTATCTCTAATAGCACCCGAGATATCACCAGATATATATTGGATTTTCCCCTGACCCTGAGTGTCCGGCCCCATGGGACGGTGGTTTTCTCGGCCCCTGGTGGTGCGAGGTCGTTCCCGCTGCACGGATTCATGGGCCAGTGCCTTCTACGGACAAGGCACTTTGATTTATTGCGCTATCTGTAATAGCACCCGAGATATCACCAGATGTGTATTGGATTTTCCCCTGACCCTGAGTGTCCGGCCCCTTGAGATTGTGGTTTTCTCGGCCCCAGGTGGTCCGAGGTCGTTCCCGCTGCACAGATTCATGAGCCAGGGCCTCCTACAGACAATACACTTTGATTTATTGCGCTGTCTGTAATAGCACCCGAGATATCACCAGATATATATTGGATTTTTCCCCGACCCTGAGTGTCCGGCCCCATGAGACGGCGATTTTCTCGGCCCCTGGTGGTCCGAGGTCGTTCCCGCTGCACAGAATCATGCGCCAGGGCTTCCTGCAGATAATTCACTTTGGTTTATGGCGCTATCTCTAATAGCACCCGAGATATGACCAGATGTATATTGGATTTTTCCCCGACCCTGAGTGTCCGGCCCCATGAGACGGTGGTTTTCTCGGCCTCTAGTGGTCCCAGGTCGTTCCTGCTGCACACATTCATTCGCCAGTGCCTCCTACAGACAATGCACTTTGATTTATTGCGCTATCTCTAATAGCACCCGAGATATCACCAGATGTATATTGGATTTTTCCCTGACCCTGACAGGCCGGCCCCATGAGACGGTGGTTTTCTCGGCCCCTGGTGGTCCGACGTCGTTCCCGATGCACAGAATCATGCGCCAGGGCCTTCTACGGACAATGCACTTTGATTTATTGCGCTATCTGTAATAGCACCCGAGATATCACCAGATATATATTGGATTTTCCCCTGACCCTGAGTGTCCGGCCCCATGAGACGGTGGTTTTCTCGGCCCCAGGCGGTCCGAGGTCGTTCCCGCTGCACAGATTCATGCGCCAGGGCCTCCTGCAGATAATTCACTTCGGTTTATTGCGCTATCTATAATAGCACCAGAGATATCACCAGATATATGCTGGATTTTTACATGACCTTGGGTGACGAATTCAGAGTATCTGTAATTTTCTCGGCCCCTGGTGGTACGATGTCGTTCCTGCTTCACAGATTCATACGCGAGGGCCTCCCGCAGACAATGCACTTTGATTTATTGCGCTATTTCTAATAGCACCCGAGATATCACCAGATATATATTGGATTTTTCCCTGACCCTGAGTGTCCGGCCCCATGAGACCGTGGTTTTCTTGGCCCCTGGTGGTCCGAGGTCTTTCCCGCTGCACACATGCATGCGCCAGGGCCTCCTGCAGATAATTCGCTTTGATTTATTGCGCTATCTCTAATAGCACCCGAGATATCACCAGATATATATTGGATTTTCCCCTGACCCTGAGTGTCCGGCCCCATGAGACGGTGGTTTTCTCGGCCCCTGGTGGTCCGAGGTCGTTCCCGCTGCCCACATTCATGCGCCAGGGCCTCCTACAGACAATGAACTTTGGTTTATCGCGCTATCTGTAATAGCACCCGAGATATCACCAGATATATATTGGATTTTTCCCTGACCCTGAGTGTCCGGCCTCATGAGACGGTGGTTTTCTCGGCCCCTGGTGGTCCGAGGTCGTTCCCGCTGCACAGATGCATGCGCCAGGGCCTCCTGCAGATAATTCCCTTTGATTGATTGCGCTATCTCTAATAGCACCGGAGATATCAGCAGATATATATTAGATTTTCCCCTGACCCTGAGTGTCCGGCCCCATGAGACGGTGGTTTTCTCGGCCCTTGGTGGTCCGAGGTCGTTCCCGCTGCACAGATGCATGCGCCAGGGCCTCCTACGGATAATGCACTTTGATTTATTGCGCTATCTGTAGTAGCACCCGAGATTTCACCAGATATATATTGGATTTTCCCCTGACCCTGAGTGTCCGGCCCCATGAGACGGTGGTTTTCTCGGTCCCTGGTGGTCCGAGGTCGTTCCCGCTGCACAGATGCATGCGCCAGGGCCTCCTGCAGATAATTCCCTTTGATTTATTGCGCTATCTCTAATAGCACCGGAGATATCAGCAGATATATATTAGATTTTCCCCTGACCCTGAGTGTCCGGCCCCATGAGACGGTGGTTTTCTCGGCCCTTGGTGGTCCGAGGTCGTTCCCGCTGCACAGATGCATGCGCCAGGGCCTCCTACGGTTAATGCACTTTGATTTATTGCGCTATCTGTAGTAGCACCCGAGATTTCACCAGATATATATTGGATTTTCCCCTGACCCTGAGTGTCCGGCCCCATGAGACGGTGGTTTTCTCGGCCCCTGGTGGTCCGAGGTCGTTCCCGCTGCACAGATGCATGCGCCAGGGCCTGCTGCAGATAATTCACTTTGGTTTATTGCCCTATCTCTAATAGCATCCGAGATATCACCAGATACATATTGGATTTTTCCCTAACTCTGAGTGTCCGGCCGCATGAGACGTTGGTTTTCTCGGTCCCTGGTGGTCCCAGGTCGTTCCCGCTGCACAGATGCATGTGCCAGGGCCTCCTGCAGATAATTCACTTCGGTTTATTGCGCTATCTCTAATAGCACCCGAGATATCACCAGATATATATTGGATTTTTCCCTGACCCTGAGTGTCCGGCCCCAAGAGACGGTGGTTTTCTTGGCCCCTAGTTGTCCGAGGTCTTTCCTGCTGCTAGATTCATTCGCCAGTGCCTCCTACAGACAATACACTTTGATTTATTGCGCTATATCTAATAGCACCTGAGATATCACCGGATATATATTGGATTTTTCCCTGACCCTGACAGTCCGGCCCCATGAGACGGTGATTTTCTCGGCCCCTGGTGGTCCGAGGTCGTTCCCGCTGCACCGATTCATGCGCCAGGGACTCCTACAGACAATGCAGTTGGTTTATTGCGCTATCTGTAATAGCACCCGAGATATCACCAGATATATGCTGGATTTTTACATGACCTTGGGTGACGGATTCCGAATATCTGTAATTTTCACGGCCCCTGATGGTCCGAGGTCGCTCCTGCTGCACAGATTCATTCGCGAGTGCCTCCTACAGACAATGCACTTTGATTTATTGCGATACCTGTAATAGCACCCGAGATATCACCAGATATATATTGGATTTTTCCCTGACCCTGAGTGTCCGGCCCCATGAGACGGTGGTTTCCGCGCCCCCTGGTGGTCCGAGGTCGTTCCCGCTGCACAGATTCATGCGCCAGGGTCTCCTACAGACAATGCACTTTGATTTATTGCGCTGTCTGTAATAGCACCCGAGATATCAGCAGATATATACTGGATTTTTCCCTGACCCTGAGTGTCCCGCCCCATGAGACGGTGGTTTTCTCGGCCCCTGGTGGTCCGAGGTCGTTCCCGCTGCCCAGATTCATGCGCCAGGGCCTCCTACAGACAATTCACTTTGGTTTATTGCGCTATCTCTAATAGCACACGTGATATCATCAGATATATATTTGATTTTTCCCTGACCCTGAGTGTCCGGCCCCATGAGATGGAGGTTTTCTCGTCCCCTGGTGGTCCGAGGTCGATCCCGCTGCACAGATTCATGCGCCATGACCTCCTGCAGATAATTCACTTTGGTTTATTGCGCTATCTCTAATAGCACCCGAGATATCACCAGATATATATTGCATTTTCCCCTGACCCTGAGTGTCCGGCCCAATGAGACAGTGGTTTTCCCGGCCCCTGGTGGTCCGAGGTCGTTCCCGCTGCACAGATTCATGCGCCAGGGCCTCCTACAGATAATTCACTTTGGTTTATTGCGCTATCTCTAATAGCACCCGAGATATCACCAGATATATATTGGATTTTCCCCTGACCCTGAGTGTCCGGTCCCATGAGACGGTGGTTTTCTCGGCCCCTGGTGGTCCGAGGTCGATCCCGCTGCACAGATTCATGCGCCATGACCTCCTGCAGATAAATCACTTTGGTTTATTGCGCTATCTCTAATAGCACCCGAGATATCACCAGATATATATTGCATTTTCCCCTGACCCTGAGTGTCCGGCCCAATGAGACAGTGGTTTTCCCGGCCCCTGGTGGTCCGAGGTCGTTCCCGCTGCACAGATTCATGCGCCAGGGCCTCCTACAGATAATTCACTTTGGTTTATTGCGTTATCTCTAATAGCACCCGAGATATCACCAGATATATATTGGATTTTCCCCTGACCCTGAGTGTCCGGCCCCATGAAACTGTGGTTTTCTCGGCCCCTGGTGGTCCGAGGTCGTTCCCGCTGCGCAGATTCATGCGCCAGGGCCTCCTACAGACAATTCACTTTGGTTTATTGCGCTATCTCTAATAGCACCCGAGATATCACCAGATATATATTTGATTTTTCCCTGACCCTGAGTGTCCGGCCCCATGAGATGGAGGTTTTCTCGTCCCCTGGTGGTCCGAGGTCGATCCCGCTGCACAGATTCGTGCGTCAGGTCCTCCTACAGACAATGCACTTTGATTTATTGCGCTATCTGTAATAGCACCCGTTGATATCACCAGATATATATTGGATTTCCCCCTGACCCTGAGTGTCCCGCCCCATGAGACGGTGGTTTTCTCGGCCCCTGGTGGTCCGAGGTCGTTCCCGCTGCCCAGATTCATGCGCCAGGGCCTCCTACAGACAATTCACTTTGGTTTATTGCGCTATCTCTAATAGCACACGAGATATCACCAGATATATATTGGATTTTTCCCCGACCGTGAGTGTCCGGCCCCATGAGACGGTGGTTTTCTCGGCCCCTAGTGGTCCGAGGTCGTTCCTGCTGCACAGATTCATTCGCCAGTGCCTCCTACAGACAATGCACTTTGATTTATTGCGCTATCTCTAATAGCACCCCAGATATCACCAGATATATATTTGATTTTTCTCTGACCCTGAGTGTCCGGCCCCAAGAGATGGTGGTTTTCACGGCCCCTGGTGGTACGAGGCTGTTCCCGCTGCACAGATTCATGCGCCAGGGCCTCCTACAGACAATGCACTTTGATTTAATGCGCTATCTGTAATAGCACCCGAGATATCACCAGATATATTTTGGATTTTCCCCTGAGCCTGAGTGTCCGGCCCCATGAGACGGTGGTTTTCTCGGCCCCTGGTGGTCCGAGGTCGTTCCCGCTGCACAGATACATGCGCCAGGGTCTCCTACAGACAATGCACTTTGATTTATTGCGCTATCTGTAATAGCACCCGAGATATCAGCAGATATATATTGGATTTTTCCCTGACCCTGCGTGTCCGGCCCAATGAGACGGTGGTTTTCTCGGCCCCTGGTGGTCCGAGGTCGTTCCCGCTGCCCAGATTCATGCGCCTGGGCCTCCTACAGACAATTCACTTTGGTATATTTCGCTATCTGTAATAGCACCCGAGATATCACCAGATATATATTGGATTTTTCCCTGACCCTGAGTGTCCGGCCCCATGAGACGGTGGTTTCCGCGCCCCCTGGTGGTCCGAGGTCGTTCCTGCTGCACGGATTCATGCGCCAGGGCATCCTACGGACAATGCACTTGGATTTATTGCGCTATCTGTAATAGCACCCGAGATATCACCATATATATATTGGATTTTTCACTGACCCATAGTGTCCGGCCTCGTGAGACGGTGGTTTTCTCGGCCCCAGGTGGTCCGAGGTCGTTCCCGCTGCACAGAGTCATGCGCCAGGGCCTCCTGCAGATAATTCACTTTTGTTTATGGCGCTATCTCTAATAGCACCCGAGATATCACCAGATATATATTTGATTTTTCCCTGACCATGAGTGTCCGGCCCCATGAGACGGTGGTTTTCTCGGCCCCTGGTAGTCGGTGGTCGTTCCCGCTGCACAGATGCATGCGACAGGGCCTCCTACTGACAATGCACTTTGATTTATTGCGCTATCTGTAATAGCACCCGAGATATCACCAGATATATATTGGATTTTTCCCTGTCCCTGTGTGTCCGGCCCCATGTGACGGTGGTTTTCTCGGCCCCTGGTGGTCCGAGGTCGTTCCCGCTGCACAGATTCATGCGCCAGGGCCTCCTGCAGATAATTCACTTCGGTTTATTGCGCTATCTATAATAGCACCCGAGATATCACCAGATATATGCTGGATTTTTACATGACCTTGGGTGACGAATTCAGAGTATCTGTAATTTTCTCGGCCCCTGGTGGTACGATGTCGTTCCTGCTTCACAGATTCATACGCGAGGGCCTCCCGCAGACAATGAACTTTGGTTTATCGCGCTATCTGTAATAGCACCCGAGATATCACCAGATATATATTGGATTTTTCCCTGACCCTGAGTGTCCGGCCTCATGAGACGGTGGTTTTCTCGGCCCCTGGCGGTCCGAGGTCGTTCCCGCTGCACAGATTCATGCGCCAGGGCCTCCTACGTACAATGCACTTTGATTTATTGCGCTATCTGTAATAGCACCCGAGATATCACCAGATATATATTGGATTTTTCCCTGACCCTGAGTGTCCGGCCCCATGAGACGGTGGTTTTCTTGGCCCCTAGTGGTCCGAGGTCTTCCCTGCTGCTAGATTCATTCGCCAGTGCCTCCTACAGACAATACACTTTGATTTATTGCGCTATATCTAATAGCACCTGAGATATCACCGGATATATATTGGATTTTTCCCTGACCCTGACAGTCCGGCCCCATGAGACGGTGATTTTCTCGGCCCCTGGTGGTCCGAGGTCGTTCCCGCTGCACCGATTCATGCGCCAGGGTCTCCTACAGACAATGCAGTTGGTTTATTGCGCTATCTGTAATAGCACCCGAGATATCACCTGATATATGCTGGATTTTTACATGACCTTGGGTGACGGATTCCTAATATCTGTAATTTTCTCGGCCCCTGGTGGTCCGAGGTTGTTCCTGCTGCACAGACTCATTCGCCATTGCCTCCTGCAGATAACTCACTTTGATTTATCGCGCTATCTCTAATAGCACCCGAGATATCACCAGTTATATATTGGATTTTCCCCTGACCCTGAGTGTCCGGCCCCATGTGACGGTGGTCTTCTCGGCCCCTGGTCTTCCGAGGTAGTTCCCGCTGCACAGATTCATGCGCCAGGGCCCCCTGCAGATAATTCACTTTGGTTTATTGCGCTCTCTCTAATAGCACCCGAGATATCACCGGATATATAATGGATTTTTCCCCGACCCTGAGCGTCCGGTCCTATGTGACGGTGGCTTTCTTGGCCCCTGGTAGTCCGAGGTCGTTCCCGGTGCACACATTCATGCGCCAGGGCCTCCTACAGATAATGCACTTTGGTTTATTGCGCTATCTCTAATAGCACCCGAGATATCACCAGATATATATTGGATTTTCCCCTGACCCTGAGTGTCCGTACCCATGAGACTGTGGTTCCCCCGGCCCCTGGTGGTCCGACGTCGTTCCCCCTGCACAGATTCATGCGCAAGGTCCTCCTACGGACAATGACTTTGATTTATTGCGCTATCTGTAATAGCACCCGAGATATCACCAGATATGTATTGGATTTTTCCCCGACCCTCAGTGTCCGGCCCCATGAGACGGTGGTTTTCTCGGCCGCTGGCGTTCCGAGGTTGTTCCCGCAGCACAGATTCATGCGCTAGGGCCTCCTACAGACAATGCACTTTGATTTATTGCGCTATCTGTAATAGCACCCGAGATATCAACAGATACATATTGGATTTTCCCCGAACCTGAGTGTCCGGCTCCATGAGACGGTGGTTTTCTCGGACCATGGTGGTCCGAGGTCGTTCTCGCTGCACATATTCATGGGCCAGGGCAGCCTGCAGACAATACACTTCGATTTATCGCGCCATCTGTAATAGCACCCGAGATATCACAAGATATATATTGGATTTTTCCCCGACCCTGAGTGCCCGTCTCCATGTGTCGGAGGTTTTCTCGGCCCCTGGTGGTGCGAGGTCGATCCCGCTGCGCAGATTCATGCGCCAGGGCCCCCTGCAGATAATTCACTTTGGTTTAGAGCGCTATCTGTAAGAGCACCCGAGATATCACCAGATATATATTGGATTTTCCCCTGACCCTGATTGCCGGCCCCATGCGACGGTGGTTTTCTCGGCCTCTGGTGGTCCGAGGTCGTTCCCGCTGCCCAGATTCATGCGCCAGGGCCTCCTGCAGACAATGCACTTTGATTTATTGAGATATCTGCAATAGCACCCGAGATATCACCGGATATATATTGGATTTTTCCCTGACCCTGAGTGTCCGGCCGCATGAGACGGTGGTTTTCTTGGCCCCTAGTGGTCCGAGGTCTTTCCTGCTGCTAGATTCATTCGCCAGTGCCTCCTACAGACAATACACTTTGATTTATTGCGCTATATCTAATAGCACCTGAGATATCACCGGATATATATTGGATTTTTCCCTGACCCTGACAGTCCGGCCCCATGAGACGGTGATTTTCTCGGCCCCTGGTGGTCCGAGGTTGTTCCCGCTGCACCGATTCATGCGCCAGGGACTCCTACAGACAATGCACTTTGGTTTATTGCGCTATCTGTAATAGCACCCGAGATATCACCAGATATATGCTGGATTTTTACATGACCTTGGGTGACGGATTCCGAATATCTGTAATTTTCTCGGCCCCTGGTGGTCCGAGGTTGTTCCTGCTGCACAGACTCATTCGCCAGTGCCTCCTGCAGATAACTCACTTTGATTTATCGCTCTATCTCTAATAGCACCCGAGATATTACCAGATATATAATGGATTTTTCCCTGACACTGACAGTCCGGCCCCATTTGACGTTGGTTTTCTCGGCGCCTGGTGGTCCGCGGTCGTTCCCGCTGCCCAGATTCATACTCCCGGGCCTCCTGCAGATAATTCACTTTGGTTTATGGCGCTATCTCTAATAGCACCCGAGATATCACCAGATATATATTGGATTTTTCCCTGACCCTGAGTGTCCGGTCCCATGTGACGGTGGCTTTCTTGGCCCCTGGTGGTCCGAGGTCGTTCTCTCTGCACAGATGCATGCGCCAGGGCCTCCTGCAGATAATTCACTTTGGTTTATGGCGCTATCTGTAATAGCACCCGGGATATCACCAGATATATGCTGGATTTTTACATGACCTTGGGCGACGGATTCCGAATATCTGTAATTTTCTCGGCCCCTGGTGGTCCGAGGTTGTTCCTGCTGCACAGACTCATTCGCCAGTGCCTCCTGCAGATAACTCACTTTGATTTATCGCGCTATCTCTAATAGCACCCGAGATATCACCAGGTATATATTGGATTTTCCCCTGACCCTGAGTGTCCGGCCCCATGAGACGGTGGTTTTCTCGGCCCCTGGTGGTCCAAGGTCGATCCCGCTGCACAGACTCATTCGCCAGTGCCTCATGCAGATAACTCACTTTGGTGTATTGCCCTATCTCTAATAGCACCCGAGATATCACCAGATATATATTTGATTTTTCCCGGACCCTGTGTGTCCGGCCCCATGACACGGTGGTTTTCTCGGCCCCTGGTGGTCCGAGGTCGTTCCTGCTGCACAGACTCATTCGCCAGTGCCTCCTGCAGATAACTCACTTTGATTTATCGCGCTATCTCTAATAGCACCCGAGATATCACCAGGTATATTCTGGATTTTTACATGACCTTGGGTGACGGATTCCGAATATCTGTAATTTTCTCGGCCCCTGGTGGTCCGAGGTTGTTCCTGCTGCACAGACTCATTCGCCAGTGCCTCCTGCAGATAACTCACTTTGATTTATCGCGCTATCTCTAATAGCACCCGAGATATCACCAGGTATATATTGGATTTTTCCTTCACCCTGAATGTCCGGCCCCATGTGACGGTGGTCTTCTCGGCCCCTGGTGGTCCGAGGTAGTTCCCGCTGCACAGATTCATGCGCCAGGGCCCCCTGCAGATAATTCACTTTGGTTTATTGCGCTCTCTCTAATAGCACCCGAGATATCACCAGATATATGCTGGATTTTTACATGACCTTGGGTGACGGATTCCGAATATCTGTAATTTACTCGGCCCCTGGTGGTCCGAGGTCGTTCCAGCTGCACAGATTCATGCGCCAGGGCCTCATGCAGATAATTCACTTGGAGTTATTGCGATACCTGTAATAGCACCCGAGATATCACCAGATATATATTGGATTTTTCCCTGACCCTGAGTGTTCGGCCCCATGACACGGTGGTTTTCTCGGCCCCTGGTGGTCCGAGGTCGTTCCCGCTGCACAGATTTATGCGCTACGGCCCCCTGCAGATAATTCACTTTGGTTTATTGCGCTATCCCTAAAAGCACCCGAGATATCACCAGATATATATTGGATTTTCCCCTGACCCTGAGTGTCCGGCCCCATGAGACGGTGGTTTTCTCGGCCCCTGGTGGTCCAAGGTCGATCCCGCTGCACAGACTCATTCGCCAGTGCCTCATGCAGATAACTCACTTTGGTGTATTGCCCTATCTCTAATAGCACCCGAGATATCACCAGATATATATTTGATTTTTCCCGGACCCTGTGTGTCCGGCCCCATGACACGGTGGTTTTCTCGGCCCCTGGTGGTCCGAGGTCGTTCCCGCTGCACAGATTCATGCGCTACGGCCGCCTGCAGATAATTCACTTTTGTTTATTGCGCTATCCGTAATAGCACCCGAGATATCACCAGATATATTCTGGATTTTTACATGACCTTGGGTGACGGATTCCGAATATCTGTAATTTTCTCGGCCCCTGGTGGTCCGAGGTTGTTCCTGCTGCACAGACTCATTCGCCAGTGCCTCCTGCAGATAACTCACTTTGATTTATCGCGCTATCTCTAATAGCACCCGAGATATCACCAGGTATATATTGGATTTTTCCTTCACCCTGAATGTCCGGCCCCATGTGACGGTGGTCTTCTCGGCCCCTGGTGGTCCGAGGTAGTTCCCGCTGCACAGATTCATGCGCCAGGGCCCCCTGCAGATAATTCACTTTGGTTTATTGCGCTCTCTCTAATAGCACCCGAGATATCACCAGATATATGCTGGATTTTTACATGACCTTGGGTGACGGATTCCGAATATCTGTAATTTACTCGGCCCCTGGTGGTCCGAGGTCGTTCCAGCTGCACAGATTCATGCGCCAGGGCCTCATGCAGATAATTCACTTGGAGTTATTGCGCTATCTCTAATAGCACCCGAGATATCACCAGATATATATTGGATTTTTCCCCGACCCTGAGTGCCCGGCTCCATGTGTCGGAGGTTTTCTCGGCCCCTGGTGGTGCGAGGTCGATCCCGCTGCGCGGATTCATGCGCCAGGGCCCCCTGCAGATAATTCACTTTGGTTTAGAGCGCTATCTGTAAGAGCACCCGAGATATCACCAGATCTATATTGGATTTTTCCCCGACCCTGAGTGCCCGGCCCCATGAGACGGTGATTTTCTCGGCCCCTGGTGGTCCGAGGTCGTTCCCGCTGCACAGATGCATGCGCCAGGGCCTGCTGCAGATAATTCACTTTGGTTTATTGCCCTATCTCTAATAGCATCCGAGATATCACCAGATATATATTGGATTTTTCCCTAACTCTGAGTGTCCGGCCGCATGAGACGTTGGTTTTCTCGGCCCCTGGTGGTCCGACGCCGTTCCCGCTGCACAGATGCATGTGCCAGGGCCTCCTGCAGATAATTCACTTCGGTTTATTGCGCTATCTCTAATAGCACCCGAGATATCACCAGATATATATTGGATTTTCCCCTGACCCTGAGTGTCCGGCCCCATGAGACTGTGGTTCTCCCGGCCCCTGGTGGTCCGACGTCTTTCCCGCTGCACAGATTCATGCGCCAGGGCCTCCTACGGACAATGCACTTTGATTTATTGCGCTATCTCTAATAGCACCCGAGATATCACCAGATATATATTGGATTTTCCCCTGACCCTGATTGCCGGCCCCATGCGACGGTGGTTTTCTCGGCCTCTGGTGGTCCGAGGTCGTTCCCGCTGCCCAGATTCATGCGCCAGGGCCTCCTGCAGACAATGCACTTTGATTTATTGAGATATCTGCAATAGCACCCGAGATATCACCGGATATATATTGGATTTTTCCCTGACCCTGACAGTCCGGCCCCATGAGACGGTGATTTTCTCGGCCCCTGGTGGTCCGAGGTCGTTCCTGCTGCACAGATTCATTCGCCAGTGCCTCCTACAGACAATGCACTTTGATTTATTGCGATACCTGTAATAGCACCCGAGATATCACCAGATATATATTGGATTTTTCCCTGACCCTGAGTGTTCGGCCCCATGACACGGTGGTTTTCTCGGCCCCTGGTGGTCCGAGGTCGTTCCCGCTGCACAGATTTATGCGCTACGGCCCCCTGCAGATAATTCACTTTGGTTTATTGCGCTATCCCTAAAAGCACCCGAGATATCACCAGATATATATTGGATTTTCCCCTGACCCTGAGTGTCCGGACCCATGAGACTGTGGTTTTCCCGGCCCCTGGTGGTCCGAGGTCGTTCCCGCTGCACAGATTCATGCGCCAGGGCTGCCTGCAGACAATGCACTTTGATGTATCGCGCTATCTCTAATAGCACCCGAGATATCACCGGATATATATTGGAGTTTTCCCTCACCCTGAGTGTCCGGCCCCATGTGACGGTGGTCTTCTCGGCCCCTGGTGGTCCGAGGTCGTTCCCGCTGCACAGATTCATGCGCCAGGGCCTCCTGCAGATTATTCACTTTGGTTTATTTCGCTATCTCTAATAGCACCCGAGATATCACCGGATATATAATGGATTTTTCCCCGACCCTGAGCGTCCGGTCCCATGTGACGGTGGCTTTCTTGGCCCCTGGTAGTCCGAGGTCGTTCCCGGTGCACACATTCATGCGCCAGGGCCTCCTACAGATAATGCACTTTGATTTATTGCGCTATCTGTAATAGCACCCGAGATATCACCAGATATGTATTGGATTTTTCCCCGACCCTGACAGTCCGGCACCATGAGGCGGTGATTTTCTCGGCCCCTGGTTGTCCGAGGTCGTTCCCGCTGCAGAGATTTATGCGCAAGGTCCTCCTACGGACAATGCACTTTGATTTATTGCGCTATCTGTAATAGCACCCGAGATATCACCAGATATGTATCGGATTTTTCCCCGACCCTCAGTGTCCGGCCCCATGAGACGGTGGTTTTCTCGGCCCCTGGTGGTCCGAGGTCGATCCCGCTGCACAGACTCATTCGCCAGTGCCTCCTGCAGATAACTCACTTTGGTGTATTGCCCTATCTCTAATAGCACCCGAGATATCACCAGATATATATTTGATTTCTCCCGGACCCTGTTTGTCCGGCCCCATGACACGGTGGTTTTCTCGGCCCCTGGTGGTCCGAGGTCGTTCCCGCTGCACAGATTCATGCGCTACGGCCGCCTGCAGATAATTCACTTTTGTTTATTGCGCTATCTGTAATAGCACCCGAGATATCACCAGATATATGCTGGATTTTTACATGATCTTGGGTGACGGATTCCGAATATCTGTAATTTTCTCGGCCCCTGGTGGTCCGAGGTTGTTCCTGCTGCACAAACTCATTCGCCAGTGCCTCCTGCAGATAACTCACTTTGATTTATCGCGCTATCTCTAATAGCACCCGAGATATCACCAGGTATATATTGGATTTTCCCCTGACCCTGAGTGTCCGGCCCCATGAGACGGTGGTTTTCTCGGCCCCTGGTGGTCCGACGTCGTTGCCGCTGACTAGATTCATGCGCCAGGGTCTCCTACAGACAATGCACTTTGATTTATTGCGCTATCTATAATAGCACCCGAGATACCACCGGATATATATTGGATTTTTCCTTCACCCTGAGTGTCCGGCCCCATGTGACGGTGGTCTTCTCGGCCCCTGGTGGTCCGAGGTAGTTCCCGCTGCACAGATTCATGCGCCAGGGCCCCCTGCAGATAATTCACTTTGGTTTATTGCGCTCTCTCTAATAGCACCCGAGATATCACCGGATATATAATGGATTTTTCCCCGACCCTGAGCGTCCGGACCCATGTGACGGTGGCTTTCTTGGCCCCTGGTAGTCCGAGGTCGTTCCCGGTGCACACATTCATGCGCCAGGGCCTCCTACAGATAATGCACTTTGGTTTATTGCGCTATCTCTAATAGCACCCGAGATATCACCAGATATATATTGGATTTTCCCCTGACCCTCAGTGTCCGTACCCATGAGACTGTGGTTCTCCCGGCCCCTGGTGGTCCGACGTCGTTCCCGCTGCACAGATTCATGCGCAAGGTCCTCCTACGGACAATGACTTTGATTTATTGCGCTATCTGTAATAGCACCCGAGATATCACCAGATATGTATTGGATTTATCCCCGAACCTGAGTGTCCGGCTCCATGAGACGGTGGTTTTCTCGGACCATGGTGGTCCGAGGTCGTTCTCGCTGCACATATTCATGGGCCAGGGCAGCCTGCAGACAATACACTTCGATTTATCGCGCCATCTGTAATAGCACCCGAGATATCAACAGATACATATTGGATTTTTACATAACCTTGGGTGTCCGGCACCATGTGTTGGTGGTTTTCTCGGCCCCTGGTGGTCCGAGGTCGTTCCCGCTGCACATATTCATGCGCCAGGGCCCCCTGCAGATAATTCACTTTGGTTTAGAGCGCTATCTGTAAGAGCACCCGAGATATCACCAGATCTATATTGGATTTTTCCCCGACCCTGAGTGTCCGGCCCCATGAGACGGTGATTTTCTCGGCCCCTGGTGGTCCGAGGTCGTTCCCGCTGCACAGATGCATGCGCCAGGGCCTGCTGCAGATAATTCACTTTGGTTTATTGCCCTATCTCTAATAGCATCCGAGATATCACCAGATATATATTGGATTTTTCCCTAACTCTGAGTGTCCGGCCGCATGAGACGTTGGTTTTCTCGGTCCCTCGTGGTCCCAGGTCGTTCCCGCTGCACAGATGCATGTGCCAGGGCCTCCTGCAGATAATTCACTTCGGTTTATTGCGCTATCTCTAATAGCACCCGAGATATCACCAGATATATATTGGATTTTCCCCTGACCCTGAGTGTCCGGCCCCATGAGACTGTGGTTTTCTCGGCCCCTGGTGGTCCGAGGTCGTTCCGGCTGCACAGATTCATGCGCCAGGGCCTCCTACAGACAATGCACTTTGATTTATTGCGATACCTGTAATAGCACCCGAGATATCACCAGATATATATTGGATTTTTCCCTGACCCTGAGTGTTCGGCCCCATGACACGGTGGTTTTCTCGGCCCCTGGTGGTCCGAGGTCGTTCCCGATGCACAGATTCATGCGCCAGGGCTGCCTGCAGACAATGCACTTTGATGTATCGCGCTATCTCTAATAGCACCCGAGATATCACCGGATATATATTGGAGTTTTCCCTCACCCTGAGTGTCCGGCCCCATGTGACGGTGGTCTTCTCGGCCCCTGGTGGTCCGAGGTCGTTCCCGCTGCACAGATTCATGCGCCAGGGCCTCCTGCAGATTATTCACTTTGGTTTATTTCGCTATCTCTAATAGCACCCGAGATATCACCAGATATATGCTGGATTTTTACATGACCTTGGGTGACGGATTCCGAATATCTTTAATTTTCTCGGCCCCTGGTGGTCCGAGGTTGTTCCTGCTGCACAGACTCATTCGCCAGTGCCTCCTGCAGATAACTCACTTTGATTTATCGCTCTATCTCTAATAGCACCCGAGATATTACCAGATATATAATGGATTTTTCCCTGACACTGACAGTCCGGCCCCATTTGACGTTGGTTTTCTCGGCGCCTGGTGGTCCGCGGTCGTTCCCGCTGCCCAGATTCATACTCCCGGGCCTCCTGCAGATAATTCACTTTGGTTTATGGCGCTATCTCTAATAGCACCCGAGATATCACCAGATATATATTGGATTTTTCCCTGACCCTGAGTGTCCGGTCCCATGTGACGGTGGCTTTCTTGGCCCCTGCTGGTCCGAGGTCATTCTCTCTGCACAGATGCATGCGCCAGGGCCTCCTGCAGATAATTCACTTTGGTTTATGGCGCTATCTGTAATAGCACCCGAGATATCACCAGATATATGCTGGATTTTTACATGACCTTGGGCGACGGATTCCGAATATCTGTAATTTTCTCGGCCACTGGTGGTCCGAGGTTGTTCCTGCTGCACAGACTCATTCGCCAGTGCCTCCTGCAGATAACTCACTTTGATTTATCGCGCTATCTCTAATAGCACCCGAGATATCACCAGGTATATATTGGATTTTCCCCTGACCCTGAGTGTCCGGCCCCATGAGACGGTGGTTTTCTCGGCCCCTGGTGGTCCGACGCCGTTCCCGCTGACTAGATTCATGCGCCAGGGTCTCCTACAGACAATGCACTTTGATTTATTGCGCTATCTATAATAGCACCCGAGATACCACCGGATATATATTGGATTTTTCCTTCACCCTGAATGTCCGGCCCCATGTGACGGTGGTCTTCTCGGCCCCTGGTGGTCCGTGGTAGTTCCCGCTGCACAGATTCATGCGCCAGGGCCCCCTGCATATAATTCACTTTGGTTTATTGCGCTCTCTCTAGTAGCACCCGAGATATCACCGGATATATAATGGATTTTTCCCCGACCCTGAGCGTCCGCTCCCATCTGACGGTGGCTTTCTTGGCCCCTGGTAGTCCGAGGTCGTTCCCGGTGCACACATTCATGCGCCAGGGCCTCCTACAGATAATGCACTTTGATTTATTGCGCTATCTGTAATAGCACCCGAGATATCACCAGATATGTATTGGATTTTTCCCCGACCCTGACAGTCCGGCACCATGAGGCGGTGATTTTCTCGGCCCCTGGTTGTCCGAGGTCGTTCCCGCTGCACAGATTCATGCGCAAGGTCCTCCTACGGACAATGCCCTTTGATTTATTGCGCTATCTGTAATAGCACCCGAGATATCACCAGATATGTATCGGATTTTTCCCCGACCCTCAGTGTCCGGCCCCATGAGACGGTGGTTTTCTCGGCCCCTGGCGTTCCGAGGTTGTTCCCGCAGCACAGATTCATGCGCCAGGGCCTCCTACAGACAATGCACTTTGATTTATTGCGCTATCTGTAATAGCACCCGAGATATCAACAGATACATATTGGATTTTTCCCCGACCCTGAGTGTCCGGCCCCATGAGACGGTGGTTTTCTCGGCCCCTGGTGGTCCGAGGTCGTACCCGATGCACAGGTTCATGCGCCAGGGCCACCTACAGACAATGCACTTTGATTTATTGCGCTATCTCTAATAGCACCGGAGATATCACAAGATATATATTGGATTTTTCCCCGAACCTGAGTGTCCGGCTCCATGAGACGGTGGTTTTCTCGGACCATGGTGGTCCGAGGTCGTTCTCGCTGCACATATTCATGGGCCAGGGCAGCCTGCAGACAATACACTTCGATATATCGCGCTATCTCTAATAGCACCCGAGATATCATCAGATACATCCTGGATTTTTACATAACGTTGGGTGTCCGGCACCATGTGTCGGTGGTTTTCTCGGCCCCTGGTGGTCCGAGGTCGTTCCCGCTGCACATATTCATGCGCCAGGGCCCCCTGCAGATAATTCACTTTGGTTTATTGCGCTATCTCTAATAGCACCCGACATATCGACAGATATATATTGGATTTTCCCCTGACCCTGAGTGTCCGGCTCTATGAGACTGTGGTTTCCTCGGCCCCTGGTAGTCCGAGGTCGTTCCCGCTGCACGGATGCATGCGCCAGGGCCTCCTGCAGATAATTCACTTTGATTTATTGCGCTATCTATAATAGCACCCGAGATACCACCGGATATATATTGGATTTTTCCTTCACCCTGAATGTCCGGCCCCATGTGACGGTGGTCTTCTCGGCCCCTGGTGGTCCGTGGTAGTTCCCGCTGCACAGATTCATGCGCCAGGGCCCCCTGCAGATAATTCACTTTGGTTTATTGCGCTCTCCCTAATAGCACCCGAGATATCACTGGATATATAATGGATTTTTCCCCGACCCTGAGCGTCCGCTCCCATGTGACGGTGGCTTTCTTGGCCCCTGGTAGTCCGAGGTCGTTCCCGGTGCACACATTCATGCGCCAGGGCCTCCTACAGATAATGCACTTTGATTTATTGCGCTATCTGTAATAGCACCCGAGATATCACCAGATATGTATTGGATTTTTCCCCGACCCTGACAGTCCGGCACCATGAGGCGGTGATTTTCTCGGCCCCTGGTTGTCCGAGGTCGTTCCCGCTGCACAGATTAATGCGCAAGGTCCTCCTACGGACAATGCACTTTGATTTATTGCGCTATCTGTAATAGCACCCGAGATAACACCAGATATGTATCGGATTTTTCCCCGACCCTCAGTGTCCGGCCCCATGAGACGGTGGTTTTCTCGGCCCCTGGCGTTCCGAGGTTGTTCCCGCAGCAGAGATTCATGCGCCAGGGCCTCCTACAGACAATGCACTTTGATTTATTGCGCTATCTGTAATAGCACCCGAGATATCAACAGATACATATTGGATTTTTCCCCGACCCTAAGTGTCCGGCCCCATGAGACGGTGGTTTTCTCGGCCCCTGGTGGTCCGAGGTCGTACCCGCTGCACAGGTTCATGCGCCAGGGCCACCTACAGACAATGCACTTTGATTTATTGCGCTATCCCTAATAGCACCGGAGATATCACAAGATATATATTGGATTTTTCCCCGAACCTGAGTGTCCGGCTCCATGAGACGGTGGTTTTCTCGGACCATGGTGGTCCGAGGTCGTTCCCGCTGCACATATTCATGCGCCAGGGCCCCCTGCAGATAATTCACTTTGGTTTATTGCGCTATCTCTAATAGCACCCGACGTATCGACAGATATATATTGGATTTTCCCCTGACCCTGAGTGTCCGACTCTATGAGACTGTGGTTTCCTCGGCCCCTGGTAGTCCGAGGTCGTTCCCGCTGCACAGATGCATGCGCCTGGGCCTCCTGCAGATAATTCACTTTGATTTATCGCTCTATCTCTAATAGCACCCGAGATATCACCAGATATATATTGGATTTTTCCCCGACCCTGAGTGTCCGGCCCCATAAGACGGTGGTTTTCTCGGCCCCTGGTGGTCCGAAGTCGTTCCCGCTGACTAGATTCATGCGCCAGGGTCTCCTACAGACAATGCACTTTGATTTGTTGCGCTATCTGTAATAGCACCCGAGATATCACCGGATATATATTGGATTTTTCCCTCACCCTGAGTGTCCGGCCCCATGTGACGGTGGTCTTCTCGGCCCCTGGTGGTCCGAGGTCGTTCTCGCTGCACAGATTCATGCGCCGGGGCCCCCTGCACATAATTCACTTTGGTTTATTGCGCTCTCTAATAGCACCCGAGGTATCACCAGATATATATTGGATTTTTCCCCGACCCTGACACTCCGGCACCATGAGGCGGTGATTTTCTCGGCCCCTGGTTGTCCGAGGTCGTTCCCGCTGCACAGATTCATGCGCAAGGTCCTCCTACGGACAATGCACTTTGATTTATTGCGCTATCTGTAACAGCACCCGAGATATCACCGGATATATATTGGATTTTTCCCTCACCCTGAGTGTCCGGCCCCATGTGACGGTGGTCTTCTCGGCCCCTGGTGGTCCGAGGTCGTTCTCGCTGACTAGATTCATACGACAGGGCCTCCTACAGACAATGCACTTTGATTTATTGCGCTATCTATAATAGCACCCGAGATACCACCGGATATATATTGGATTTTTCCTTCACCCTGAATGTCCGGCCCCATGTGACGGTGGTCTTCTCGGCCCCTGGTGGTCCGAGGTAGTTCCCGCTGCACAGATGCATGCGCCAGTGCCTCCTGCAGATAATTCACATTGGTTTAGTGCGCTATCTGTAAGAGCACCCAAGATATCACCAGATATATATTGGATTTTTCCCTGACCCTGACAGTCCGGCCCCATGCGTCGATGGTTTTCTCGGTCCCTCGTGGTCCGAGGTCGATCCCCCTGAACAGATTCATGCGCCAGGGCTTCCTGCAGACAATGCACTTTGATTTATTGCGCTATCTGTAATAGCACCCGAGAAAGCACCATATATATGCTGGATTTTTACATTACCTTGGGCGACGGATACCGAAAATCTGTAATTTTCTCGGCCCCTGGTGGACCGAGGTCGTTCCCGCTGCACGGATTCATGCGCCAGGTCCGCCTACAGACAATGCACTTTGATTTATTGCGCTATCTCTTATAGCACCCGAGATATCACCAGATATATACTGGATTTTTCCCCGACCCTGACGGTCCGGCCCCATGAGACGGTGATTTTCTCGGCCCCTGGTGGTCCGAGGTCGCTCCTGCTGCACTGAGTCATGCGCCAGGTCTTTCAGCAGACAATGCACTCTGATTTATTGCGCTATCTCTAATAGCATCCGAGATAACACCAGATATATATTGGATTTTTCCCTAACTCTGAGTGTCCGGCCGCATGAGACGTTGCTTTTCTCGGTCCCTGGTGGTCCCAGGTCGTTCCCGCTGCACAGATGCATGTGCCAGGGCCTCCTGCAGATAATTCACTTCGGTTTATTGCGCTATCTCTAATAGCACCCGAGATATCACCAGATATATATTGGATTTTCCCCTGACCCTGAGTGTCCGGCCCCATGAGACTGTGGTTTTCTCGGCCCCTGGTGGTCCGAGGTCGTTCCGGCTGCACAGATACATGCGCCAGGGCCTAATACAGACAATGCACTTTGATTTATTGCGATACCTGTAATAGCACCCGAGATATCACCAGATATATATTGGATTTTTCCCTGACCCTGAGTGTTCGGCCCCATGACACGGTGGTTTTCTCGGCCCCTGGTGGTCCGAGGTCGTTCCCGCTGCACAGATTTATGCGCTACGGCCCCCTGCAGATAATTCACTTTGGTTTATTGCGCTATCCCTAAAAGCACCCGAGATATCACCAGATATATATTGGATTTTCCCCTGACCCTGAGTGTCCGGACCCATGAGACTGTGGTTTTCCCGGCCCCTGGTGGTCCGAGGTCGTTCCCGCTGCACAGATTCATGCGCCAGGGCTGCCTGCAGACAATGCACTTTGATGTATCGCGCTATCTCTAATAGCACCCGAGATATCACCGGATATATATTGGAGTTTTCCCTCACCCTGAGTGTCCGGCCCCATGTGACGGTGGTCTTCTCGGCCCCTGGTGGTCCGAGGTCGTTCCCGCTGCACAGATTCATGCGCCAGGGCCTCCTGCAGATTATTCAGTTTGGTTTATTTCGCTATCTCTAATAGCACCCGAGATATCACCAGATATATGCTGGATTTTTACATGACCTTGGGTGACGGATTCCGAATATCTGTAATTTTCTCGGCCCCTGGTGGTCCGAGGTTGCTCCTGCTGCACAGACTCATTCGCCAGTGCCTCCTGCAGATAACTCACTTTGGTGTATTGCCCTATCTCTAATAGCACCCGAGATATCACCAGATATATATTTGATTTTTCCCGGACCCTGTGTGTCCGGCCCCATGAGACCGTGGTTTTCTTGGCCCCTGGTGGTCCGAGGTCTTTCCCGCTGCACACATGCATGCGCCAGGTCCTCCTGCAGATAATTCGCTTTGATTTATTGCGCTATCTCTAATAGCACCCGAGATATCACCAGATATATATTGGATTTTCCCCTGACCCTGAGTGTCCGGCCCCATGTGACGGTGGTTTTCTCGGCCCCTGGTGGTCCGAGGTCGTTCCCGCTGCCCACATTCATGCGCCAGGGCCTCCTACAGACAATGAACTTTGGTTTATCGCGCTATCTGTAATAGCACCCGAGATATCACCAGATATATAATGGATTTTTCCCTGACCCTGAGTGTCCGGCCTCATGAGACGGTGGTTTTCTCGGCCCCTGGTGGTCCGAGGTCGTTCCCGCTGCCCAGATTCATGCGCCAGGGCCTCCGACAGACAATGCACTTCGATTTATTGCGCTATCTGTAATAGCACCCGAGAAAGCACCATATATATGCTGGATTTTTACATGACATTGGCTGACGGACACCGAATATCTTTAATTTTCTCGGCCCCTGGTGGTCCGATGTCGTTCCTGCTGCTCAGATTCATGAGCAAGGGCCTCCTACGGTCAATGCACTTTGATTTATTGCGCTATCTCTAATAGCACCCGAGATATCACCAGATATATGCTGGATTTTTACATGACCTTGGGTGACGGATTCCGAATATCTGTAATTTACTCGGCCCCTGGTGGTCCGAGGTCGTTCCCGCTGCACAGATTCATGCGCCAGGGCCTCATGCAGATAATTCACTTGGAGTTATTGTGCTATCTGTAATAGCACCCGAGATATCACCAGATATATATTGGATTTTTCACTGACCCTGAGTGTCCGGCCCCATGTGACGGTGGTTTTCTCGGCCCCTGGTGGTCCGAGGTCGTTCCCGCTGCACAGATTCATGCGCAAGGGCCACCTAAGGAGAATGCACCTTGATTTATTGCGCTATCTCTAATAGCACCCGAGTTATCACCAGATATATGTTTGATTTTTCCCTGACCCTGAGTGTCCGGCCCCATGAGACGGTGGTTTTCTCGGCCCCTGGTGGTCCGAGGTCGTTCCCGCTGCACAGATGCATGCGCCAGGGCCTGCTGCAGATAATTCACTTTGGTTTATTGCCCTATCTGTAATAGCATCCGAGATATCACCAGATACATATTGGATTTTTCCCTAACTCTGAGTGTCCGGCCGCATGAGACGTTGGTTTTCTCGGTCCCTGGTGGTCCCAGGTCGTTCCCGCTGCACAGATGCATGTGCCAGGGCCTCCTGCAGATAATTCACGTCGGTTTATTGCGCTATCTCTAATAGCACCCGAGATATCACCAGATATATATTGGTTTTTCCCCTGACCCTGAGTGTCCGGCCCCATGAGACTGTGGTTTTCTCGGCCCCTGGTGGTCCGAGGTCGTTCCGGCTGCACAGATTCATGCGCCAGGGCCTCCTACAGACAATGCACTTTGGTTTATTGCGCTATCTCTATTAGCACCCGAGATATCACCATATATATGCTGGATTTTTACATGACATTGGGTGACGGATACCGAAAATCTGTAATTTTCTCGGACCCTGGTGTTCCGATGTCGCTCCTGCTGCACAGACTCATTCGCCAGTGCCTCCAATAGACAATGCACTTTGATTTATTGCGCTATCTCTAATAGCACCCGAGATATCACCAGATATATATTGGATTTTTCCCTGACCCTGACAGTCCGGCCCCATGTGTCGATGGTTTTCTCGGTCCCTCGTGGTCCGAGGTCGATCCCCCTGCACAGATTCATGTGCCAGTGCTTCCTGCAGACAATTCACTTTGGTTTATTGCGCTATCTGTAAGAGCACCCGAGATATCACCAGATATATATTGGATTTTTCCCTGACACTGAGTGTCCGGTCCCATGTGTCGGTGGTTTTCTCGGCCCCTGGTGGTCCGAGGTCGATCCCGCTGCACAGACTCATGCGCCAGGACCACCTGCAGATTATTCACTTTGGTTTATTTCGCTATCTCTAATAGCACCCGAGATATCACCAGATATATGCTGGATTTTTAAATGATCTTGGGTGACGCATTCCGAATATCTGTAATTTTCTCGGCCCCTGGTGGTACGAGGTTGTTCCTGCTGCACAGACTCATTCGCCAGTGCCTCCTGCAGATAACTCACTTTGGTGTATTGCCCTATCTCTAATAGCACCCGAGATATCACCAGATATATATTTGATTTTTCCCGGACCCTGTGTGTCCGGCCCCATGACACGGTGGTTTTCTCGGCCCCTGGTGGTACGAGGTCGTTCCCGCTGCACAGATTCATGCGCTACGGCCGCCTGCAGATAATTCACTTTTGTTTATTGCGCTATCTCTAATAGCACCCGAGATATCACCAGATATATATTGGATTTTCCCCTGACCCTGAGTGTCCGGACCCATGAGACTGTGGTTTTCCCGGCCCCTGGCGGTCCGAGGTCGTTCCCGCTGCACAGATTCATGCGCCAGGGCCTCCTACGTACAATGCACTTTGATTTATTGCGCTATCTGTAATAGCACCCGAGATATCACCAGATATATATTGGATTTTTCCCTGACCCTGAGTGTCCGGCCCCATGAGACGGTGGTTTTCTTGGCCCCTAGTGGTCCGAGGTCTTTCCTGCTGCTAGATTCATTCGCCAGTGCCTCCTACAGACAATACACTTTGATTTATTGCGCTATATCTAATAGCACCTGAGATATCACCGGATATATATTGGATTTTTCCCTGACCCTGACAGTCCGGCCCCATGAGACGGTGATTTTCTCGGCCCCTGGTGGTCCGAGGTCGTTCCCGCTGCACCGATTCATGCGCCAGGGTCTCCTACAGACAATGCAGTTGGTTTATTGCGCTATCTGTAATAGCACCCGAGATATCACCTGATATATGCTGGATTTTTACATGACCTTGGGTGACGGATTCCGAATATCTGTAATTTTCTCGGCCCCTGGTGGTCCGAGGTTGTTCTTGCTGCACAGACTCATTCGCCAGTGCCTCCGGCAGATAACTCACTTTGATTTATCGCGCTATCTCTAATAGCACCCGAGATATCACCAGGTATATATTGGATTTTCCCCTGACCCTGAGTGTCCGGTCCCATGTGACGGTGGCTTTCTCGGCCCCTGGTGGTCCGAGGTTGTTCCTGCTGCACAGACTCATTCGCCAGTGCCTCCTGCAGATAACTCACTTTGATTTATCGCGCTATCTCTAATAGCACCCGAGATATCACCAGGTATATATTGGATTTTCCCCTGACCCTGAGTGTCCGGCCCCATGAGACGGTGGTTTTCTCGGCCCCTGGTGGTCCGACGCCGTTCCCGCTGACTAGATTCATGCGCCAGGGTCTCCTACAGACAATGCACTTTGATTTATTGCGCTATATCTAATAGCACCTGAGATATCACCGGATATATATTGGATTTTTCCCTGACCCTGACAGTCCGGCCCCATGAGACGGTGATTTTCTCGGCCCCTGGTGGTCTGAGGTTGTTCCCGCTGCACCGATACATGCGCCAGGGACTCCTACAGACAATGCACTTTGGTTTATTGCGCTATCTGTAATAGCACCCGAGATATCACCAGATATATGCTGGATTTTTACATGACCTTGGGTGACGGATTCCGAATATCTGTAATTTTCTCGGCCCCTGGTGGTCCGAGGTCGTTCCCGCTGCACAGATTTATGCGCTACGGCCCCCTGCAGATAATTCACTTTGGTTTATTGCGCTATCCCTAAAAGCACCCGAGATATCACCAGATATATATTGGATTTTCCCCTGACCCTGAGTGTCCGGACCCATGAGACTGTGGTTTTCCCGGCCCCTGGTGGTCCGAGGTCGTTCCCCCTGAACAGATTCATGCGCCAGGGCTTCCTGCAGACATTGCACTTTGATTTATTGCGCTATCTGTAATAGCATCCGAGAAAGCACCATATATATGCTGGATTTTTACATTACCTTGGGCGACGGATACCGAAAATCTGTAATTTTCTCGGTCCCTGGTGGACCGAGGTCGTTCCCGCTGCACGGATTCATGCGCCAGGTCCGCCTACAGACAATGCACTTTGATTTATTGCGCTATCTCTTATAGCACCCGAGATATCACCAGATATATACTGGATTTTTCCCCGACCCTGACGGTCCGGCCCCATGAGACGGTGATTTTCTCGGCCCCTGGTGGTCCGAGGTCGCTCCCGCTGCACTGAGTCATGCGCCAGGTCTTTCAGCAGACAATGCACTCTGATTTATTGCGCTATCTCTAATAGCACCCGAGATAACACCAGATATATGCTGGATTCTTCCCTGACCCTGACAGTCCGGCCCCATGTGTCGGTGGTATTCTCGGCCCCTGGTGGTCCGAGGTCGTTCCCGCTGCACAGATTCATGCGCCAGGGCCTCCTGCAGCTAATTCTCTTTGGTTTATTGCGCTATCACTAATAGCACCCGAGATATCACCAGATATATGCTGGATTTTTATATGACATTGTGCGACAGATACCGAAAATCTGTAATTTTCTCGGCCCCTGGTGGTCCGAGGTCGTTCCTGCTGCATAGATTCATGCGCCAGGGCCTCCTACAGAAAATGCACTTTGATTTATTGCGCTATCTTTAATAGCACCCGAGATATCACCAGATATATATTGGATTTTTCCCTGACCCTGACAGTCCGGCCCCATGAGACGGTGATTTTCTCGGCCCCTGGTGGTCCGAGGTCGTTCCCGCTGCACAGATGCATGCGCCAGGGCCTCCTGCAGATAATTCACTTTGATTTATCGCGCTATCTGTTATAGCACCCGAGAAAGCACCATATACAATCTGGATTTTTACATGACTTTGGGTGACGGATACCGAAAATCTGTAATTTTCTCGGCCCCTGGTGGTCCGAGGTCGTTCCTGCTGCACAGATTCATGCGCCAGGGCCTCCTACAGACAATGCACTTTGATTTATATCGCTATCTGTAATAGCACCCGAGATATCACCAGATATATATTAGATTTTTCCCTGACCCTGAGTGTCCGGCCCCATGTGACGGTGGTTTTCTCGGCCCCTGGTGGTCCGAGATCGTTCCTGCTGCACAGATTCATTCGCCAGTGCCTCCTACAGACAATGCACTTTGATTTATTGCGCTATCTGTAATAGCACCCGAGATATCACCAGATATATATTGGATTTTTCCCTGACCCTGAGTGTCCTGCCCCATGAGACGGTGGTTTTCTCGGCCCCTGTTGGTCCGAGGTCGTTCCCGCTGCCCAGATTCATGCGCCAGGGCCTCCTACCGACAATGCATGCATATATGCATATATAAAGCTAATAAAATTATGTAAAACTTCATAAAACTCTATAAAACTATATAACACTATAAAAAACAATATAAAACTGTATAAAACTGTATAAAACTATATAAAACTATCAAAACTATATAAAACTATTTAAAACTATATAAAACTAACACAACTATATAAAACTATATAAAACTATATAAAACTATATAATACTAGATAAAACTATATGAAACTATATAAAACTATATAAAACTATATAACACTGACAAAAGTATATAAAACCTTTTAAAAATATATAAGACTATACGAAACAATATGAAGCTATATTAAACTATATAATACTATATAAAACTGTATAAAAATATATAAAACTGTATAAAACTGATGAAACTACATAAGACTATATGAAACTATATAAAACTATATAAATCTATATAAAACTAATGAAACTATATAAAACTATATAAAACTATATAAAACTACATAAAACTATATAAAACTATATAAAACTATATAAAACTATATAAAACTATATAAAACTATATAAAATCATATAAAACTAATAGAACAATATAAAACTGTATAAAACTGTATAAAACATTATAAAACTATATACAACTCTATAAAGCTATATAAAAATATACAAACCTATATAAAACAAATAGGAGTATTTAAAAATAAATAAAACTATATGAAAATATATAAAACTATATAAAACCACATAAAACTAATAGAACTATATAAAACTATATAGGCCAATATAGATCTATATCAAGTCATATAAAACTACGTAAAACTTCATAAAACTACACAAAACTTCATAATAATATATATAACTGCATAACACAATGTAAAAGGTGAAATACAATAAAAAAGAATACAAAACAATTTAAAACCACGTAAAACTACATAATGCTATAGAAACGTGTATAATACTATATAAAACAGTATAAAATTATCTAGAACTATAATATACTATACAAAACTGTATAGAACTGTATAAAATTATATAAAACTCGCATAACACAGTTCCAGATCGCTACTCGGCATTATGGTTAATATCAACGTGCACTCGCACAACACAGATCCAGATCACTTCTCGACCTTACACTTAATATCAACGTGTACTCGCATAACACAGATCCCGATCGGTAGTCGGCATCAGGGTTAAAACCAACGTGTACACGCATAACACAGATCCAGATCGCTTCTCGGCCTATTGTATAGCCACCGATACACGATCAGTCATGTATATATGTATGTGTATATTTATAAATATTTACAATACTCCGCCTCCGCCATAAAGGCGCTTCTGTATAACTACCCCCAGCCAAACTATGTAAGGCTGGGGGAACATTTGTTGAAAAATAAAGCGCTTTTTATCTGTTCTTATCAGCTTAATATCTGATACACTCCGCATCTCGGAGTCAGAATATTAACCTGATTTTTGGAGTCAGGCGGATCGCTGGGGCTCGCTCCACTTCCGCCGCGAGTCGGTCCGGCACTGCAGTGCCGCCGGAAACGGCTCAATTAGCGCTGCTAATTAGAGCTCTCTATCTTTTTTCACCTGCTGGACTGACTCGGGACTCCAAAGAGCAAGCTCCCTTGATATTCTGACTCCGCGAAGTACCCGAAATCGCGGTAGAGTCAACGCCGCGACTACACTGCGCAACAGTGCGGGCCGAGTTGCGATCGGGCGCGTGCGCGGCAAGGTCTGTACACGATCAGTGCTCGAGGTGTTGTGCGGTGAAGTGTGTAATAAGTGCCTTCGCCGCGGGACCGGATCGAGCCTGCGCGGGAGGACCACCAGCGCACCTCCACCTGCGCCATCCACGCGTCCTGCTTCCGAGGACCGCCGAGGGAGAGGACGACCAGGGTCTACCGAGGGTCCAGGACTACTTCAATTAGGACCAACCACCATCCCTGGCCTACCTGGACAACCCTGGTCTTCCTCTACGTCGGTCACCCAACACCGCAACGACCCACCAGGACTTGGCCATCGACGACGCCGACGGGAAGGACGGCTCGCCTGATCCACGTCAACCACCGCTGGATCAGGAATCAGGAGCGAAGTGTTATTCCCCTCGGAGAGCGCTCCTGCATCGCTGGACTCCTGCGCCGAGTGAGTCTCTCTTTTCTTTCTATCCCCCCGGCAGTGAGGAGGGTAACGCAGCCGGTCTCCAGCCGTCTGCGGTGCTCGAATCATCGTCGGTAGTCCTCTACCTTACCCCTACGCGTCCACCCGCTCCGCCGACCGCTCCCATCCGTTGAGGTGTGTCAACGGACCGGGACGCGTGAGGTCCGAGTCGAGTGGCGCCTCCACCTCCTTTTTCTCCCTTCAGTCACCGCCCGCGTGGAGGCTGACTCCACTCACCCGTTAGTGAGTGGACGTCAGGTCGGCCCGCCTGCGGTGCAACCCCCGTGCAGTCCTCGGTGGAGTGGGCGATTCCGTCGCTCTTCCTCCATCGAGATCGCTGCACTCCTCCGCAACCGTCATCCGTTAGTCTCCCTACCGACTGCCACGTCGGAGGCTGTCATTTTTCCAGGCAGTCTTCGACACCGGACTTAGCGCCGGCGGAGTCAGTAGGGTGTTACCGCGTGGCGGTATTCCTACTATCGCTTTTAACTTAGTTTTCTCTTCTCTTCCTCTGTCATTCCCACTTAGTCTATCTTCCCCGTTTCGCCTCGCTGTGGCACTTAGAAATATTTGCCACAGCAACTCTGTCTCTTTCTTCTTCTGTCTCACTCGTAGCGTAGGACTTAGTCTTAAGAGCGATGCAGGACCGCGGTGATAGTGCGACGATCACCTCCTGCACTACCGAGGGGAGTAATAATCTCGCCCTGACAATCAGCGGCCTGTACAGGTCCCACTCGGACTTGACGAAGCACGCCCGGAAGCATCATCCGGGCGTTGCAGTGAAATACAAGTGCCGTGAGTGCAGCTTCACCGGCAACGGGAAGTATCCACTCAAGGTGGTGAAGCTGCACCACGGCCATATTCATAGTTCCGGCCAACAGAACAGTCCGAGTGGGACTTGTGCACCTCCCGTGACAGGCGCGACCGGTTCAAGCAACACCTCGCGTCGGGGGAGTTCCGCGACATCCGCCCCCGCAGAACCGCGCGCTGCTGCGATTGCTACTGCCAATTTGGCGGCCCAGTCCCCGCCCCCGCATTCGACGTGCGCCGCGACGTCGCCGCCCCGCCCCGGCCCACCCACACCCCTACAACGGCGAGGGATTCTACGGGGACGGCCACCACCACCTGCGCGACGCGGCGCACAAGGGCGGCAGCGGCAACAACAACAGCAACAACAACAGCGGGGATAACAACATCCAGGACGACGAGGACTACGAGGACGACGACGAAGACGACGACCACGAGACCAGTGGCGACGGGGGGCAAGGCGCGGGCCACGAAGCAAACAACGTTGCGTGGGGTGCTGGTAACGGCGGCTGCGACGGCTATGACGACGTCGTATCGCACGCCGCCGTCCGGCACTCCCACGCTAACGATCACGATCGGGCCCACCACCAGCGCCCGGCCCGCGCCCCCGCCCCCCACCCAACCAACCTACCCCAGACCTAAGGGGACGCCAGCGGTCCAGAAGAGCGGCAGCCCGCAGCGGCGATCGGGGTTGGCTGCCCCTAGGACATCGCCGCCGGCTGCAAGGGCGCCTGCTACAAGGAGAGGCTACGGTCCCTTAGCCGCTACCGCAACGAGGCCCACCCCACCGGGCAGAAGAGCGGCCCCCGCTACCAGGGGGTCGACTGGCACCCCTCCCGCAAGAACCCCACCTGTCAGGACCCCGCCTACCACCACCCAAAGGCGGGCGACACGGGGTATGAGGGGTGCCAAAGCCCCGGTGGAGGTGGGCAGAAGAACTGCCACCACCACCACCCGGAGGACGGTAGCGGCTCCGACCGGATCCAGAAGAACGCCCCCGAGAATTGGAGGGAATCCCACCGCCCACACACCATCACCAAGGGCGGTGGTACAGGGAAAGAGTCCCTCCAGCGGCCCCACACCACCTCGGGCCGCCCTACGGAAACCCTCGGGGGTAAGCACGGCGGCCTCACCATCTTAGGCCGCCGTCACAGCAGGCGCCCCGTCACTTACGTCACCTCCCTCGCCGATTGACGTCGCACCGGAAAGGGGGCTGCGTACAGCAACCCGGGCCACCACTTCACCGCCCGAGCCCACACCACCCAAGCGCAGCCCCCCACCGAGGAAGCACTGGAGCCCCAGGTCGCCGCCGACCATCCGCGGCGAGCAGGGGGCTCCGTTACCGGTAACATCGGCGAGCATGGTGACGTTGTGCACCTCCACCGTTACCACCACCTGCAGCGGGGGGCCGATAATGACCCCCCTGCCTATTGTGGGAGGAGCGATGGTGGCCAGGCCGCTACCACCATCTCCAGCGGCCCCGCTCCTCCCACCCATCGAAGAGGTGGAGGTGCCGCAGCCGGCCGGGGCAGCCGTTAGCCCCGATTCTTCACCGGAGCTGTGGCGAATCGCCGCTGGATCCCGCCGACGCCACCACCGCGGGATCCTGTCGTCGAGCTCGTCGTCCGACGAGGAGGCGCAGCCGCTGCCTCCAGCGAAGAGGACGACGCCTCCGCCCGCACTACCACCGCGGGATAAGTCCCCCGCCCGGCCGTCACCGGGCAGCAGCAGCAGCAGCAACAACAAAAACAGCGACGCGCAAAACATCGCACATCGGTCTTTAGCAGGGTGCTCCGGGGCGTCCTCGGTGAGTAGCGTAATACCGCTTAGCCCTTCGCGACTCCCGAGGGTCCCACGTACTGCCCCCGGCTCTTTTTTTAATTTGCGGGAAGGGGTAGTTTTAAATCGCGCGGGGAGGGATAATCGGAGGCCCGTCCCCGTGGATGCAACCGTGAGGGGTGCTCCTGCCTCCGCGACGGAGGCGACCGCACCTGCGAGAAGTCGCAGACCGACCGCACCCTCGCGTGCCTCGGGACCTCGTGAGCCCAGGCGTCCTGCGGCATCCGGGCAGCCCTCTCGAAGACGGGGCGCCATCCGGCCTTTGGTCGGGGAAGCGTTTCCTTCGGAGAGAGAGTTGTTGATCGAAATGGCGCAGAACGCTGGCTCCCTGGAGCAGCTGGAGGATGTTGCGAGGGAAATCGCAGCATACCTTCAGGGCTTCAGAGTCGAGGGACCGACCACGAGAGGGGGCGGGACGGATAGGCCCCAACAGCGTGCGAGAGCTAGGGGCGTGTCGGGCGACCAAGCGGCTCGCGGTTCGAGCGATCACCGCGATCGTCCTGTGTTGGCAGGTGGACCAACGCGGGGGGACCAGGTAAGGGAGGCTACGCGTATACAACGGCTCTTCAGGCAGAACCGTCGGCGTGCTGTTCAGGAGGTGCTCATGGGCCCGTCCTTGCACTGCAAAGTGCCAAAGGACAGGGTACATGAGTACTTCCTCAACATGTACTCACCGGCGGGGAACCTGGGAGCTAGGCATCCCCCGCCTTCCATCGAGGCTCCAGACGAGGCCAGCAATGTGGCCTTGGTGAAGCTCTTCGAAATGAGTGAGGTAGATCGTCGGATCAGGCGTATGACAAACTCTGCGCCCGGTCCCGACGGTCTAACTTACAATGACCTGAAAAGGGCAGATCCGGGGTCGCATTTGCTGACCTCTTTGTTTAACGTATGTCTTCGTCTGGAGTCGGTCCCCTCGTGTTGGAAAACTACCAACACTGTGCTCGTGCACAAAAAGGGCGATCGCGACGACCTGTCGAACTGGCGACCGCTGGCCATGTCCGATACGACCCCGAAGCTCTTCGCCGCTGTTCTGGCTGACCGTCTCGTCGCGTGGTCGGTCAAAAATAAGCGCCTAAGTCCCGCGCAAAAGGGCTTCCTGCCGTACGAGGGGTGTTACGAACATAACTTCGTGCTGCAGGGAGCCCTTACAGACGCTCGCAGGTGGGGGCGTCAGGTGGTGGTGGCGTGGCTGGACCTGTCGAACGCGTTCGGCTCGGTCCCCCACGCTTCCATCTACCAATCCTTCGTGGAGGCCGGCGTTCCCTCTACTCTTCAGAATATTCTGAAGAGTATGTACCACGGTTGCACCACACGGGTGCGGACCGCCGATGGGTTTACCGACCCCGTTCCCATCCTCTCCGGGGTGCGCCAGGGCTGTCCGATGAACCCTGTGGCGTTTAACCTCGCCCTGGAACCGGTGCTGCGCGCAGCTACCGGAACCTCGGCGGGTTACACGTTGCACGGCCATCGGCACAGTGTCCTGGCGTACGCGGACGATCTCGCGTTGATCGCCGACACCCCGGAGGGCATGGAAACGCTGCTAAAGGCAGTGGATGCTGCGGCGAGTGGCATCGGATTGCGGTTTAATCCCGCAAAATGCGCGACACTCCACCATCGTGGCAGGGGGCCGCGCGGTATCCGTGCCACTCGCTTCACCATCCAGGGTCAGCAAATGCGCGCCCTGGTAGCCGGTGAGCCCTATGAACACCTGGGCGTTCCCACCGGGTTTCAGGTCCGTCAAACCCCACTGCTGACGATCGACGAGCTGGTCCAGGACCTGCAGGCCGTCGACCGTTCCCTCTTGGCCCCGTGGCAGCTTTTATACTGCCACGCCTCGACTTCTACCTGCGGGGAGCCCACGTGGAGAAACGTCCCTTAGTCGAAGTCGACAAACAAGTGCGACGTATGGCCAAATCCTGGCTCAACCTCCCGCAGCGGGCCAGCGCGGAGGTAGTCTACCTCCCACCCAGTAGGGGGGGATGTGGACTGCTTCCGCTTGCTGACATGGCCGACGTCCTGACCATCGCTCATGCCTTCCGTCTTTTGACGGCGTATGATGCGGTGGTCAGGGAGTTGGCCTGGAACTCACTGCGCGAGGCTGTAGCCAGGAAAATCGGCCATACCAACCCGTCGAACAATGACCTGGCCGAGTACCTCTCTGGTTCGCTGGAGGGGTACTTCGCCAGGGACGGGGGGGGACGTTTCTTCGCTGTGGTCGAGGGCACGGAACGCGGCACGCAGGAGTCGGGACCTGCTCGGATTGCGTTGGCAGTGGAGCGAGGCGAGATCTGAGCTCTCGGTTACGCTCAGGGGTTCTCGCGATCGGGAGACCATAGTTCCGCCCGTGGCGTGGGGCCAGATCATCCGCCGATTGCGGATGGCAGTGGTAGAATACTACCATCAACGCCTTCAGCGTAAGAAGGACCAGGGGAAGGTATTCGGGGTGTCGTCGCGGAGTGGTGCTTCAAACCACTTCCTCCGCGGCAGCAACTTCACCCGCTTCGCCGATTGGCGCTTTATACACCGAGCTCGCCTCGACGTCTTGCCTCTTAACGGGGCAAGACGCTGGGGTGAGGGTGATAAGCGTTGCCGGCGATGTGGGGCGGAGCTCGAATCCCTTCCCCACGTCCTTTGCCACTGCCGTCCGCACTCGGCGGCCTGGCAACTTCGCCACGATGCGGTGGTTTCCCGCATCGCTAAGGCCTGCCGGCTCCCAGGGGAAATTAGGGTAAACCGGACGGTCGAGGGCATCGACGGGGATCTGGGGGCTCTGAGGCCTGACATTGTCGTCAGGCACGAGCCCTCAAGGAGCATCGTCATCGTCGATGTTACCGTGCCTTTCGAGAACGAATATATTTCGTTCGAGGAGGCCAGGGCGCGAAAGATACATCAGTATAAGCCCCTGGCCGACGTTCTCGGAGGGCGCGGTTATCGGGTGGCGGTCTCCGCGATCGTCGTCGGTGCTCTCGGCTCGTGGGATCCGGCCAATGAGTCGGTGTTGAAGATCTTGCGTATCGGTAATCGATACGCATCTCTGATGCGCCGGCTCATTGTGTCGGAGACTGTCCGGTGGAGCCGGGATATCTACGTGGAGCACGTATCGGGAGTTCGCCAGTATCGCGAGGCACTCGCCGAGGATGTCCCGGCCCCTGATCCAGGCCGACCCACTTGGAACCTGCGGGGGTCAACTCCCCCGACTTAGGTAGAGGAGCAGCAGACGGAGGCAGCGACAGGGTAAGTACAAAAGCTGATACCTAGCCATTAACCAAGTGTCTGTGCGCTATATTTTATTATTTTAACAACTATGGAATTTTAACTAACAACCTATACTTATGCACTTTTTAATGTCTTCAACTATCCCTCTTAATCTTTTAACTATCTATTTTAATTCTTGCCTCTCTCTTTTTATGCTATCTATTATTATTTGTTTTAATTAAACTACCACTTTTCTTCTGTTTTATTTATCGACTTTTGACGTTACTTAACCGCTTTTTATCAATCTTTAGTTTTCTTATTTTAATAGTGATGGGACACTGGTTCTTTTTAATCCATCAACTTTTGTACTCTTTCCATTCATTTCGTACTATGGCACAGTTATCTTTCCACAGCCGTAGCAGCCAGGTGTTTGCCAATTTATTTATCTATTTATTATTATTTATTTATTTATTGTTTTAACTATGTACATATTTATTAATCCACCTATTTGTCCATTGTTTTAGCTATTTATATATTTCTTTATTTATGTATTTATTTGTCTATTTATTTAACTATCTATTTATTTATTTATTCATTTATTTATTTATCTATTTAATTATTTATCTATTTATTTATCTTTATATCTATTCATTTTTATTTATTTACTTACTTATTAATTTTGTTATCTGCTTATTTTTTTATTTGCTCATCTATTTATATATTTATTAATGTAATACTTATGTATTTTGGTTTTAAACCTGACTCACTCCTATTGCCTGCTGCAACACGCTGCTTACCATCTACCTGAACCTGCACTAACGCGCATGCGCCCCAATTTAACTAAAATATTGCCACTAATAGTTAGTGAATTGTATATATTTATTTGCGTTTTATAATTTATTTTGTGACTATTTAATTTATGTATTAATTATTCTATTCTTATTTCTGTCTTGTTTTTATATTATTTCTTTAAGTAATATTACTCTGCTTTGTGTTAGTTTCTACGGCGAAGGCTCGGGCATCCTAATGACCCGAAACTGGCTAAGGAATTATGATTTATGTACACACTCAACCCTAATTGTATATACCTATCCCTCGATTTTATCTATTTATCATTATTTATCGTTCTTTTTATTTATTTATATATTTATTTATTTATTTATTTATGTTATTGCTATTGCATTCGCTAATCTTAATCTATATGTACCTATTTATTTATTTATCATTTTAACGTACTCTTTTATTTTTATATTTATTTGCCTATGTATCTATATACGCTATAGCCAAGGCCGCAACTAGGCGGTTCTAGATAACTTTTATTATAACTAAAATTAATATTTTAATTAGCCTTCGCCATAAAGGCGCTGCTATGTATCCACCCCCGGCCGAACTATGTAAGGCCGGGGGAACATGTCTTGGAAATAAACGCCTTTTATGATCTTAGCCATAAGGCCGAGAAGCGATCTCGGTGTGGGTTATTCGTGTACACTTTGCTGTCAGCCATAAGGCCGTGAAGCGATCTGGATTTGGGTTATTCCAGTACACTTTGATGTTAGCCATGAGGGCGAGAAGCGATATGGATGTGATTTATGCGGGTACACTTTGATTTCATCCATAAGGCCGAGAAGCGATCTGGATGTGTGAAATGCGAGTACACATTGATCTTGTCCATAAGGCCGAGGAGCGATCTGAATTTGGTTTATTCGAGTACAATATGCTCTTAACCATAAGGCCGAGAAGCGATCTGGATGTGTGTTATTCGAGTACACTTTGATCTTAGCCATGAGGCCAAGAAACGATCTGGATTTGGGTTCTTCGAGTACACTTTGATCTTAGCTGTAAGGCCGAGAAGCGATCTGGATGTGTGTTATGCGAGTACACTTTGATCTTCTCCATATTGCCGAGAAGCGATTTGAATGTGGTTTATTCGAGTACCCTTTGATCTTAGCCATATTGCCGAGAAGTGTTCTGGATGTGTGTTATGCGAGTACAATTTGATCTTAGCCATAAGGCCGAGAGGCGATATGGATGTGTGTTACGCGAGTACACTTTGATCTTAGCCGTAAGGGCGAGAAGCTATCTGGGTGTGTGTTATGCGAGTTCACTTTGATCTTAGGCATAAGGCCGAGAAGAGATCTCGACTTGGGTTATTCGAGTACACTTTGATCTTAGCCATAATGCCGAGAAGGAATCTGGATGTGTGTTATGCAAGTACACTTTCATCTTATTCATAAGGTCGAGAAGCAACCAGGATTTGTGTTATTCGAGTACCCTTTGATCTTAGCCATGGGGCCGAAAAGCGACCTGGATGTGTGTTATGCGAGTACACTTTCATCTTATTTATAAGGCCGAGAAGTGATCTGGATTTGGGTTATTCGAGTACACTTTGATCTTATCCATAAGGTCGAGAAGCGATCTGGATCTGTGTTATGCAAGTACACTTTCATCTTATTTATAAGGCCGAGAAGCAACCAGGATTTGTGTTATTCGAGTACACTTTGATCTTAGCCGTAAGGCCGAGAAGCGATCTGGATTTGGGTTATTCGAGTACACTTTGATCTTAGCCCTAAGGCCGAGAAGCGATCTGGATGTGTGTTATGCGAGTACACTTTGATCTGAGCCATAAGGCCGAGAAGCTGTACTATAAAACTATATAAAACTATGTAAAACTATATATCACTAATACAACTGTATAAAACTACATTGAATTATATAAAACTATATAAAACTATATAAAACTTTATAAAACTATGTAAATCTATATAAATCTATATAAAACTATATAAAACTATATAAAACTATATAAAACTATATAAAACTATATAAAACTATATAACTGCATAAAACTATCAAAACTCTATAAAACTATATAAAACTATATTAAACTATCAAAACTATATAAAACTGTATAAAACTATATAGAACTGTATAAAACTATATAAAACTATATAAAACTAATAGAATTATATAAAATTATATAAAACAATATATAACAATAAAATTCTATTAAAACTATGTCAAACCAAATAAAACTACACAAAACTACATAAAACTATTTAAAACTTTATAAAACTAATAGAACTATATAAAATTATATAAAACTATATAAAGCTATATACAGCTATATAATACTATGTAAAACAATAAAATTCTATTAAAACTATATCAAATTATATCAAACTTTATAAAACTACATAAAACAATTTAAAACTATATAAAACCAATAAAACTATATAAAACTATATAAAACTATACAAAGCTCTATAAAACTATAAAAAGCTATATAAAACTATATAAAACTATAAACGACTATATAAAACTATACAAAACAATATAAAACTAACAAAACTATATAAAACTACATAAAACTAGATAAAACTATACAAGACTATATAAAACTAAGAAAACTATATAAAAGTACATGAAATTATATAAATCTATACAAAACTGTATAAAACTATAGAAATCTATATAAAACTATATAAAACTTCATCGAACTACATAAAACCATATAAAGCTATTTAAACTATATAAAACATTGTAAAACTGTATAAAACAAACAAAAGTATAAAAAACTACATAAAACTATATAAGACTGTATAGAACTATATATAACCATGCAAAACTAATAAAACTATCTGAAACTATACAAAACTATATATAACTATATAAAAATATATAAAACTATATAAAACTATATGAAACTATGTAAAATTATATAAAACTATATAAAACTAATAAATCTATATAAAACTATGTAAAACTGTATAAAACTATGTAACACTAATAACACTATATGAAACTATACAAAACCATGTAAAATTACGAAAACTATATAAAACTATATAAAACAATGTAAAACTATTTAAAACTATGTAAATCTACATAAGACTAAGGAAAACTATACAAAACTATATAAAAATATATAAAACTATATAAAACTGTCTAAAACTATATAAAACTGTGTAAAACTAATAAAACTGTATAAAGCTATATGAAACTATGTAAAACTAAGGAATACTATACAAAACTATATAAAACTATATAAATTTATATAAAACTGTATAAAACTAATAAAACTATATAAAACTACATAAAACTATATAAAACTATACAAGAATATATAAAACTATATAAAACTATATAAAACTGTATAAAACTATATGGAACTATATAAAACTAAATAAAACTATATAAAACTATGTAAAACTATATAAAACTATATGAATCTACATAAAACTAAGGAATACTATACAAAACTATATAAAACTATATAAAACTATAGAAAACTATATAAAACTATATAAATCTATATAATTCTATGTTAAACTATGTAAAACTATATAAAACTATGTAAAACTATATAAAACTACATCAAACTATATAAAACTATATAAAGCTATCTAAAACTATATAAAACGATGTAAAATTAAAAAAATTATATAAAACAATATACAACTATATAAAGCTATGTAAAAGTATATAAAACAATGTAAAACTATATAAAACAAACAAAACTGTAAAAGACTACATAAAACTATATAAAACTGTATAGAACTGCATATAACTATATAAAACTAATACAACTATATAAAACTATATAAAACAATATAAAACTATATAAAACTATATAAAATTATATCAAACTATATAAAACGATATAAAACTATATAATAATATATAAAACTGTATAAAGCTATGTAAAACTATATAAAACCATGTAAAATGTATGAAACTATATAAAAGTATATAAAAGTATATAAAACTATATAGAACTATATAAAACTATGTAAAACTAATAAAACTATGTGATACTATATAAAACTATATAAAACTAATAAAACTATTTAAAACTATATAAAACTATATAAAACTATATAAAGCTATGTAAAACTATATAAATCTATGTAAAATTATATAAAACTATATAAAACAAATAAAACTATATAAAACTATGTAAAACTATATACAACTATGTAAAACTATATAAAACTTATAAAACTATGTAAAACTACATAAAACTATATGAAACTACACAAAACTATATAAAACTAACAAAACTAAATAAAACTACATAGAATTATATAAAACTATACAAAACTATATAAAACTATATAAATCCGTATAAAACTATATAAAACTATATAAAATTATATTAATCTATATAAAACAATATAAAACTATATAAAACTATATAAAACTATATAAAATTATATAAAGCTATATAAAACTAATAAAACTATATAAAACTATATAAAACTATGTAAAACTATATAAAACTATGTAAAACTATATAAAACTATATAAAACTATATAAACCTATATAAAACTATATAAAACTAATAAAACTATATAAAACTATATAAAACTATATAAAACTATATAATAATATATAAAACTAACAAAACTATATAAAACTATATAAAACTATATTAAACAATGAAACGCTAATAAAACTATATAAAACTATATACAACTACATAAAACTGACTGAAACTGTATAAAACTATATAAACTATATAAAACTATATAAAACAATATAAAACTATGTAAAACTATATAAAACTATATAACTATATAAAACTATATAAAACTATATAAAACTATATAAAACTATATAAAACGATATAAGACTATATAAAACTAACAAAACTAAGAAAAATTATGTAAAACTATATAAAACTAATAAACCTATATAAAACTATATAAAACTATATAAATCTAACAAATCTATATAAAAGTATATAAAACTCTATAAAACTATATAACACTATATAAAACTATATAAAAAAATATAAAACTAACAAAACTATATAAAACTATATAAAACTATGTAAAACTGTCTGAAACTGTATAAAACTATATAAACTATATAAAACTATATATAACCATGTGAAACTCTACAAAACTATATAAAACTATATAAAACTATATAAATCTATATAAAACTATATAATACTATATAAAACTCTATAAAACTATATAAAACTAATAAAACTATATGAAAGTATATAAAACTCTATAAAACTATATAAAACTATATAAAACTAATAAAACTATATAAAGCTATATAAAACTCTATAAAACTATGTAAAACTATATAAAACTAACAAAACTATACATAACTATGTAAAACTATATAAAACAATATAAAACTATATAAAACTATCTAAATCTATATAAAACTAACAAAACTATATAAAATTATGTAAAACTATATAAAACTCTATAAAACTATATAAAACTATATAAAACTATATGAAACTAACAGAACTATATAAAACTATGTAAAACTATATAAACCTATATAAAACTGTATAATACTATATAAAACTATATAAAGCTATAATAAAACTAATAAAACTAATAAATCTATATAAATCCATATAAAACTGTATAAAACTATATAAACCCAATAAAACTATATAAAACTATATAAAACTATATAAAACTAATAAAACTATATAAAACTATATAAAACTATATAAAACTCTATGAAACTATATAAAACTATATAAAACTATATAAAATTAACCAAACTATATAATTCAGTATAAAACTATATAAAACTAATAAAACTATATAAAACTATATAAAACTATATAAAAATTTGAAACTATATGAAACTATATAAAACTCTATAAAACGATATAAAACTAACAAAACTATATAAAACTATATTAAACTATGTAAAACTAATAAACCTATATAAAACTATATAAAACTATATAAAACTATACAAAACTAACACAGCTATATAAAACTATATTAAACTATGTTAATCTCTATAAAACTATATAAAACTATATAAAACTATAAAAAACTATATAAAACTCTATAAAACTATATAAAACTACATAAAACTATATAAAACTATATAATACTATATACAAATATATGAAACTAACAAAACTATGTAAAACTATGTAAAACTATATAAACCTATATAAAACTGTATAATACTATATACAACTATATAAAGCTATAATAAAACTAATAATACTAATAAATCTATATAAATCCATATAAAACTGTATAAAACTATATAAACCTAATAAAACTATATAAAACTATATAAAACTATACAATACTAACAAAACTATATAAAACTACATAATACTATATAAAACTATATAAAACTATATAAAACTATATAAAACAATATAAAACTAACAAAACTATATAAAACTATAAAAACTATATAAAACTGTCTGAAACTTTATAAAACCTCATAAACTATATAAAACTATAAAAAACTATATAAAACTATATAAAACTCTACAAAACTATATAAAATTATATAAAACTATATAAAACTATATAAAATTCTATAAAACTATATAAAACTGTATGAAACTAACAAAACTATATAAAACTATGTAAAACTATATAAACCTATATAAAACTGTATAATACTATATAAAACTATATAAAGCTATAATAAAACTAATAAAACTAATAAATCTATATAAATCCATATAAAACTGTATAAAACTATATAAACCTAATAAAACTATATAAAACTGTATAAAACTATATAACTATATAAAACTATATAAAACTATATAAATCTAATAAATCTATATAAAACTATATAAAACTATATAAAACTATATAAAACTCTATAAAACTATATAAACCTATATAAAACTAACAAAACTATATAGAACCATGTAAAAATATATAAAACTATATAAAACTATATAAGACTATATAAAACTATATAAAACTATATTAAGCTAATAAAACTATGTAAAACTATATAATACTATATAAAACTACATGAAAATATTTAAAACTAACAAAACTATATAAAACAAACAAAACTATATAAAACTCTATAAAACTATATAAAACTATATAAAACTATATAAAACTATATGAAACTATATAAAACTCTATAAAACTATATAAAACTATATAAAACTATATAAAACTATTTAAAAATATATAAAACTATATATACCTATATAAAACTATACAAAACTAATAAATCTATATAAATCCATATAAAACTGTATAAAACTATATAAACCTAATAAAACTATATACAACACTATAAAACTATATAAAACTAACAAAACCCTATATGCCTATATAAAACTCTATAGAACTATATAAAACAATATAAAACAATATAAAACAATATAAAACTATCTAAAAACTATATGAAACTAAGAAAACTATATAAAATTATGTAAAACTATATAACACTAATAAACCTATATAAAACTATATAAAACTATATAAAGCTAATAAAACTATGTAAAACTATATAATAATATACAAAACTATATAAAACTATATAAAATTATATAAAACTATATAAAGCTAATAAAACTATGTAAAACAGTATAAAACTATATAAAACTATACAAAACTATATAAAACTAACAAAACTATATAAAACTATATAAACTATGTAAATCTCAATAAAACTATATAAAACTATATAAAACTATGTAAAACTCAATAAAACTATATAAAGCTAACAAAACTCTATAAGCATATATAAAACTGTATAGAACCTATATAAAACTATATAATACTATATAAAGCTATATAAAACTATATAAAACTATATAAAACTAATAAAACTATATAAAACTATATAAAACTAATAAAACTACATAAAACTGTCTGAAACTGTATAAAACAATATAAACTATATAAAACTCTGTAAAACTATATAAAACTAACAAAACTATATAAAACTATATAAAACTATATAAAACTAACAAAACTATATAAAACTATATTAAACTATGTAAACTATATAAAACTATATAACACTATATAAAACTACATAAAACTATACAAAACTTTATAAAACTGTCCGAAACTGTATAAAAACTATATAAACTATATGAAGCTATATAAAACTATATAAAACTATATAAAACTGTCTGAAACTGTATAAAACTACATGTAACTATGTAAAACTATATAAAACTATACAAAACTGTATAAAACTACATCCAACTATATAAAACCATATAAAACTCTATAAAGCTATAGAAAACGATTTAAAACTATATAAAACTATATAAAACTCAGAAAACTATATAAAACTGTATAAAACTATATAAAACTACATAAAACTAAGAAAACTATATAAAACTATATAAAACTATATAAAACTCTATAAAACTATATAAAACTATTTTAAACTATAAAAACTATATAAAACTATATAAAACTAACCAAACTACATAAAACAGTATAAAACTATATAAAACTATATAAAACTATATAAACCTATATAAAACTCTATAGAACTATATAAAACTATATAAAACTAATTAAACTGTATAAAACTATATAAAAATATATAAAACTAACAAAACTATATTGAACTATACAAAAATTTATATAAAACTAACAAAACTATATAAAACTATATAAAACTATATAAAACTATATAAAACTATATAAAACTATATAAAACTATATAAAACTGTATAAATCTATTTAAAAGTATATAAAACTATATAAAACTATATGAAACTATATAAAACTATATAAAACTAACAAAACTATATAAACCTATATAAAACTCTATAGAACTATATAAAACTATATAAAACTATATAAAACTATATAAACTAAATAAAACTAATTAAACTGTATAAAACTATATAAAAATATATAAAACTAACAAAACTATATAAAACTATACAAAAATTTATATAAAACTAACAAAAACTATATAAAACTATATAAAACTCTATAAAACTATATAACACTATATAAAACTATATAAAACTATATAAAACTATATAAAACTAACAAAACTATATAAAACTGTATAAAACTATATAAAACTATATAAAACTATATAAAACTAATAAAACTATATAAAACTATATAAAACTATATAAAACTAACAAAGCTATATAAAACTATATAAAACTCTATGAAACTGTATAACACTATATAAAACTATATAAAACTATATAAAAGTATATAAAACTCTATAAAACTACATAAGACTATATAAAACTATATCAAACAATATAAAACTAACAAAACTATTTAAAACTATATAAAACTATATAAAACTGTCTGAAACTGTATAAAACTATATAAACTATATAAAACTATATAAAACCATATGAAACTAGACAAAACTATATAAAACTATATAAAACTATATAAAACTCTATAAAACTATATAACACTATATAAAACTATATAAAACTATATAAAACTATATAAAACTATATATAACTATATAAATCTAAGTAAAACTATATAAAACTATATAAAACTATATAAATCTAAGTAAAACTATATAAAACTATATAAAACTATATAAAACTATATAAAACTATATAAAACTATATAAAACTAACAAAACTATATAAAACTATATAAAAGTATATAAAACTATATAAAACTTTACAAAACTATATAAAACTAACAAAACTATATAAAACTATATTAAACTATGTAAATCTCTATAAAACTATATAAAACTATATAAAACTATAAAAACTATATAAAACTATATAAAACTATATAAAACTAATTAAACTAACTATATAAAACTGTCTGAAACTGTATAAAACAATATAAACTATATAAAACTCTGTAAAACTATATAAAATAACAAAACTATATGAAACTATATAAAACTATATAAAACTCTATAAAACTATATAATAATATCATGAAACTAACAAAACTATATAAAACTATATAATACTAATAAAACTACATAAAACTATATAACACTATATAAAACTACATAAAACTATACAAAACTATATTAAACTATATAAAACTGTCTGAAACTGTATAAAACTACATCCAACTATATAAAACCATATAAAACTCTATAAAGCTATATAAAACGATTTAAAACTATATAAAACTATATAAAACTATATAAAACTCAGAAAACTATATAAAACTGTATAAAAGTATATAAAACATCATAAAACTAAGAAAACTATATAAAACTATATAAAACTATATAAAACTATATAAAACTCTATAAAAACTATATAAAACTATATAAAACTATATAAAGTATATAAAAACTATATTAAACTATGTAAATGTCTATAAAACTATATAACACTATAAAAAACTCTATAAAACTCTGTAAAACTATATAAAACTACATACAACTATATAAAACTATATAGAAATATATAAAACTAACAAAACTATATAAAATTATATAAAACTAACAAAACTATATAAAACTGTATAAAACTATATAAAACTGTATAAAACTATATAAAACTACATAAAACTAAGAAAATCTATATAAAACTATATAAAACTATAGAAAACTATATAAAACTTTATAAAACTATATAAAACTATTTAAAACTGTATAAAACTATATAAAACTATATAAAACTAACCAAACTATATAAAACAGTATAAAACTATATAAAACTATATAAAACTATATAAAACTATATAAAACTATATAAAACTAATAAAACTATATAAAACTATATAAAACTATATAAAACTAACAAAACTATATAAAACTATATAAAACTACATAAAACTATATAAAAATATAAAAAACTTTACAAAACTACATAAAACTATACAAAACTATATAAAACTATATAAAATTATATAAAACTATATAAAGCTAATAAAACTATGTAAAACAGTATAAAACTATATAAAACTATACAAAACTATATAAAACTAACAAAACTATATAAAACTATATAAAACTATGTAAATCTCAATAAAACTATATAAAACTGTATAGAACTATATAAAACTATATAATACTATATAAAGCTATATAAAACTATATAAAACTATATAAAACTAATAAAACTATATAAAACCATATAAACTAATAAAACTACATAAAACTGTCTGAAACTGTATAAAACAATATAAACTATATAAAACTCTGTAAAACTATATAAAACTAACAAAACTATATAAAACTATATAAAACTATATAAAACTAACAAAACTATATAAAACTATATTAAACTATGTAAACTATATAAAACTTTATAACACTATATAAAACTACATAAAACTATACAAAAACTTTATAAAACTGTCCGAAACTGTATAAAAACTATATAAACTATATGAAGCTATATAAAACTATATAAAACTATATAAAACTGTCTGAAACTGTATAAAAAACTACATGTAACTATATAAAACTATATAAAACTATACAAAACTATATAAAACTATATAAAACTATATAAAACTATATAAAACTATATAAAACTGTAAAAATCTATTTAAAAGTATATAAAACTATATAAAACTATAAGAAACTATATTAAACTATATAAAACTAACAAAACTATATAAAGCTATATAAAACTCTATAGAACTATATAAAACTATATAAAACTATATAAAACTATATAAAACTAAATAAAACTAATTAAACTGTATAAAACTATATAAAAATATAAAAACTAACAAAACTATATAAAACTATACAAAAATTATAATAAAAACTAACAAAACTATATAAAACTATATAAAACTCTATAAAACTATATAACACTATATAAAACATATAAAACTATATAAAACTATATAAAACTAACAAAACTATATAAAACTAACAAACTATATAAAACTGTATAAAATTATATAAAACTATATAAAACTATATAAAACTAATAAAACGATATAAAACTACATAAAACTATATAAAACTAACAAAGCTATATAAAACTATATAAAACTCTATGAAACTGTATAACACTATATAAAACTATATAAAACTATATAAAAGTATATTAAACTCTATAAAACTACATAAGACTATATAAAACTATATCAAACAATATAAAACTAACAAAACTATTTAAAACTATATAAAACTATATAAAACTGTCTGAAACTGTATAAAACTATATAAACTATATAAAACTATATAAAACCATATGAAACTAGACAAAACTATATAAAACTATATAAAACTATATAAAACTCTATAAAACTATATAACACTATATAAAACTATATAAAACTATATAAAACTATATAAAACTATATAAAACTATATAAATCTAAGTAAAACTATATAAAACTATATAAAAACTATATAAATCTAAGTAAAACTATATAAAACTATATAAAACTATATAAAACTATATAAAACCTATATAAAACTATATAAAACTATATAAAACTATATAAAACTAACAAAACTATATAAAACTATATAAAAGTATATAAAACTATATAAAACTTTACAAAACTATATAAAACTAACAAAACTATATAAAACTATATTAAACTATGTAAATCTCTATAAAATATAAAACTATAATAAAAACTATAAAAACTATATAAAACTCTATAAAACTATATAAAAATATATAAAACTATATAAAACTATATAAAACTAATTAAACTATATAAAACTGTCTGAAACTGTATAAAACAATATAAACTATATAAAACTCTGTAAAACTATATAAAACTAACAAAACTATATGAAAACTATATAAAACTATATAAAACTCTATAAAACTATATAATAATATATGAAACTAACAAAACTATATAAAACTATATAATACTAATAAAACTATATAAAACTATATAACACTATATAAAACTACATAAAACTATACAAAACTTTATTAAAACTGTCCGAAACTGTATAAAACTATATAAACTATATGAAACTATATAAAACTATATAAAACTATATTAAACTATATAAAACCATATAAAACTCTATAAAACTCTATAATACTATATAACACTATATAAAACTATATAAAACTATATAAAACTATATAATACTATATAACAACTATATAAAACTATATAAAACTATTTAAAAGTATATAAAACTATATAAAACTATATGAAACTATATAAAACTATATAAAACTATATAAAACTATATAAAACTATATAAAACTAATAAAACTGCATAAAACTATATAAAAATATATAAAACTAACAAAACTATAAAACTATATAAAACTAATAAAACTATATAAAACTATATAACACTATATAAAGCTATATAAAAGTATATAAAACTATATAAAACTATATAAACCTATATAAAGCTATATAAAACTATATAAAAACTATATATAACTATATAAAACTATATAAAACTATATAAAACTATATAAAACTATATAAAACTATATAAAACTATATAAAACTGTATAAATCGATTTAAAAGTAATATAAAACTATATAAAACTATATGAAACTATATAAACTATATAAAACTAACAAAACTATATAAACCTATATAAAATTCTATAGAACTATATAAAACTATAATAAAACTATATAAAACTATATAAAACTATATAAAACTATATAAAACTGTATAAATCTATTTAAAAGTATATAAAACTATATAAAAACTATATAAAAGTATATAAAACTCTATAAAACTACATAAGATTTAAAAGTATATAAAACTATATAAAACTATATGAAACTATATAAAACTATATAAAACTAACAAAACTATATAAAGCTATATAAAAGTAATAAAACTATATAAAACTATACAATACTATATACAACTATATAAAACTATATAAAACTGCATAAATCTGTATAAAACTAATAAAACTATATAAAACTCTATAAAACTATAATAAAACTATATAAACTATATAAAACTATATTAAACTATGTAAATCTCTATAAAAACTATATAAAACTATATAAAACTATGTAAAACTCAATAAAACTATATAAAGCTAACAAAACTCTATAAGCATATATAAAACTGTATAGAACTATATAAAACTATATAATACTATATAAAGCTATATAAAACTATATAAAACTATATAAAACTAATAAAACTACATAAAACTGTCCGAAACTGTATAAAACTATATAAACTATATGAAGCTATATAAAACTATATAAAACTATATAAAACTGTCTGAAACTGAATAAAACTATATGAACCTAATAAAAACTATATAAAACTCTATAAAACTATATAAAACTAACAAAACCCTATAAGCCAATATAAAACTCTATAGAACTATATAAAACAATATAAAACTATATAAAACTATATAAAACTATCTAAAACTATATAAAACTAACAAAACTATATAAAATTATGCAAATCTATATAAAACTAATAAACCTATATAAAACTATATAAAACTATATAAATGTAACAAAACTATGTAAAAGTATATAAAACTATATAAACTCAGAAAACTATATAAAACTACATAAAACTAAGAAAACTATATAAAACTATATAAAACTGTATAAATCTATTTAAAAGTATATAAAACTATATAAAACTATATGAAACTATATAAAACTATATAAAACTAACAAAACTATATAAACCTATATAAAACTCTATAGAAATATATAAAACTATATAAAACTATATAAAACTATATAAAACTAAATAAAACTAATTAAACTGTATAAAACTATATAAAAATATATAAAACTAACAAAACTATATAAAACTATATAAAACTCTATAAAAATATATAACACTATATAAAACTATATAAAACTATATAAAACTATATAAAACTAACAAAACTATATAAAACTGTATAAAACTATATAAAACTTATAAAACTATATAAAACTAATAAAACTATATAAAAATATATAAAACTATATAAAACTAACAAAGCTATATAAAACTATATAAAACTCTATGAAACTGTATAACACTATATAAAACTATATAAAACTATATAAAAGTGTATAAAACTCTATAAAACTACATAAGACTATATAAAACTATATCAAACAATATGAAACTAACAAACTATATTAAACTATATAAAACTATATAAAACTGTCTGAAACTGTATAAAACTATATAAACTATATAAAACCATATGAAACTAGACAAAACTATATAAAACTATATAAAAACTATATAAAACTCTATAAAACTATATAACACTATATAAAACTATATAAAACTATATAAAACTATATAAAACTATATAAAACTATATAAATCTAAGTAAAACTATATAAAACTATATAAAACTATATAATCTAAGTAAAACTATATAAAACTATATAAAACTATATAAAACTATATAAAACTATATAAAACTATATAAAAGTCTATCAAACTATATAAAACTATTTAAAACTATATAAAACTAATAAAACTAGATAAAACTATATAACAACTATATAAAACTTATATAAAACTATATAAAACTTAACAAAACTACATAAACCTATATAAAACTCTATAGAACTATATAAAACTATATAAAACTATATAAAACTATATAAAACTAATAAAACTGTATAAAACTATATAAAACTGTCTGCAACTATATTAAAACTATATAAAGTGTATAAAACTATATAAAACTATATAAAACTATATAAATCTATATAAAACTATATAAAACTAATAAAACTATATAAAACTATATAAAACTATATGAAACTATATAAAACTTCATAAAACAACCTCAGACTATAGAAAACTATATAAAACTATATAAAGCTATATAAAACGATTTAAAACAATATAAAACTATATAAAACTAACAAAACTATATAAAACTGTATAAAACTATATAAAACACTATAAAACTATATAAAACAACATCAAACTATATAAAACTATATAAAACCCTATAGAACTATATAAAACAATATAAAACAATATAAAACTATCTAAAACTATATGAAACTAAGAAAACTATATAAAATTATGTAAAACTATATAACACTAATAAACCTATATAAAACTATATAAAACTATATAAAGCTAATAAAACTATGTAAAACTATATAATAATATACAAAACTATATAAAACTATACAAAACTAAAAAATCTATATAAATCCATATAAAACTGTATAAAACTATATAAACCTAATAAAACTATATAATACTGTATAAAACTATATAAACCTAATAAAACTGTATAAACTCTATAAAACTATATAAAACTAACAAAACCCTATAAAGCCAATATAAAACTCTATAGAACTATATAAAACAATATAAAACTA